>NC_134950.1:127101135-127411313 GCF_965638725.1 Aptenodytes patagonicus
TCAAAATATGGCAGGCTCCTAAATAAACAAGAGCATTTCCCCAAATATTCTACAGGAAAGTAAATAATATTTCACACGGACCTTGATTTCGTTGCAAAAAGTCACAGGAATCATAGAAAAGTTCAGGTCAGAATGACCACAGGGGGTTTTTAGTCCAACCACTGCTCAAAGAAGGGCCAGCTGTGAGCTCAGACCAGGTTGCACAGGGCTTTATCCAGTTGGGTCTGGAAAATATCCATGGATGCATAGGTGGACACTGACTGTACAGCCTCTCTGGGCAACCTGCTCTGCTGCCTGACTGCTGCCATGTCCACCAGGGCCTTTTTCCCAGAGCCGCTTCCCAGCCAGGCAGCCCTAGCTGCTGTCATTTCAAGCCTCCTTCCTTCCCAGGTGCAGGACTTTGCATTTGCCCTCATTGACTCCCAGGCCATCCCTCCAGCCCCTCTAGGTCCCTCTAGATGGCAGTCCTGCTCCCTCCAGCCCATCTAGGTCTCTCTAGATGGCAGTCCTGCTCTCAAGTGTATTGACCCATTCTCCCCAATTTGGTGTCATCTGCAAACAGAGGAATGTGATGAAGGGCACTCTCAAAGTCACTAATAGATATATTAAACAGGACAAGTCCCAGTACAGACCCCTGTACTACTCCACTCAGAGTCAGCTTCGGCAGAGTACAGCCCTACCTGGATCTACCTTCTAGGCCTGATCATTCAACTGGGTATTTTTTTACGCATCTAGTTAATGACCCACCTCTAACTTGGGATACAAGAATATTGCAGGAGACCATGTCAGAAGTGTCGCTAAACTCAAGGTAAATGACACCCACTGTTCCTCCCTTGCCCGCAGACCTAGTCATTTTACCACAACAGGTTGGTCAGGCATGCTTAACTCTTGGTAAATCCATGCTGACTGTTTCCCCAGTCACCTTTTTTTTCTTTCATCTGCCCAGAAATGTGTCATTCAGTTGTAAAACAGTTCTAGAAACATACAGCTTTTTTTTTTTTCTTTTATTGTATCAATTCAACACTCATAATAGTAGTCCAATGGACTCGGCCAGCAGGTACTAAGAACAGGAGAAGTTAAGGCACTATTCAAGGTATTCACACTGCTCTGTTCTTTGCATAATAGTCCAAATTCAAAACACTTGTGCCATTTCATATTATCGCCTATCTTCAATAAAGAACAAAACCTGGTAAAACATTATGTCTTTCTGATGTGTGCACACAAAGCTTGGGTGGAGCCTTGCAACTAGTTTACACTTGAGACCCCTAGAAATGCACAACCATAGAAAAATTCTGCCTCCAACTGAGCTACCAAGGGAAACATCAGTAAGACCACGTCTCTAAGTGTGCATGTTCCCATTTACTACCACTGATTTCAAGTATAAATCAAAGTCTTTCTTCTTGAAGTACTAAACATTCATAGCCTTTAAACCAACAGATAATCATCATTTTGTTAATGCTCCTTGAAGCCAATAATACCCAAAAAGTAAATACTTAAGAACAACTGAGAGGCTTGTGAATAAATACTAATTTGTAAGTATCAGCATTATGACTAATGCAGCTTACTATCATATCAAAAGAAGAGCGTAGGGTACTGTGCTTACTTCTTGTTGCTACAGCTATCAATGTAACACCACTAACTTCAAGGTTACTATATGACAAATAACAAATCATGTGGCAAACATCGTCTTCCAAGTCAGCAAACTCTTTTAACTAGATCATATGGAAGAGCCATGATTTCGGTCCTCAAGTTAAATTGGTCTACTTTAAAAAGCTAGACTATTTAACCAGTGAGTGGTCTGTATCTTAACATGTATCCTATCTTAGAAATAGCGATCGAGTCAGTAAGCGGGAGCCGGGGGAGGTTGTGTTGAACAGGAACATATGCAGGGAAGAGCCCCGACTTTAATATTTGCCAGTAATGTCAATCAAGCCTGTAAGTTTGCTCAGGACCCTAAGGTTAAGTACATATCTAAATACTTGTAAGATCAGACCTTCATAGCTCAGCCGCAGAGAGGTCAATATAGCACATATTCACATATTGTTGGGGTGCTATGCTGACATCTCACGTATTAAAAAAAAAGCCAAAACAAGTTGGGCGTCAGAAATAGGCCAGAAGACAGACACATCCACTCTTTCATGTATGCAGCCCACTACCTCATATTTAAAGAGGACAAAAAAGCAATAAAACCAGAAAAAAGAATAAAGACCTATATTTACAATCACCAGAATCACATGAATGAAAACAGATTTTTAACAGGCAAAACTGCAGTTTTCTAGGAACTGTACTTTCAGAAGGTATTTGAAAAGGGACCACAAAACACATACAAAAAAAGACAAAAAAGAACATTTCACTGTCTTGCCTCTAACGCATGTTAAACACAAAATGGGAGGCAAAGCCAAGGCAGCTCCTATAGGCATGCGAGAAGTTACAAATTAAGAGTTCTGAAAAAGCTGCAAACATTCAACAAAAGACAACAACTGATGTCACACAAGATCTGTGTTAGAGCAGATTGATGTATATGCAGATATGTTCATCAGTAGAATATCTTTTGATGAGAAAAGGAAAAAAAACCCTTCCAATCTTTTAAATTGTTAAAGGGATGGATAAAAGGGACACTAAGAGTAGCCTTACTCTTAGTCATAACGGGAGCTTGTCAAAACTTGTCAAAACCACCTGCACATTTTAACAGTAGCCAGGAGGACCAGTAATTCTTAGAAACCCTATGCAAGTACATCACTCAACATACATGCCTTCTCAGATATTCTGGAGAATCATGTTTCCAAAGTGCGTATGATGGCAGAACCATATACAAATATTAGCCCCTAAAAAATTAATCTCCCCAAATCCAACAGAAACACAATCCTTGCCTGGAAAGGCAATAGGGCCAAGAGCTGCTTTTCCTCTCTAGGTACATCTTCACTTGTAACTAGAACAAGCTCTGCCCGGGTATTCCTTGCGAGGACTTTGTCATACCTATGCTGAAGATATTTCTTCTCAAAAGGATATCTTTTATTTTGCACTAGAACTTCTTAGGGAAGGTGAAGGACTATAACAGTATCTGTCTACAAACATCATACGTCATCACACAAGGAAGCCTGAAACACAAGTGTCAGCTGGTATCTGCTAACAATACTATTATCGCAGTGGAACTGGAAGACCCCTTCCCTCCTCCCTCCTCAGAAGACAAGCGGGTAGGCATATTACGAGAGCAACGCTACTTAAGGTCACACAACTTGAGATATGAAGTTGTATGAGCAGAAGAGTGTTGAATTTTTCTTCAGAGGGTATCTGTATGCTCACAGTTCCCCAGCAAAAGCACTTTTTGGCCTATTCCTTCACCTTACAGTTCAAACTACCATTAGACCATAAAGGCCCAAGAGATCAAAGGAAAATTAGTATCACCTCAAAGAATCTCACATTTCTCAATTGCTTCTCAAAGACGGGCTGCAGCCAGATTCCACCAAATGGCAGGAACACAGCTTAGCAGTGCCTTAATGAGGTTGAGGCAGAACAAAGTACTTCGGAGCGCAGATACCATCTCAGTTGTTTTCTCCACTAAAGACTCAGCCTCTGTTCAGGTCAGAGAGGATTTTGTACAGTTTGTTCCTGGCACGTTTCAGGCTCAGCTCATACCATGGACAGGATTTACTGGTAGTGGGCAAAGATGAAAGAGGGAGAGAGGAAGAGTTCTCAGGCCCTTCTACAAGGTCAGCAGTAGCAGGTGCCTAATGGGGAACTGAGATATGAGGAAGAAACACAAGCTTTTATAAGCATAAAAACCTTCTGCATGCTGAAGAATTATCAATGGGTAATTCCCAGTGAGACAAGAAAGGCAGGCAGGAGCTTTCATGCCTAGTGCTAGCGGAGTGAGGGAGAAGGGGCGGGGGGGAAGGAAATGAGACTGTTGTTAAGACTCCCGCCCATTCAAGCTTCCTCTTGTGAGCCTTTTTGATTACCAGGAGCCCCCAGTGGCAAACTGTTGTGGAGGAACAGCCTGCAAATTTTTCTGTAATTCCACTTGGATACAGTGGACCTGTCAGAAAAAGCCTCCAGAAACAGATGACTGGTGTTCCCTTTGCTTAGAAGGCCTCATCTTATCCTGTGGTTTAGACTGAGTAAGTGGGTTGCCGAGTGGCAGAATTTGAGGCTTCATTTCAGCATGTCTAAAGGAGGAAATGAAGGGCTGGCAGAAGAGCCTGCACATGGTCTCAAGAAAATTCCTAATCTCTCTGCCTCCATTTTAAACTTAGTCTTGTTCTAGTCACCATAAGGAGCAGGTCTGCAAAAACCCAAAAACATTATAGTGCCTTCATTAGAGAACCCACCTCCTTCCACGAAGGGTACAGGAATCAGGAATTTCCACAAAGCTTTAGCACGTGATTTCTCTTGCACACTGGTCAACTTGGTCAACCACCAAGACTGGCATCATACTGGTCTCATCTCTTCCTTTAAGTCATAGAATCATTTAGGTTGGAAAAGACCTTTAAGATCATCAAGTCCAACCGTTAACCTAATACTGCCAAGTCCACCACTAAACCATGTCCCTAAGCACCACACCTACAGGTCTTTTAAATACCTCCAGGGATGGTGACTCAACCACTTCCCTGGGCAGCCTCTTCCAATGCTTGACAACCCTTTTGGTGAAGAAATGTTTCCCAATATCCAATCTAAACCTCCCCTGGCACAACTTGAGGCCATTTCCTCTTGTCCTATCGCTTGTTACTTGGGAAAAGAGACTGACACCCACCTCACTACAACCTCCTTTCAGGTAGTTGTAGAGAGCGATGAGGTCTCCCCTGAGCCTCCTTTTCTCCAGGCTAAACAACCTCCAGTTCTCTCAGCCGCTCCAGTCATGATGGGATAGGTGACCTCCAAACAGTGAGCAGGAAGTAGAAGAAGAATCACCCTTCCAAGGATGACAACCTTAAAAGAGTTTTTCCTGAAACAGTCCTGGAGGCAATGCTACCAACCTTATTTAGTGCAAGATTTAAATGCCTACCTGGAATTGCACTCTCCTCCCAAGCAATACAGGCAATGAGAGCATCCACAGGACTTTAAGAAGTAATTGCCACACATAACACCAGGTTAGAAATCTGCCAGGAATGCCAAAGCCGTATGATGATGGCCTAGTTAAAAGACAAACACACTGAGCTTTGTTTCCAGGAGTGGTAGGAGGGGACTCTGAAGAGAGAACCTCCCAGATGTCCAAATATAGGAGGTTACTAGAAGACACAGAGCTGTACCCAAAGTCAAAGAAAAGGAAGCACAGCTGAATGATTTATGCCACAGTCTGAGAGGAACTGAAAAGAGGAGGGCACTGCCTGTAGTACGTGTAGGAGGGTGTTTGTATACATAGCGGCTAAGGGGAGCATCTTCTGGCTTTCAGGGCCTCTGCATAGCTACAGCACAGTAAAAATATATCGTAACAAACACTTCTGGAAAAATAATTTCTGACTGCCAATAAGGACAAGAGATACATAGTTGCAAAGACAGAACTCAGAAGAGACTACAGTAACTCCACCAAGAATTACAGACATGGGAAATGTCAGCAACCAAGTTCACACTGAACTCCAGGAAGCTGGGGAAGCAGGCATACAAGTTATTCACTGAGCAGAACAGCGAAAGTGTTAAAAGAAGGAAAAATATGGAGTTTGCACAACATACAAGGTAAAAAAGTTAAACAGAAATGCAAAAAATAAGTACAGTAAAGTAATGACAAATTTCATAGGAAAGACTTTGCATAGAATCAAAGATTAGTTTGGGTTGGAAGGGACCTCTAAAGGTCATCTAGTCCAACCCCCCTGCCATGGGCAGGGACATCTGCAACTACATCAGGTTGCTCAGAGCCCCGTCCAACCTGACCTTGAATGTTTCCAGGGATGGGGCATCCACCACCTCTCTCGGCAACCTGTGCCAGTGTTTCACCACCCTCAGCGTAAAAAATTTCTTCTTATATCTAGTCTAAATCTAACCCCCTTTAATTTAAAGCCATTCCCCCTTGTCCTGCTGCAACAGGACCTGCTAAAAAGTTTGCCCCCATCTTTCTTATAAGCCCCCTTTAAGTACTGAGAGGCTGCAAGAAGGTCTTCCTGAAGCCGCCTCTTCTCTAGGCTGAACAACCCCAACTCTCTCAGCCTTTCTTCATAGGAGAGGTGTTCCATCCCCCTGATCATTTTCGTGGCCCTCCTCTGGACCCGCTCCAACAGGTCCGTGTCTTTCTTACGCTGAGGGCTCCAGAGCTGGACGCAGTACTCCAGGTGGGGTCTCACCAGAGCAGAGTAGAGGGGCAGAATCACCTCCCTCGACCTGCTGGCCACACTTCTTTTGATGCACCCAGGATACAACTGGCCTTCCGGGCTGCGAGCGCACATTGCTGCCTCATGTCCAGCTTTTCATCCACCAGTACCCCCAAGTCCTTCTCGGCAGGGCTGCTCTCAATCCCTTCATCCCCCAGCCTGTCTTGATACCGGGGGTTGCCCCGACCCAGGTGCAGGACCTTGCACTTGGCCTTCTTAAACCCCATGAGGTTCACACAGGCCCACTTCTCCAGCTTGTCCAGGTCCCTCTGGATGGCATCCTGTCCCTCTGGCGTGTTGACCACACCACTCAGCTTGGTGTCATCTGCAAACTTGCTGAGGGTGCACTCAATCCCACTGTCTATGTCATTGATGAAGATATTAAACAGTACTGGTCCCAATACGGACCCCTGCGGGACGCCACTTGTCACCACTCTCCATCTGGACACTGAGCCATTGACCACTACCCTCTGGATGCGACCATCCAAGCAATTCCTCACCCACCGGACAGTCCACCCATCAAATCCATACCTCTCCAGTTTAGAGAGAAGGATGTTGTGGGGGACTGTGTCAAAGACCTTACAGAGGCCCAGAGAGACGACATCTGTAGCCCTTCCCATGTCCACTGATGTCGTCACTCCATCAT
The DNA here is from genome assembly GCF_965638725.1 of Aptenodytes patagonicus. Classification (NCBI taxonomy): domain Eukaryota; kingdom Metazoa; phylum Chordata; class Aves; order Sphenisciformes; family Spheniscidae; genus Aptenodytes; species Aptenodytes patagonicus. Next base: position 127,108,081 of record NC_134950.1, read on the forward strand.
AGAAGGCCGCTAGGCTGGTCAGGCAGGACTTGCCCTTGGTGAAGCCATGCTGGCTGTCTCAAATCAATCACCTCCCTGTCCTCCACGTGCCTTAGCATAGCTTCCAGGAGGATCTGTTCCATGATCTTGCCAGGCACAGAGGTGAGACTGACTGGCCTGTAGTTCCCCGGGTCTTCCTTTTTTCCCTTTTTAAAAATGGGGGTTATGTTTCCCCTTTTCCAGTCAGTGGGAACTCCACCAGACTGCCACAACTTCTGAAATACGATGGATAGTGGCTTAGCAACTTCATCCGCCAGTTCCTTCGGGACCCGCGGATGGATCTCATCGGGTCCCATGGGCTTGTGCACCTTCAGGTGCCTTAGATCGTCTCGAACCTGATCTTCTCCCACACTGGGCAGTTCTTCATTCTCCCAGTCCCCGCTTTTGCCTTCTGCGGCTTGGGCGGTGAGGCTCAAGCACTTGCCAGTGAAGACCAAGGCAAAAAAGTCATTGAGTACCTCCACCCTCTCTGTATCCCGGGTAACCAGGTCTCCCATTTCGTTCCGGAGAGGGCCCACATTTTCCCTTGTCTTCCTTTTATCCCCGACGTACCTATAGAATCTTTTCTTGTTGCCCTTGATGTCCCTGGCCAGATTTAATTCTATCAGGGCTTTAGCTTTCCTAACCTGATCCCTGGCTGCTCCGACAATTTCCCTCTATTCCTCCCAGGCTACCTGCCCTTGCTTCCACCCTCTGTAGGCTTCCTTTTTGTGTTGGAGTTTGTCCAGGAGCTCCTTGTTCATCCATGCAGGCCTCCTGGCGTTTTTGCCTGACTTCCTCTTTGTTGGGATGCACTGTTCCTGAGCTTGGAGGAGGCAGTCCTTGAATATTAACCAGCTTTCTTGGGGCCCTCGCCCCTCCAGGGCTTTGTCCCATGGCACTCTACCAAGCAGATCCCTGAAGAGGCCAAAGTCTGCTCTCCTGAAGTCCAGGGGAGTGAGCTTGCTGTGCGCCCTCCTCGGTGCCCTAAGGATCTTGAACTCTACCATTTCGTGGTCACTGCAGCCCAGGCTGCCCTTGAGCTTCACATTCCCCACCAGCCCCTCCTTGTTGGTGAGAACAAGGTCCAGCATAACACCTCTCCTCGTTGGCTCCTCTACCACTTGGAGAAGGAAGTTATCATCGACGCATTCCAGGAACCTCCCGGACTGCTTATGCCCTGCCATGTTGTCCCTCCAAGAGATGTCGGGGTGGTTGAAGTCCCCCATGAGGACCAGGGCTTGTGAGCATGAGGCTGCTCCTATCTGTCTATAGAGGGCCTCATCCGCTTGGTCTTCCTGGTCAGGTGGCCTGTAGCAGACCCCCACCATAATGTCACCTGTCCCTGCCTTCCCTTTAATCCTGACCCACAAGCTCTCGGTCGGCTCCTCATCCATTCCCAGGCAGAGTTCAATGCTGGTCATTGCCACAGAGGGTGACACCCCCTCCCTGTCTCCCCTGCCTGGCCTTCCTAAAGAGCCTGTATCCTTCCATCCCAACACTCCAATCATAGGAGCCATCCCACCATGTCTCCATGATGCCAATAAGGTCGTAGCCCTGCAGGCGTGCGCACGTCTCTAACTCCTCTTGTTCATTCCCCATGCTATGTGCGTTTGGGTAGAGGCATTTAAGTTGGGCCCCAGATGAAGCTGTCTTACTGGCTGGAGTTCCTTTGTGCTGCTCTTCAGGCGCTCTCCTGCTCACCTATGTTCCTTCTCCGGGCTCTGGGCATCTATTGCTGGTCCTGGCGTCAAACTGGTAGGAGTGGGATGGATTGAGGTTCCCCTCCCCCGGCATCTCTAGTTTAAAGCCCTCTTCACCAGCTTGGCAAGCCTATGACCGAAGATGCTCTTCCCCTTCTCTGACAGATGGACCCCGTCAGCCCCCAGTAGACCAGGTTTCTCAAAGCGAGTCCCACGGTCTTAGTGGCCTAACCCCTGGCTGTGGCACCAGTCCCGTAACCATTTGTTGACTCGCCAGGTTCGAGTGGCCCTTTCAAACCCCTTCCCTTTGACCGGCAGGACTGATGAAAAAACTACCTGCGCTCCAGAGTCCCCTACCGTTGCTCCCAGGGCTCTGTAGTCCTTCTCCATAGTCCTCAGACTGCTCCTGGCTGTGTCACTGGTGCCCACGTGAAACAGCAGCAGTGGATAATAGTCAGTGGACTGTATGAGGCTTGGTAGCCTCTTGGTGACATCCCTGATGCAAGCCCCCAGTAAGCAGCACACCTCTCTAGAGAGTGCGTCCGGTCAGCGTATGGAATCAAATCTAATAACTATGACAAGAAAATTAGACCTATCCTTGCATACCAAGGGAAAGCACACAGCAGCAAAAGAGCAGGCAGTCCCAAAAGATGAAATGTTTTATGCACATGACAAAACTAAAAAGAATGTGACCAGTTTTAAATCACAGACTAGTATCAACACCAAGGACATGTTTGTGTGTAGTGGGCACAAAGTAGGTAACACAAATAAATGGCTCCAGAGACAGCAAGAGAGATCAGAATTACATCTTCACCTCTTTGCTAGAAACAGCCAGGGAAGTAAAACACAAGAGAAAAGAAAAACAATACGAATCTCTGATTGAGACCAGAACTATGTACAGGACCATATGCTTGTTATCCACCCAAAGATTATAGTTACCTGAAGAGGTATGACCATTACAACGCACATCTTTCCCTAAAAAGATTAAGTAAATTCAAAGGTTATTTAGCTTTATAAGCTGTAAAAACATCTTCTGAAGTTTTCAGCTCTGCAAACTGTGCTGCAGTTACCTAGCAGTCACCTAGCAGTCAGGAAGAGTTGGGTCTCACTGAAGCTGTGCTAAAAAACCATCCCAGTCCTGAAATTCTTCAGTGAGGAAAAAGGGACCTTTCAGCACACACTCCTGCAGCTCCCAGTGACCAGAGCTTTAATGCCAGGGTCACTTCTGCTGAGGGAACAAATGATCACCCAAATGGAAGAAAAAAAAAATAATGAAATCTGGCAAATGGTTAAACTCGCACCATACCATTATAATAATTTTCAAGAGTGGGAAGTTGTGCATAGGAAGTATGGCCGACAGAAAGAGAAGAATTTAAAGTTAATGCTAGCACAACTACAAGGAAAAAAAAATGATCAAGGGATATATTGCTGACTTCTCTAAGACAGTCTTGTAACAGAAAAGCATAGCATCTGAACAAGAACGTGAACTGTTAAACCAAACCAGTTTCAGACCACTTCAAGGTAACAAAAAAAAAAAAATTAAAAGTTAAAAAAAATAAAAAATTAAAAAGGAAATACACAAGGCAAAATTTCTATCAATTCCACTTGCATAGTCAGACACTGCAGAAAAAAACTTGACACTCAAGAACGTTTTAACTCTCAAGGTGATTTGAAAAATACTTCAGTGTTATACACAGCGAGAGAAAACACTTTGGCTGTGTACTATAAAATACTTTTTAAAAAAAAGTTTCTCAGAAGTATGTGGGAGTCACTCTGAAATAGCAACATTTCTCAGGAGGCTCTAAAGATACAGTGCATTCCCCAGCAGGGCCACGACTGTTCAAGACCTGATGCAGAGCTGTGATGCACGTTGGGATATCCAGACTAAGCAATAGGCTACAGCCGTGCTGAAACACGCAGCAGATTTTCAAGCAGAGTAGGAATCGCCCGTTTCACTACAAAAAGCACACAATAACATCATTATCACAGACTATTATCTAGACACCTGGGAACTAAAAAAAACCTGTCAGACATTACCTCAGTGACCACTGCAATCAAGGCAACGGACCATTTGCTCAGCCATGATATCTGAAAATGTGAAGTAGCATTACAGTAAACTGGGCTCCCTTGTCTCTGTGTGATTTACCTGGAAATGGGAAGTCAGGCATATCACACATCATTTCCATAACACAGAAGTCAGTCAAATGGCAAAACTGAATAGCAGATGAAATTGTTATGGCTATTCTAGATGAGAAAGAAAATGTGTGGCAGGCCATTCTTAACTGAAGAAGCTGATAAAACACCAGAAGAAGTGAATGTAAGGCAGCTCCTGTGTGACAGTAAGACGTACTCTGCCATCTGCCAAACATGCACGACGGTTTGCGCAGCATTGAGATGCACAAGAACAACCCTCCTAAATACAGCAGAAGGAAGGTGAGTTGCCAAAAAGGTCAAGTGATTACTTGCATTAATAGGACAACATAGATCTTATTGGTTGTACCAGGACATTAAACCGCTTATGTATATAAAGCATTTATCTTATGCTCCTTATAGTGTTTTTGACAGATCTCTCACAGGAGACAAGTTTACTAAGATGTAAGGCCTATGGCAGAACAACACATAGCATAGACTATTTTTTCTGAAAGCACTTGATGAAAGCATGAGAAAGTGCAAAGCAAAGGAGAGAGCCTGGATGTTAAACTGTTTTGGCTATCTCCCTTTTAACATTTAACAATGAATAAAATGAAAATAACAATAAAATAAAATAAGAGCTGCATTTAATCTGAAAAGGTGAGAAGAAGAAAATAATTTTAGGTCAGAAACTGGACTTTATTGACTCTCTTTTACTAGAAGTGTATGCTTATTTTCAATCCAAAACTTCCATAAAGCTTGAAACAAAATAAAAAATCTCCCCATTTAAAAGTAGGTATAATCACCCCTCGATATATACAGTACCTAAGAAAGAATGTAAATATATTGATGCTTTATTTACTCACCACCTTGTATACAGTCTCACTGGATATTAACTAACGCATGAAAATGTCCAGTGTATTTAATAACTAATTAGAGCAGAAGCTAGATGATGTGATCCCAAATTCAAGCCTTGGGCTGAGACATGCCCTCAATATGCTGCTGAAATATAAAGAGAGTGCTTGTAGCATATGAAGGTTACAAGCCCCACGTAGCGCAGCACACTGCATTCCACGATCTCCCCTACTCGCTCGTGCACTGTAGCAGAAGTGGGGGAGCGCAAGCCTGCTCTCAGCAATATGCATTTGTGGTTTCATACGGGATGATAGCGATACAATAGGCTGTTTTACAGAAACGCAGATCTGCTATCAAATACCTTTTTCCTTCCTTTTTAGTTGTAAGCCACTAAGCCACAGGAACATCGTGACTGTATGTCTGATTGCTGCAAGAGTATCAGAAAGCACCTTTGAAGTGTCATAATCTGTAATTTAAACCTGTAATACATCTTTATACAATAGACTGCAACATCCCTTTTCAGGCAGAAGAGGTTTTCCTTACATACACATTTTCAGTCAGGAAGAAATTTCTCTTTTAAGTGGATTTCAACACATGAACTAACTTACGTTAACGGAGATTAGCGGTCTAAAGCACACAGTAGAGGATCTGTCTTTACCGTCAGATAGATGAAGTCTGACACAGATGGCAACAGCTAGGACATCTGACATTATGGATGATACCATGTCCTTAAACAAATTCCATTATGCGCAGGTATGTATTGAGCTGCAGTTGTTTCAGATAACCGAGTGACCTTTCTGCCATATGTGCTTTGATACTTAAGCAAAGCAGGCCAAATTAAGGACAAAATACCAGCTTTCACTTTGAATTTTGCCTCCCCTTCTTCATTTCTTTCACGTGCATTACCAAGTAAAAAAGCATATGCAATAAACCACCATCAAGCTTTCAATACTCTGTTCATCGGGATGCAAGTGGGATTTCATTCGCATTCAGTAGCGCTGTGCAGGGATCAGACTCAATTAAACCACTCATGCTTTTTAGAATTCTCTATAGCTTTCCTCTAAGAGAATTATCACGGTGCAGTCAGACCACATCCTCACCAAGAAGGTAGTCCAGAAACAAGAATATGCCATGCCGCGTTTCTAAATTACCGCAAGCAGCTGAGTAAGCAACATATTAGCTGAACAGGAAGCCAGGCATGTTTGAAAATACAATTACTGCAATGTTAATGTGTCACTGTCACTGATCCGGACTTCAGAGTTGCCTCTACAAAGGGAAAGTGATCAAAAGTGATAACTATGAAATGCAATGGGTGGGAAACTGCCACATGACTGGTGCTGGGGGGTCTTTGTTTTAATTGTTGCTGATATGTTTTTATAACAATTTTTTTACACCTTGTCAAAACACCAAGTAAAACCCCACTATGCACAAACGTGTTTGGATTCTCCCCTGCAAAATTTCCGTCTCCCCAATCATCTGTATAAATCAGAAGCAGCTATAGATACTCCAAAGCATGGTTTTAATAAACTGAGATACACATCAAGGACCTGGTTTAAAAATATTTTAAGATTTAATGCTTCTGCCTCCTTGTGGCAGACATTGGAATGAGCCTCCCTCAAGAGCTAGTTCAGCTACAAATGTATCTGTCAGCTCTGAAAAACACAGGAGCGTTGGCTTTCCTATAAAATCATCGGAAAGCAGCTTACAGTTAATTTTTTAACTGAGGGAGAAACCACAAGAAGTTGCAGGACAAAAAAGTGAGAAAAAATTCATTGGAAAGTCTGCGGTGTTACCCCCCCCCCTTCCTGAGTTTGTGGCTGTTTAGCAAATCTCCGCAGGCAGCAGCTCGAGGGAAAGTGAAGCTGAGCAGCATCCCAGTACTCATCTGGAGGCCTTAGCAAGCTGAGCCCAAAGTTCTCCAGCACTTTCTGAATGCTGACTTTACCTCACTTATCCTTCATAAATATTGTGTGGGAATTGGTGGCTTTGATGTGGAAAGCCTTAAGTTGCTTGAGACTTGGTCTGTGCGATGCTTACTTCTCTTTTTGCTATATTGACACAAATACAATATGCCGTGGTGATGGATTATTGTCACACTGCAGCAGAGGCTGGAAGAACTGGCCTGCCCCACATGTGAAAGCTATTCTCTATAACCTAACACAGCCTTCGCTTTTGGGATATATCACACAACACACATTTAAGTAACAACAGAACAGCTGTAGCAATTCAGAGGAAAGGTCCAAGTGGGTCCTATACTCCTCCGGTCCTGAAGAGTAGCAACTGCTTCAGGAAAAGGTACAAGAAACAGCGCAAGCCTGGAGTGGGACTGCTCCAGAGAGGGTAATCCTGTCTTCTGACTCCCAGTAAATCAGCAGCTTTCAGAGCCAAGTGTTAAATATGCATCATTATGTTGAAAACACCTCAGTAGACTTTTTTGTCAGGTCTTGTTTAATAGTGTTGAACCTATCCATACTTTCTGCATCTACAACACTGCATGGCAGTGAGCCCCCTATGTTATTTATTTCTTCCATGAGAACAATCTTCCTTTTGCTCTAGAACAGATTGCCTGATCACTCCCTTGCAGGCTCCTGAGAAATGACAGAGGACAGGAGGTGGATTCTCTATTAGTTTTTTCCAAAAACTGAGATTCTATACACCCTGCCATAATTCAGACCCCCTTAAAACTTTCCTCAGTGCAGTTGAACTTTCAACCTACTCTGCCCAAGCACTTTTAATTTGCTAGAACTGTAGCATCTCACTGTTATTCCACTTTTTTGGATCATTTAGGAATGTACTGATCATGGGCATGAGAATAAATTCAAATTGCATCCCAATGGCAACTTTCCCCTACTGTGAAAAAAAGATAATTTTCCTATGCTTTCAACATCTTACCAATCCACAGCAGAACCTTTCCCCATCTTATGAGGATTTAGTGATTTTTTTTCCATTTGTTGTAGGCACCTTCAGTGAACACCAGCCAGACTGTTTTAATGTTGAAACCCAAATACGTTGCAGGACCCGTATAACTTTTACCTAGGGGTTTGCCAGTTCCTGTACAGAGTTCAGGCAGATGCTCACCTTCCCTCAGAAGATGCCCTCATGTCACTTCTAAATTGCAGAAGAGTTTTTAACCAGTTTCCTTGCTAGTTGCAAGTTTGATATGTATGACCCCAGCACCTCTTTGGGAGATTGGCATCATATTCAACAGTTCCAAGATAAGTGACAAAGCGTAAGCCGGAGTTGGAATTTTGGTGGTTTAGTTTACCTCTCACTCTTAAGCAAGCCCAACGAATAGTGCTAGTTTTATTGTATTCAGGGACCAAAATGGAGTGGTTCTTGAGAAAGATCATATTAAGGGCAATATGGGAGAGAGACTGAAAGACTCAAAATTAATTCTGCAGATGCTTCTATACTGTAATCGGGCAAAGTACATAAGGAATTAAAAAAATAGCACAGCCTGTAAGTCCCTAAATAAAAGCTTTCTCACTGAAGACAAAATAAATAATCACTGCAACTTTAAACATGAGGAACTCTGAAACAGTTCTGGCACAAGAGTAACCACTTAACTGTGACATGAGAACACTCCAGTTCATGGACACTTCCCATACCAGTCAAAACACAAGGCCTTTTATGATTTATTTCTCATACTTCTTAATGCAGCAATAGCAACAATTTTACAGCCATTATTATAGGCAGGATTTCATATTAATGCTATATTAATAATGTGGCTGTACTAGCCTTTGCACCACTAGTGCTTAGTAACTATAAAACTTCTCAGATCCTACGTTTGGGAAATAACATCACAGAAGAAACAAGACTAAGGAGAAGTTAGGAGAAGACTCTGGATTTTAGAAAGAGCAAAGCTTAAGATAAAGATAAAATAAGTATCTACTTCAGAATGCAATTTAGTTATTTGAATAACAGACTGAAATCAAAGGATGCCAGACTATTGTACTGTGATAAAAGGCTTGGGCCTGGTTACTAGAACTGAAAACAAGCAGCCAAAGGGCATGGAAAGCCGTTCATTCTGAACTGGCTGTTTATGTTGGCCAAAATCAGAACTTAATGCTATTTTCACTTAATTTTCCATAGTAACTTTTCCAAAATAAGTGTTTTGGCACAACATTCCTCGGTAAAAATCAACATGTAGGAAGTCATACAAACAAACATCAGATGACATCCAGCTCAGATAATGCTTCACAACCCGCAGTTTGTCAATATGTAGTAATTTGATACTAGCATTGTCCTGTTGCACAGGAGAACAGGGAACACAAGTGATTGAAGCTCAGGGGTGATACATTTATTTTGCCAAACTGTAAACTAACCCTAGGATTCACGCTTCCCCCCAGAGAAGTGCAAGATCTCATGAACAACTCCTGCAATGTCCTCTTCTGGCCAATTCACGCTTTTAATTTGTACTATCGGATACCCTTAGTATGCTTCACTCAGTAACACAGAGAAACTCCTCCTCCAGAAGTTCACAGGGTAGTATGGGGAGGTGTACCACATTCTTCGAGGGAGATAGTTTTGTTGTAGTTTTATTTTCCAAAGCAATCCAAACAGTTTGCTGGCCTACTGCATAGGGTGTCCTACTACAAGGACTAAGTATTCTTCAATTTTCTCCTTCTATGGTCTATTTTCAGTTCAATACAGCTAGATTCCCACTGAGACCATAACATCATCTGTTTATGTATTCTGTCAAGTGTTCCCAAGACCTACTTCAATTGTTTTTCTAAGTGTGGGGCCTCTGCTGTATGTCCTCAAATAAAGTGCATGCAATATTGATCAAAGTCCTGCTCGCACTCCACGCGAGATTCAATATATTCCTATTAGATGGATACAAGCAGAGCTTGATCTTTAGCAGGATAAGCAAGCGCTGTACTGCAGGAGACAATAGAGCTCAGTTGTTCTAAGTGGCTTAGAGCTTTGTCTATAGTCTTTGGAGACCAATCTAAAAGTCACTGGGAGGATCAACAACATTTTTTCCCCCACTCCTTACAGTCAGCCATGGTTATGGAGGCACACAGCACAACTTTGCTTACTATTTTCACTGCCCACAAATGTAAACCATGAAAAGAAAGTCTGCGTGCCTTAAGTCTAAGGCATTACCATACTCTGCCAGATCATCATTTTCCCCCACAACTTTTGGATGGGTATGTTAGCAACCTGCACACAACATTCGCGTTTTCCCTTCTTAATTTTGCAACTATCCAATTAACATCTGCATTTTAACCTGTGCATGAAGATGGATTCAACTCAATCTCAGCCATCAAGGCACTGTCACTCATTCATCGCAGTTCAGATGCTTTCCCCATTTGAGCACCATTCACACTTAATAGCAAAAGAAACCAACAAAACTGCTCATTTTGTTAAAGTCAAGTTCTTCTTACATTGTTGATCACAACTTTATGTTTCCATTAAAGCCTATAGGATTTCTGTTTTCACTACTTCAGCCTTTTCAATAGCTTGTTTGTGGGTTTTCCTTCATTTCTGAAGGTTTAATTTAAGTTTGTACTCCTGTGCAAGTTTTCCCTTGCCACGTTAATAATTATCTTTCACATCCACTGCAGCTGAAACAAGAAATACAGTGGATTTATAACAAAATCTAAGCCAAGCTTATACAAAATTGCATTATCCATCTCTTTGCCTACATTATCCCTATTTCAGCTTCTTTCTTAGAAGAGCTAAATACTTCATTTAAACTGGAATTAGGGTCCTGGCCTCCAACATCAGTGAACTTTGAGGTATTACTGCAAGTTATTTGTAGGCCCTTGGCTTTTTTAACAATCCCATCCCCCAAATGTGTGAAACATTGGTGCTTATTAAAATAATCCCAGTCAAAGCTGATAGCCCACTTCATAGATAGGGTGATGGTCACTCTACAGAATGTTCTCAGACACTGGCAGAACTGCAGGGTACTAAAGATAATCATCACGGACCTTGGAAACAGAACTCTTCAGTAGGATACCAAACTATGGATAAGATAGAGTAACGCAAGCTTTGGTGAATTTGGGGAAGCTAACTAGTTTCTGCTGGGAACACATCAAGAAATTCTCAAAGAATTTCCCTCGAAGTCTAAAACCTGGTCATCAGAATGACACAAGATCCTTAGATATGCTGGAAGAATCATCACCCTGAACCTCACGTTGAATTCAACTGCCAATACAAAAGTCTCATTTTCTTCCCTGAAACATGAGGACTAGTAAGCATCCTGATACAACTGAATTTTACCAGTGTTCAATGACTTCAAGCTTATGTAGAGCCATGTAGTAGACAGCAGAGCTCACAAACTGCTAAAGTAAAACTGAAATACCGAGATTGCTAATTAATGAAAGATTCTCATCCAAGACCAACTCCAAGATTAGACAAAGAGACTGTAGAAAGAGTCCACATTCAGAAAACAACCCGGGACAAATAGACTTTGAAGACAGAGAATATCTGTTCTCTGACTTTAAGTTAAACTGAATTGTATCTGTTGAGGAACTGGTCCGTATGTTCAAGAGGTATTTTCTATCTCCAGCTTTTATGATTCATACATAGATTGCAATTTCATTGCTACGGGGTAAATAAATTTTTAATTAGACTGTATAAAGAAGCTCCAAAGTTGCCATGACAGTTACAGCAAAATGCCTTGTTGTTTCTCATTACAAAGCATAACCTATCTTTATAACCAAATTAACTTTTTCAGCTATTCCCCCAAATGTAGCCTGCAGATCTGTTTTTGTTGATCTACCAATTGTTTCTTTCAGATTTGCATGGTTCATTATCAAACAGAATGATCATCACTTAGATTATTAAAGCAAACCATCAGCCAGCTTTGTTCTCTTTCATGTAAAAGATGGGAAAAGTGAAAGGTTTTAGAGAACTTTTTGTCAGGACCTTGTTTAGAAAGGCAGAGAAACCGTTCTATGCCACCAGCCCTGGTCTGACCATCTTCCCTAGACATGACCCCAACCCCAGACCTGCCCCTGGACACAGCTCGATGCCAGCTGTTTCTCCTCTGAAGGTTAGCCCTACCCCTCAGCTAATGTTTGCTCTGGAAAATCATCAATCCCTTTGTTAGTGCAGCTGATGGTGGATCCAGCCGTGGTCTCTTGGTTGCATTTCCTTTCCAGGTTTAAGGCTTCAGGAGTATGAAAGATGAGAGGCACAAAGAGCGGAGTCCATCTGTTACTTTTAAATAATAGGACAGGGGGGCAAAAGTCTCCTAAAAATAACTTAAACTCTTCTGCTCCCACCTATCTTCCAATCTTTAAAAACATTGCAACACTGAAGAAAGTGGGGGGGGACATGGTAGTACGCATGTAGGCTGCAACTTGTCATACTAATTATCTTTTGCATCAAATTGATTGCATTAACCAGAAAGCAGAATTTTTAAAAAAACTCTATGAACTGTTCATTCCAAGAACAATTAAATCTAAAGTAAGAAGAATCATGATGAATTGCTGACAAGTGTTAAAACATCATCTGCTGGCAGCTTCTTTTTCTTTTAAGAAGATGTCATAGCAAAGTCAAAACCAAGAAGTCTACAATAGAAGATATCAAATGACACATTTAATAGAACATGAGGCAAGATGTTCGTGTGTAAAATCCTTTGTCAATCTTTGCTATTAGTCAACACGCACACATCAGGGATACTACAGACAGTGTAACGGAAAGACCCCGCTGTAAGATTATGTGCTGCTTGAAACAATATTATCTGAAGTTTATCTGACAAGATCTGAACCTTGAGAAAAGTCAGGAATAATGTTGCTAGATGCAGCAGGGAAATAGTTTCCTTAAAAGACTCACAGATTTAAAGAGTTTTGAATTCACTCAATCCAATATAGAATTTTGTTAGAATTCAACTGTGTAGCTGTGTGAACAACAAAACTAATTAAGCCTGATAGTGAATGTACACGTGTCTTGCAGCTGATTGACTTTAATTGAATTATTCCTTAAGCTCTGGGGTGAGCTCATCTCTTAACCAGAAAATCTGCACAGGAGAGAAAGTTTAGCCTCGTTTTTGAAAAAACACAGACACCAACAACTGAGTCTTTTGCTCCATTGTTAGGAAATCCATAACATCATTCTCCCCCATGAATTGCCCGATGGCTAGCGAAGGGTGATCTCATGCTTTCCTTTGGTGTGGCATTACTAGCCTCTCTCCTCTGCTGCGCTCTTACAATTCACATGGAAACTTCACATCTCTGGAAGGTTCAAGAAACTTGCACCCTTCCCTTTCTTCACCAAATTCGGTCAAAATAGGCCAAGTTATAGGGAGCAGTCGACACTCACAAACAGAATATCAATAAGCTTCATTTGCTAAGAAAAACAGGCAAAAGAGTTATTGGAGGAACATTCCAGGAAGTTCTCAAATTGACTCTCTGCAGTTTTGAAGTGAGGTTTCTGAAAGAGGTAGGGCAGCTTTCAGTGACAATACAAGATGTGACACAGGGAAAATTTTGACTTTATTGGTTTAAAATTAGTAGAACCCTATTGGTTTCAGTCTTTTAAAATATTCTAAAATTCTCCTTCTAGAAAAAAATAGTTCTGAGTGACAAAATAAGTGCAGCTGACAGACACTTTTTGGAAATGTTTCATGTCTATGGAAGTCATCACAAAGGCTGTTACTTCCCCCTCATCCCCAGCACACACTTCTCTATGCAAACTTGAGCGCACTGAGCAGACACTTAGCATAATACACTCATTTGGTATTTGTCATCAAAAATAATTACATAACAAGTGAATAGAGTAAAAAAGGTTTAGCTGGTCTAGAAAAAAATCCTATTATGGCAGCTGTTTAGAAACATCTTTTTGAACAAAAGCTTTTTCCCCTGCATACTGATTTTAAGATTAGCTGGGCTATAGATAGAATCTTCTGAACCTCAACTTGAAAGTGCAGCAAAATACCGATGCCATCTCTGACTTTGAGTAATGATGAGAAAGGAAACCTGTTACGTCTTCCTCTCACACTCGTAGAAGAGAAAAGACAATACTGCATCTTAGAAGAGTCTTCCTATGCTTCCGTAACCATTACACCTAAAGTTCCAGTTTTAAATACCATAATCAGGAGAAAGTTCTAATCTTTGAATCATCAGGTCATTGTTGATATAGCATACATACAGGAAACTGGGGGGGGGGGGGGGGGGGGGGAATCATTGAACAGACCAATTAGACAAAGAGGCACCTGGTTTCAAAAAATGTTGTAACAATACGTTAGATAAAAAGGGCTTAAGATATCTAACCTAATTAGTTTACCAAGACTTAGGTCATCTTAGGTCAGCTAGTTGACTTAGAACAACTTCTGCAAAGCATGCACTCTCCAGACTTTCAAGTACTGTAATACTAGACTCATGTGGTTGTTGTGTAATGGGAACTAATTCCCGAATCCCATGTTTGGTGAGGGACATATATATCTAACCCACAGAGTGGTCTAGAGGAACCAGTCATATAGATTGCAGAGGACAGTTAACCCACATTTTGTCATTTACACTAACCCATGAAGCATAAGCCCTGCTTTTAAATATAAGTTTTAGTTTCTTTCTAAAGATGCACAACTGCTAACATAGTACCGCAAGATGAAGACTACTGATGCTATCAGATACAAAGTGTTTCTCCACAAGCAGTAAGAGAAAGAATGGGGTTAGACTTTATCTACTGCTGTTGCTTCCCTCCAGGCACAGGGTCTCATCCTGCTTGCAGCACAGGAGGCAGCTTTACATTCAGTTCAGTAGGCTGCTTGGTAATTTCACCAACACAACAGGTAACATACTTGGATGAGCAACCTTTGAATAATACTGTGCACATCTACTCATATTCTGCCACTGACCAGAAGCAATCAGTTTCCTTTGTGAGTTCCCTGCTTCCTATTTTGCTTAAAAACTCCTTAGCTTTTCAAAGCTAAGTTTACATTGTACTTCACTTGGCAACAGATACAACAGCTCCCAAGTCTCATTTGGCTGAGTTATCTTCATACAATAAAAATAGCTTACACATCTTGCTGTACCCATGCATTTAACTGAGTAGCCAACCCAGTGTGCCACCATCTCTTGTTACTTGCATAGCAGTCACAGAGATTAACAGGTCTGCTCTGCCCTCGCCAATGACCTTGGTGAAGTTGGGTTTGTCAGCTCACGCTGCAGATTCCCATTGCTTTAAAAAAACAGATGACAGCTTCAATCTTCCCTTATGATGGCTTGCCAAAAGCACTGTGCTAGAAGCAGTGGCGCACAGATTTTACTGAGGAAGCATCAAACTTTGGAGTCAAGCAGAACCTTTAACACCAGGTTTCCAGTTGACTGGAAGAAACCAGCAACCTCTAGCAGAAGAAATGAGCAAGTGCTACGAGAAGTGAGACACACAAGAAAAACAGTATCTATTTAGTCAGGGTTGTACTTGACTTGGCTACCTACTACATGGGTCAGTCTTTATTAATAGCAGACAAAATCCCACAAAGCTATAATGTGCATAACATGGCATATACTACGGATGTAATAAGAGCAGCAAACTTGGAGTACTGACCACAGATATCTGATTTTTCCAATCCTTCAGTGAACTTCGAAGTATAATAATTCTTTTATACATCATGTCTTGCAACAAGTATTTCACTAGCTAAACTTGCTTCTGCAAAGCACTACCTCCACCTCAAATTCAAGTTTAATGAATTACCTAAGGTAAGCCTAACAGAGGCTTGTTGAAATTCAGTGAGTCCATTTGACATGTCAAAAAAACTTTAAGAATTCAGTTTTTTTCATTCCATATTTGATTTTATTCCATGTGCTTATCCAAAGATGATTTAAAAACAAATGTAACTAGGATCAAAGTGCAATAAGAACCAAGTTCAAATGTTGTACAGCTATGATGATATATGGTGTAGAGGTATGTACAGTTCTGAAAAGATGTATTATGGAAAGGAGGTATTTAGGGATTTTATACTCAATTTATTGCAAAACTGACAAATTTCCCTCATTAACTCCGATTAAGCCCACTGAATTTTGCTACAATTTTTTGGTTATGTGCCAAATGCCAGGAGGCAGTAACATATTTTTGTGGCTTGGGTTGTCTGGTCTGCTTTTGGAAAGTTGCCAGATCTCATTTGACCTTTATAATAAGGTTTAACCCTAGTAGTTGGACTAAGTCACTCATTTCCATGAGCAGACTGGTGCAGCTCAGACCTAGGTCAACAGTGAAGGAATATTGTTGCCATTTGACAGCTGTTCAGTGGCTTCTGGGAAAATTGTTGGTGTTCTCAGTACATTTTCTAGTGGACAGGCACTTAACCTAAAGTTTACTGCCACCGTTTGCAGTGCTCAGCAGAAAGGCAAACGGCTGAGTCATCAGGGAGACACTGACTTTCTCAATACTGACTTTTTCCAAGTCAGACTTGAGGCACTGAAGGGAAAAAACCCAAAGAAGATTCAAAACAGTCAAATACAGGAATCTTTATAGTATTTAGAACTAGGTATCTTCCACTAGTTTAAAAGAAAAGTCACTTCACAGGAATGGATCTTCTGAGCCATTGCTAACAAGTGCTTCAGTAACCTTTATGTTCAGGTAACATGCCAGATCCCATAAAGGAAACTCACCATTACCCATCGCCCTGTTCTAACAAGTAGTGAATTCCACCTGCAGGTCCCTGTTAATTTGGATACAAGCAGGCTGCAACAATCCCAACTACTACTGGTTGAACCATCCCAAATACTACCAGCAGCCATACCTGGAATGGCTTCTTAAAACTCTCTACTCTCATACTGAATGATTGATCACAAGGTTCATTTTGACCTCATGCACTGTGAAAGAGACTACTGAACTGACAGCTATGTATAATTACCTGCTTATCAACACATTACTGCTCCAACACGTATACAGGAAGAATACAAGGGCAAAAACAAGGCAAGGGGAAAGCAGGGACACACAAACACATATAACAGGGAGCAAGCAAGAGAGCTAAGTTACATATAATGAAATCTCTGACCTGGAATTCAATTAAACAGCTGCCACAGTAAACTGGAATATCACCCTTCCTAGCTTCCGTCTTCTTGACTAGTATTTCCATCACCTCAATCATGAAGAAGCTGTACAATAAACTATCACATAGAGTGGTAGAAGAGTTGGCCTATTTAAAATTTAGATCCTACACTGAATCTTTATCAACATCCACTGTCTGTTCTGATTCCTCCAAGAAAACTGCTAACCACTGGGTACTAAAATATAGTACTTATCTCTATGTTTAAAGAGCAAGATATTGAAGAAAAAACACATTCTGACCTTAATTAAGGCACTGATGCCAAGTTCAGCAATGGACAAAGCTTTGATTATTTTCAAGAAAGCAAGAAGCTTGTGTTGCCAACACCAGAAAGCCAGCAGCAGTGGAGCCAGACAGAGGAACATTATGAAAGTTTAGCTGAGAGTCCCCCTGTCCCATGGCCCATTGGACAACTGTCCCGGTTTCAGCTGGGATAGAGTTAATTTTCTTCCTAGTAGCTGATATAGTGCTGTGTTTTGGATTTAGTATGAGAATAATGTTGGTAACACACTGATGTTTTAGTTACTGCTGAGCAGTGCTTACACAGAATCAAGGCCTTTTCTGCTCCTCACACCACCCCACCAGCGAGTAGGCTGGGGGTGCACAAGAAGCTGGGAGGGGACACAGCCGGGACAGCTGACCCCAACTGACCACAGGGATATTCCATACCATGTGACGTCATGCTCAGCATATAAAGCTGGGGGAAGAAGGAGGAAGGGGGGGACATTCGGAGTGATGGCATTTTGTCTTCCCAAGTAACCGTTATGCGTGATGGAGGCCTGCTTTCCTGGTGATGGCTGAACACCTGCCTGCCCATGGGAAGTAGTGAATGAATTCCTTCTATCGCTCTGCTTGCACGTGCGGCTTTTGCTTTCCCTATTAAACTGTCGTTATCTCAACCCACGAGTTTTCTCACTTTTACTCTTCCGGTTCTCTCCTCCATCCCACTGCGGGGGAACGAGCAAGCAGCTCTGTGGTGCTTAGTTGCCGGCTGGGGTTAAACCACGAGAACACTGTTTCACTTTCTGCATTTTTACTTCATTAGCTCATAAGCTAATGTCTTGCTAATAGATATGGGGAAGGGAAAGATGCTGAATTGTTCTATATTATTTTTAATGGCATTTAAGACACACCAATTATTCCCGCAGGCTCATTTAGCACCTAATACTAAAGATACATTCATATTTCTAGAAAGTATTATAATCTAAGCATCTCTAAAGATACTCCTGCTAACAATTCTTGTGCAAGAGACCTGGAATATTGTCACCAAGGTGCCAGCCAACAAACGAATGGTCTGACTTGACCAACTCCCTAGTGTGCCCACGAGCAAGAAGAGGCAGCCTATCTCACAGTCATTCAGAGAGAAGATATCACTGTCTTCTGCTTGCATATAAAGTGGATTTATTTGTGAGATCTGTTTAGGTGCTACCCACTTTTTGCCTCTCATCGACAGTAGGGACATAAGCAAGTTAGGAGGGTTGTTGTCACATCCTTCTTTCTTTTAGGACACTTTACCTATAGTTTCTTTCAATGCCTCAACCTTAAGCTGGCATCTAAAATACTGCATTTCTTTTGTTTTTCTAAGGAACACAAATTTATTTTTTCTTCTTTTCTACATCTACATTGCCTATACCACCCCAACAGTTCCTAGCACTTAGTTCTCAAGTTACTACTAGTAATGAGTGAATTGTTAATATTAAAACCGCTTCTAGGGACAGCTGAGCTGCAATACTGAGTGCCTTATGTCCCACCCTGCCTGTGTACCTATGATTCCCGACGAGAGACAGACTGTCCCACACGTGGATATGCCATCACTATAAGACACTCTGCCTTGGCTGCCATCCCACTCAGCAAAAGCAGCATCCTGTTAGAAATCAGCTACATCATCATGCCTGATAAAGTGCCACTTCCTCCTTCATTTTCATCAGTAGTAAGAGCCAGTTGCACTTCAGGAAGCGCACAGAGTCTTCAGAGTACCGCAGAAGGACTAAGTTCACTTCAGAGCTTCTCACAAAATCGCCAAAGACTTCTTCACACATCAAGTGATGCCACTAGCCAAGAACAGCAGCATAGGCAATTTCAGCTCATTAGTGTCAGTTTATCTCTTCTCCTCGATTCCATTCCTCAAGCCAGTTTAGTGCATCTGAAGGCAGTAAGGTCCAACACAGCTCCATGGATGCCAGTTGAGAAGCTGAGATTTGGTTTGGCTTCCCTGCCCACCCCCCCCCAATCCTTTAATTAAATAGATTAATTCCTTGGCTCCAAAAAAGATCAACCTTTTAGACTATTGGTTTCTTATTCTGACACTGAGAAAGTGGAGTGCTTGAAAAAAGCTAGCTTGAAGCAGGTAGTAATGCCTCTTTCCCAGGGCAGTCAGAAGGAACCTCTTAATCAAGTTTTGAAGACACCTCCCCTGCAGCAAGACACTTTCCCAGGCTCAAGAGGCAGGTAAAAAAAAAAAAAAAAAAAACCAAAAAAAACCCCACACACATTCTCTGAACAGCTTCACATCAAAAAAAACCTGAGCACGCAAATTCCACATGTCCAGGAGAGCGATGAGTTAATAGGAACTTATTAAAAACCTTCCCCAGATAGTGTATTTGAGATAGATAAACACGCTTCAGCTTATCCAATACAAAATATAAGCATGTCTGGGTAGCACAAAGCAAATTAAGTCAGTGAAAAATGTGTTATTTTCGGTGACTCTTTGACCCCACCTGCAGAACCCTTTCAAATCTCTCACCCAATGGACCTTCAAACTTCACACAGATAGAGGAAATGAAAAAAGAAAACTTGGGGGAGGAAAGGAGGAAATCAATTTAACTTTTAACATTTCTTAGATGCATCAAAGGTCTCAGCCATGTAGGTCTATTAGGTTTCTGTGTGGATTCTTGTAAGATGTATGTGGAAAAGCCTTCACTGGGTTCACTGCATGAGACTGAAGAAAATGCAGACAATATGAACTTTAATCTTTTTCTTTCCTGGAAAGCCATCTTCAAAAAAATGTTTAAATAAACTATATATAGATGCTGGCAAGTTGCAAGGCTGAATACAAATCTCTGATCCAATACAAATATTTTGCCACTCTCAGCTCATGGGAGTGCACAGCAGTACTCAGGTCTCCCAAACGGAACCGCAGCATGGCTGTACATCCTCACAGTTGGTACTGCTATTTGTAATATCTGTGAGGCAAGTTTACAAGCTTATTAAACCCAAAACACAGAAGGCAAAAAGCTTACAATAAACAAGGATGAAAAAGAGAAGATTAGAGTGTAAATGACAAAGGAAGATGAGATTAAAACGTGTGGGGTACAACGTAGGTGGAGGAGAATTACCACAGGCATGCTTTAATATAGTACAACAATTTTTTTTTCCTGCAGATGCTGGATGGTCTAGACATACTTTCAAACAACATTCCTCGTAGTTAATCCCTCAACTCTGCTAGTGATTTGACAGGGTTTGTAACACTACGAACAATCTTTATTATGTACTTATCTTCCCCTCCCTCCTCAAAAAGGAAATCAAGTGTGTAGAGTGTAAAGTGCATTTCATACGATTTGTTAGGATGATCTCCTCCTGACTTAGGAATGTGTCTCCCATTAACGTTAATGGGCAACTGCAGACACGCAGAAAGAGGGGAACAGCCATTGCTGTTTCAGCCTTGTACACATTAGTGGTAGTCCATGAACTTTTTCTTGCTCACCATCTGATCCCCCAGGATGGGGCAAGCAATAACCATTGAAAAGGATTTGCCTTCTGCCTACATAGTCTTCATTTTTACCCCCAACAGTGAAAATTTAATGTTCAAAAAGTGAAAGAAAAAGAAAACATGGAAACCTTAGCAAGTAAAAAGAACATACTTTTATATGGAGAGGAGGCAGAAGACTCTTACAATACTTTGTGAAAGCAGAACTATTAAGATTGGAAGGATGGTGAAATAGGTAGCTAACAGCCCATGAAGCATTTAGCCACCTTCTTTCCCATCCTAATTTGAATACAAATGAAATTCATAGTTTCTTTGGCTTTAGTTTTTGAGGCCAAATCTCAATTTATTGGACATTTCCTCTCTTAGTGTATACACATCCTTCGTAAGAGACAAAAACCCAGCATGTCAGAGCAAGGATTTGGTCACCAGGATAACTTAATTTTTTCATAGTGTCAAGGCAGCAGGGGTGGGGTTTGTTGTTTTGTTGTTGTGTTGTTTTTTTGTTGGTTGGTTTTTTTTTTTTTAGAGGAAGTGAAGGTAGAAAGAGGTCAGAAAGAAGCAAAAGTAGAGGTTGGGGGAAAGCAATGTTAATATGATCAATACTGAACAAACCAAGAGTTTTTAAAGAGGAAGTTGCTTTAGTTGAAATGCATTGTTCTTTGATTACAAAGCAAGCCATGCCCTTGTCTATAGTGAAAAAAGTCTTTGATAAAGTAATAGAAACCCTGAATAGCATTCAAATTCTTATTAAAAATATTGTTAACAATAATATTGCTTTCTGGCTATCATTGAACAGCTTTCCAGCTTCAGTCTGGGTTTATAACAAGCTTTCCTGAAAGTTTTGACCATCGTAACCACATCACAACTCAGTTGTTTAAAGTAGTGCAAAAAATATTGGGGGGGCAGCATGGGAGAACGTGACTTCACGCATTGCCAGAGAGCATCAATCAAACACACTTCTAGCTTAAGTGACAAGATGCAAAGGATAGAGGGATCCAGCCATAATAACCATCCCTGACAACCCACAGAGAGGCACCACTGCATTAGAGGAGTCACAACTGTACAAGCCCCTCCATGAGCAGCAACTGCATCTAACAGTTTGCCACAGGATATCCTGCAACAACCTCAGATCAGCATGACCTAGCTGGGCTAATGCAGGTAGATCACACCCTCAGATCCCCTCACAGATTCATTTTAAAAGGAAGCATGTGTCAACCTGAGTTTCGTATCCTTTTTGACAAGGGCATATTACCTGATGGGGCTGTGAACTGGACCATCTGCTGTAGGAAGGAGCACCAGAAGTCTTGTTGGCTGTAGTTCTCTGCAAAATAAAAGATAGACACATCAAATATTCAGCAACATCTCTATCATACACACAGTCAACTTCACCAATCTCAACCATGTAAACTCCCATAGTAAAAAAAACCCCAAAACCTAAACAAAAACCTCAAGAAACCATAAATATGACACAGTAGCATTAAAATCACAGAGATGAAAGTTTGCTGAATTTGCTACCAATGCTCTGTTCAGCCTTGGACCTTAGAATCTTAGTTTTCACCTCAACTTCTGCACGTCACCTAGATTGCAAATTTAAGTGCTGAGCCCTAACCTAAACTGGGGCTGCAAAGCACTACCCTTCAGCCAGGTCATTTACTCAGATTAAGCAAATATGCTCTAAATTCACATTTACTCCAGAAAGGCATCATTCAAGGGGTTTGTCTGCCTGTTCTGAGAAGTTATATCTGTTTTGTCCCCTAACTCATAGTGATGTTTCATTCCATACTTCATACTAGTTTTATAGAAGCTGTTCTTAACTCATAGAAAATAAAGCAAAATTGTTCTTTCAGAATCACTTCACCTCACTCAAAAATGAAACTTGGATATTTTTGGAATAGGTAATAAGAGATTAGTTATTTAACAACTTCTTTTTGAAGAAAACCCAGTGTCTTTATGATTTATCCCTATACTTCTTCCACCCACTTCCCTATATTTGTTTTCTGAAGGACTAAGAAAAAAAGACCATACCATGGACTTTCATATCCATATCATGTATGTCACATACAGACCTTAATAATCAAGTTGCCTTTGATATTGCAGAAGAATCAATACAATACGGTGTCTAGTAGAACACCACCAATTATTTTAATACACATTATCCCCGGTTTCAAAATTACTTCATACCATGAACTTCCACACCACTTACTCCTAGTTTAGACTAGAGCCTAGTGTAACATAGAGCTCCTCCAAATCCACCCCTCAGTTATGTGAATTTGGTGCTTCTAAAAAAAAACCCAAAACACCACACACCACAGTCAGTAGCCAAATATCTTGCAGGTGTATCACTACTATGTTGTGTAAGCTCAGGTATTACAGAAACCTTGTGACCACAAGGCTCTCTGTATCAGGAAGATCAGGTAGATTTGAGTTACCTACTCATGAGGTCTGAATTCAAACAGGCTTTCCAGACATGAGATACTAATTTATCGGTACATTATGTCACCAGCAGGATGCTAATAGGGGGACAGATTCATATTTGAACCATATGGACATAAATTACACTAAAAAAAATGCAAGTAAGACAATCCATGTGAGATTTATACCACAATGTAATGTACTCTTTGTAAGTATGAAAATAAATAGCTTATGGCTTTTAACACCCAAGGATATAGTACATTTCTATGCCAATTATAACCACTAGGGCTTATACATCATTACATATTCTAAAGCTGGCATGTCATTCCCACTAATGAGAAACAGCCACTACTGTAATTGTGCTTTTGTGTTAATCTATCAAAAAGCAGTTATTTTACAAATTTAATTATTAGTATTACTGTATAGTGTATTTAGCTTCTACTAGACACCCTTAAAAGGATAGGCATTTTTTAATAAACAGATATGCTGTGCAACAGAATAACACTTTCTTTTGATAGAAACTTCAGAAAGGACAAACTGCACACAATGTTGATTTCAGCTTTATAAAAAACTATCTCCATCTGCTTCAGAAGAAAGACTGGTCAATCTATGAATAACAAGTTAAATAATGAGATAGCTGGAGTTTTTCCTGGAAGCATCTAGAAGTTGTTTTCCAGCAAGATGCCTTTCCACAAGCACCACACACCTTCCTTAACTAATATATACAATGTATGTCTGCCTTTAGTATTGTCCAATAAAAACTGCATATTCCTCCTGTCTAAACACATAAATGGCAATCTTTGGTTTCATTACTTACTCCAACACCCGTTACCTCTAGTAGGTACATTTCCTCTACAGCAATCGCTCTTTTGAACTCTTCCACCTCAGTTTCAAGAACATCCCAAAGAAAGATATCCCACAGAGAAACAGGACCGCAGTATTACAGAGAAACAAGAGAACCCTTCCCAGGCCAGGCAGCCAGCAGACAAATACCTCTAAAGACAAAGGCAGAAGATCATTTTTTTTCTAACTTTACAAACAAGAAAGGACCAGAGCCTCAGAAGTATTTAGAAGCTGACCTCCACCTTCCAATTCGATTAAGAGGTAGGCACTTTAAAAAAAAAAATTGTAAAAATAGCAGTATAAAAGGTCTAAGATCAGCATTTATCTCCCCTATCCTACCAAGCTTCCCCCCCCTCCATTCATAGATCAATAAGTAGGATCACTTGCATGTTCCAAGGCAATCAAAATACTAAGTTATAGAGCAAAGGCTTACACTGCTCACATACAGGAGCTTCTATATCAGATCACTTGGAGTAGATTCTGAAAGATCTGGAAAATTATTCCATCTGAGCTTCTCTCCAAGTTCTAAGGGGCAACAGGAAAAAACCTGGAGGCTAGACCACATCCCCTGCTTATCTCAGCAGTTAAAATATTTGAGGCAGGTGAGTTAAAAAAACATGCATGAACAAGCTCCAAACACACACACACATACATACATGCACACTCTCACTCCTATTTCACTGCAATCAGTAGAAACTGGAGACCCACCTCCCTTTGGGAGTATGACCCTTCACACATAGCAGCCACGATCATAAGCTAGACCACACTCTCTGCTGGATGAATAGCTTTTGCACACAGCTTGCACCATAAAGGAAACCTCAAGGTGTTGCATTTTCACTAGGTATTTTACCAGGGAGAGCCTGGGCTGCATTTAGCCCCTTAAGCCACATCCCTTTCTTCAGTTAAAATCACCTTCCTCATCACTCTCCCTTTTGAGAAAGCAGCAGCACATACACAGAACACTTAAGGACTCTCCCTCTGGCACAATCAGCACTTGAGCACAAGCCCTAGATGTAAACCTCCTCTCTGGTCTTGTAGAGCTCCCTGACAACATCATTTGAAACACCTAAACCAAGCAGCTCTCAACTCTCCCAGTGCCTCCCGCAAGCCCCCACTCTTGGCTAACTTTATATCTAGCCCTTCCACCCTCCCAACTCATTTCTGCTCCCTGCAAGCTGTCTCTCAGCCATATGTAGGTACAAAAAAAACCCTCCCGAAGTATTAAAAACTAATTAGGACTGACTGTTTTAATTACCTGCTTGCCCAAGCTGTTCCTTATGTCCTTGCCCCTCCTCTCCGCATTCCCCCCCACCTCTGAAGAGAGGTTAAACTCACACAGCTGCAGGTGACCACCAGTCACTTTAAAAGACCAGTGAACCTCTGCTGAAAACTTTAGAAAGGTAAAACAATTTTCACAGCAGCCTGTACTTCTGAAGGCAATAAAACTGCCAATTGGACATGTGGGTTTTGGTATCTGAGCTGTAAGTTATGGAAAAAAAGAAGAGAGAGAGGAAAGCTGGTGGTCTGCACACCGCTGCCCAGACAACAGTCAGTATGAGAGGAGAAAATCTGATGCAGTACAGGTGCAACACGTGCTCCAAGCACATGGCCAGACCCAAGCCTGAACATGAGGAATGCTGATGAAACATTAGGCTGCCTCCAAATCCCAGTGAGAGCAGGAGAAAAGTACTTTTCATAGCAATAAAGTGGCACAGATAAAAGAAGAGCAAATGATGCAGTGTATGTGCAAAGCTGCTGTTTTATATGCAGTTTGCAGGAAAACTGTTTTCTCAGAAGATTCCTACTACTGAACACAGTAGATAACATAGCAAGAAGCCAGAAAAAACTTTTAGGAGAATACATGGAAATCTGAGTATGGCTCAACAGGAGAGCTCATGAAAAGATACTAACTATTTCATTCTTGGGCTAAGGCTATTAGTAACTGTATACAATACAAGCCAAGATCATATACAGTCCATAAATAATTTCTCATTCCGTCAAGGAGATCTTCAATGTAAGGCCACACTTCAAAATTAGGAAAGAAAAGCAGAGCACAGAGAGCTACAAGTGTCGTTACTCTGACAATATTTCTAAAAGCAAAAAAGAGTATATATTAACAAATATATGTAACAAATATATGGCTGGTAACAAAGCCAAAGTTTATAACTTGTTCTACAGCCAAATAAACTTATAAAACCTTCTGATGGGCACGGCAATTCATCCCATTAGCTTGGAAAAGTATCTTAAGATGGGATGAATTACTGTCTGGAAGTACCTGTCTCTTTCCATCCGCTCACTGGAGAGAGAAGCTAAGCAGCCAGTTTAATTGAGACATCTAACTTTGGATGGCTAATGTTAGGTGAAATTAAATCTACCCACATTCCCTGTTCTCCTTCCTACCAAGGGACCTAGGCAATTTGTCCTCTTCTAGGGTTTAAAGGGTTATTATGGCAGCAAATTTGCTATGCAGTCGGCGTACTTTTGAACTGCCTTGTGAACTCCTACAAACTGTGTTAATTTTTCAAATGCAGCTCGCTGGTAAAGACGTGAAGTACTGTCTTGACTTTCAGGACTTAGAATTTTTTGGCTGGGCAAGAAGGGGAGAAAAGATTCTTACTTATAAATAGAGAAAAAATAGTATGAAAGTAAATGGAAGATAATACTAAACATTTAATCATATCAAAACAATTTTTTTCAGAGAAAAAACTACTTAGGCTTATACCTGTAGTTCTTTGAGAATACAGTTATAGTTACATGATATACGTTATATACTACCAATTCCTGGGCTCTTCAATTTCCTGGCCTAAAATCTTGCTGACATTCAGCAGATATCTTGCTCACCAGTTTTACTGGAGATGTTGCTTTTTTAAAGAGTATAGAGTCCAGCTGTTTATGCGAAGGCTGATATCAAACTCAGAATATATTTTGCACTGTCCAATATCTAGATTACTTTTTTCCTATTATTTGCTATGGAATTTCCCTGATTTTTCCTTAAATTCAAAAATTCATTTGCTGAACAAAGTAATAGTGACATCTGACAACGTTGTAAGATGTTAAGGCACCGAAGTTCTTTCTTCGAAGTTTGCTTTCTTTTTTTCATGGAGTTTTGTCTAACTTCTGTGACTTTTGCAAAGAGGAACCAGTAATGTTATGTTATAAAGGAACAATATTCAATGGCTGCTTATTGATGGATACAGGCTTTTGGGTTCACTTGTTTATTTTATTTTATTTCACAGCAGGAGTTTACGCAGAGAAACATGACTGAAAAATAAAGTTTTAACCTCTCATATTATAAAGGGCTATATTGTCCTTTATGACTCTCCAGAAACAAATAGTGGGTGAAGTCCTTTTGCCATTAACTGTAGCATACACGAGGCTGGGGGGGGAGGCTGGTTTTTGAAGTATTGAGTTTTATTTGTTTTTACTTATTGAGCTTATTCCACAACAATGCAGTATAGAAAATGACAAGTTATTAATTTCTATATACAAGTTAAATAGAAAAGGTGACAACTTACCTGCTTCTATCTTATCAAAAATAGTGCTTTGAGGAATTACAGAGTCTGAAATTTGAACCAGTAATATCTCTTGAAACAACATAGACTTCATGCCTACATATCAATGCATCCCTGCCTCTGGTCCGGCTCCAGACACTCTTAAGCCTTTTGATTCTCTGTGTGGGGTAAGACCTCGCACACTTAATGATAGTAAATCCTTCACAGCCTCCTCCTCACAAACGTCATCTCAATGGATCAGAGGAGTCAGCTCAGTGGAAAGGGTCTCTCTGTGCTTCCAATCTGGGAGACAAACCCCACTGAAGCCTGTTCATTACAGATGTGCCGCTCACCCATGAAGCCATTTTCACTCCTGTGCCATAAATATACACGATACCTTGCTCCCTTCGAAACCTCGTCCCATTTTTCAACAATACCAATACTATGCTGGAAATTCATAGCTAGTGCCGCTCTGGACATAAGACAAAACAAATTGCAAATACTTTAAAGATCCATGGTTTCTTCAATACCATACAAGTGAAATTAATTTTCAGGTTCTCATTCCTCACAGTTAAAAATCCTCCAGCACTGCTTGGAAAACTACCTGCTTCCTAGTGAGACTAGCACTATGAAATTCCAGAGAGATGGATTTTTTTTTTTTTTTTGGTCAGAAAAATGAAGACAGAAAAGGTTGATAATTAGATTAATAACAGGATCATAATTTCATTACAGCTATGCAGCAGTTTTTACCACTTGATGACGAACATTGCTGATCATGGGGTTAGGACACAAAATGAAATGTAGTGGTGTTGACAGCAGTGGAACGACGGTACGTGGCATGACAGCATGGTCATCTCTTCCATGCAAAGGGCGCATGATGCATTCTTCAGCTAGCTTGGCAGCTGAGTGAGTAGCATATGTCAAAGTGACATCATTGTTTTGCAGTGATGAGATGATGCAGGAGAATCATCAAGTATGTTGTTCCATAAAAGTGTAAAATCAAGAAGAAAGCATTAAAGAGCAGCTGATCTGGATACAGTGGTCAGGATGTAAAATGTAACAGAATTATGAGAGGTAAAGTTTGTAAGTAAATTGTAAATGAAATACATTTATAAATTGTGTATGAAAAAGTGCGCAGTGGGAAAAAACTTTCCTTAAGATTGTTGCATAATGTCATCAGGGATTACTTCCTCTAGCTTACAGAAATCAATGTTATGACAGGAAGAGACAGAGCAGGAGAGATATTGACTGAGCTGTCAACCATAGGAGTACATCTCTCTGAAGCTGTGGGTTTGGGCTTTCATGAAGCAAATGCATTCAGTAGACGTTTTTATAGGAACTCAGGCACTCACTCAAACTACTCACTTGCATTTTATATCCACTGTCTACTCTTGGTCATCAACACAGTGACTCATAATTTTTGAGGTGAAATTGCCAAAAGTAGTATAATTTATCTATTACTCACCCCAACAGTGGATTCTTGACAGTTTAGCAATTTGACATGGGCTCTGAAGCATGGTGTAGGGCTTGTCATGACACTGTGATTCCCCCTCTTTTTTCTCTTTGTCCACTCCTGTTCACCAATTTAATATAGATATTTTGGCACCCTGGAAGGAAAAAAATTCTGGACAAAGCCAGGGATGAAAATATCCTCTCTTCAGAAACTCTCTTTACACTTACCAACCACGAGTTTTGTGTTAAACAAACAAGAACTTCACTTCATGACCTCCCATAGCCTACTTGATTGTTAAAACTAATAATGAATGTATTTGAAATTTCAAAGTATATCTTTAAATGGGGATGAAGTCCACAAGCCTTTTATGTCTCAGAAACTGCGTAAGAACTGATATTAGAGATTGTGCTAACCCATCACAAAACACACCTACCTTCGCAGGACTGGCTGGTCAAGCTCAAGCCAACAATAGCATAGCCATTAATTCCTTCTCCATTCCCATTTGTATTGGCCAACGAAAGTGCAGTGTACTTTAATCACAAAGAAGCTGAACAACTGTTACTGTTGGTGACAAGCAACAACTTCTTTCTTAGGAATTTTAATATGGTGAAAGAACTTCTCATCTCTGTGGAGATGCTACATACACCATGATTTGCTGTGCAGTCAGCACTTTCTCCCAAAGCCAGAGAGTTTGAAGATAAGCTGCAAAGAGATCGAGGAACAACCTTCAAGTCTTCCAGATGGAGTTGACATAAAGTTGGCATCCTTATCCCATAAAATGTACAATTAAGAAATTGTAAGAAAGTCACAAGACTTGGAAACATGCAGTAAGATAAGAAGGAGAAATCATCTCAGCTTGAGTGAAAAAAAGAAAAATGAGAATATGGAAATATTCGATGCTTTGAGGTCAAGAACTCTACCAAGCACTACAGAGAAGGTAGGGAAGCACATCACAGCCATATGAGAGATAATATAGTCAGAAAGTGGAGTTTTAAAAGTTAGCAGCTGCTTCTGTGGAAAAAAGACTACAAGATAGGACGTAAGTATAGTATTATGTTGAGCGATGTTATATTATCAGCAATCAGTAACTTTAAACAATCAGTCAGGGAACACAACAGTACTGATATTACCAGGACTCCTACTCCTATTGAAAGAGTGCACAATGAAATATAAGATGCATTATCAGAAGAACTTGGAACATGTGACATCTTTTATGTCCTTCGGACTCTACCATTTTCCTGAGTAAATGAAACACTGGGGCACAAGGAGATGTAGGGAACTAACTATAAAAAAGACAGTCTTGGTTATGGCAGACAGTGGAATGGGATTAGTTTTGTGGGACTGAAAGATGTGGCTTTCTTCAGAAGCTTGCATAGGTCTGCAAAAATGGAATTAACAGGTATATGTTGATTTGAGACAAAGGAATAACACCAGGGGTTTTTTTTGTATTTTATATTACATTTATATTTTATTTTATATTTATATTTTATTTATAACAATAGCATAAAAGAATTTCATTGTAGTGAGAGCTGTTCTCTTCCAGCAGCTATTCTGAGAAAGATATCTGTGCCATTAAAAAAGCAGACAAGAAATATGAAAAGTGACCCAGAATCTTTGAGTAATATCAGGTCTGAGGTGGTAAAAGATAACGAAGAGACTACACAGAAGACTGACACTGAGTAGGAGACCTTCAGAGATACGCTATAGAGAGTATCAAAAATCATTAGAGGGACAAATGCAAATGTAAAACCAAAGGATGCTTCCATAAAGGCGGGGAGGGGGGGAGGATCTTTCCTTCTTTTATTAATGTTCACCAAAGATAATAAGAATTCAGATTTATGCTTACATTGAAGACTATAATAAAGCCAGAACAGAGAAGAGCCTTGATGAGACAATGCAAAAGACAATAGTGCAGAAATTGAAGTAAAAGATGGTATACAGTAGATGTACTAATCAGAATATTTTACATGTATTTCAGTACTAGGAGGCAAGGACATGAATCATGAAGGTTCAGGAAAGTACAAAAATTAAAATCTTTGTTTGCAAACAATGCAATAATAGAAAGGTGGAGGAGGTACTCTAATGATCCCTTTAATGGTGAGACAGATAAAAGTGAACAACAAAAGGCTATTTTCTAGATAAATGAGTCATTATCAGAAGAATCAAATTTTTAAAGTATTCAAAAGGCAACTAGACATTCAGAAAAAATGCTGGCAATTCCTGCTAAACTATTAAGACCAGGACGTAATAAGCTTAGTCAAATTTTTTACAGCCTAATTTTGAAAACATTCCCACGGAGTGGAAAGAGAAAGTCACATTTCCAATTTCAAAATAGGGTTGTATTGGAAATGTAAGAATTATTTATACATTTCTTCTCATTACAACCTCAAAAATCCATCCTCCATACCTTTTAGAGACACATACTCATTAAACAGAGGAAACAGTGAGAGACAGCGAGTATTGGTGTCTGGCAAAGAGCATGATGTTCCCTCCCAAGATTAGTCACAAAAAATGAAAACAAGCAATCAATTTCAGTTAGATGTTGTCTCAAGAGAAAATGCTGATATAAACACAATTAAGGAGTAATTTCTTAAAGGATTTAGGAAGAACATGCTAGTGGGTCTTTAGCCTGCAGGGAGAGGATCTGACATCTTAGAAGACCATAGCACAAGCATGCAACTGTTTGTCTGATGTGTAGAAAGTTGAGTGCTTTCTAAGTAGGGAGACAATGAAATTTCTGCTCTGTTCATAGCAATCCAACGCTAAGGCGGGAAGAGGAAGAAGCCCCATACTTTTCAGAGCGGTCCAGTCATTGGGAGAGTCTGGGGTTGGAAGGAACTGAAGCAATCTGCCTTGACTTCTGAGCAAGTGGCTGCTGTAGGAAAGACAAGGTAGGAAGAAAAGCGTGTTTTCAGATCAATGAACACAGCAAGAAAAATTCAAGGAATATAAAACCATGTTAAGATTTTGAGCAAGCCTTCTGTCAGGCAATGACATGAGGTTGTAATGAGTTCGGTAGCATAAACACCTGGCAGCATTAAATAATAGTGCAAGTTTGTGGGAGGAAGACATTCAATTATTTGCTACTTTGACCCTAGCGACAGTGGGGAAATTTGTCTTTATACTCTTATTTTCCTAAGAAACCCTAAAAAGTCACCAAAGTAAAAAAAGGGATCATTTCACTAAATTAGCACCGATACTGCCTAATCATCAGCTGAGACAAGGAGCTGACAAACTGAAGGGGTGACATTGTACTGCAGTTTGACTGTAGTCAGTGCTAGCATAATATAACTAGCATGGGTGACAGCTGCTGTGACTGCGAAGCGGTACAAGGTTTACTACCTGTCAACCACCACAGCAAACTTGCTGGGCTCCTGGGTACATAAAGTACTCTCATTTTGTTGCAGACATTTCTACAGAGAATTACCGAGAATACAGTTAGCTGACTGTTTTGCACAGGATCCACACCACCACTGTTATTGCCCAAGCAATGTGTTGGATGTGATTTTTATAGAGAGATTCTAGTAATCCAGGTAATACTCTTTTGCAAACAGTATGCTCGTTTATCTAAAGGCTGTGAAATCCTACACATGTTGTCTCCACCTACCTTCCTCTTCTACCGGTACGAGCCTTTAGGTTCTCCTCCTTGTTCGAAACCCCTGTGCTTG
The DNA here is from genome assembly GCF_965638725.1 of Aptenodytes patagonicus. Taxonomy (NCBI): domain Eukaryota; kingdom Metazoa; phylum Chordata; class Aves; order Sphenisciformes; family Spheniscidae; genus Aptenodytes; species Aptenodytes patagonicus. The sequence continues at coordinate 127,140,367 of NC_134950.1, forward strand.
CTCCCTGCGTTCAGCTTCCGCTCCTTCTCCCCCAGGCCTACCATGCAATCTAAATCCCAACACCACAGAAGGTGAGACGGGCATTCTAATTTGGCTGTCACTGCAAGAGGAGCGATGCGACATAGTGGCTAGAGCAGCAATAACTGGGAAAATGTATCATTCCAGCTTCTTCAAATTCCCCTCCCTGCACCGTGATCGAGGCACACCACGGCAATAAATTCTTCTAAGAGCCCTTAAATCTATCACACTAATTGCTAAATGTGGAGTAGCCATTCATCTTTCCCGGTAACACTGCAATGCATGAATTTGCTGTAGGATTTTTTTTTAGTGCTTCCTCATGATTAAAGCATAAAATAAAAGAAAAAGTAACATCACTCTGTCTACTTTCAGGCTAATGCTTCTTTTTGAAGCCTGGAGAGGAGTTCAGGATGGAAAACGTGAAAGATAAGGAGAACCATCAACAGAAAGGGACAGATATTTCCCTGCTCTATTCACATGCATTCTTAGCACTTAAGACACTTATTTCTAGACTGTAGAATGAATAAACAACACCCGTATTTTCAGAAATTTCCTAATAACCTTCTCTTCAAATTTCTTTCTAGAAATCTCACACCAAGTCTCTATTTATTTAGCATAGAGAGTAAGTGAAATTGGACTGTATTTTAGCAGAGAGGTCAAATATTTAAAATGATAATTTTTTTTTTAGTTGGTCGATAAATATACGTGGAAAGAGACAGCAAGGAAAACATAGGCAATAATGAGAGGCAAACTTGGGATTGTAGGCATGTCCTTTGTCAATTTGTTCAGCGTACAGTAACCTTGCCAAATTAAGAAAATTCCAAGTGCATTAGGAAAGGCTGCCCTCTTCAGACAAACTTAATAAAAGGTACCCAGAAGAATTTCTGAGTGTCTTGAAGTTAAAATAAAAATGTGGTGAAATGAACTATGCAGTACAATATCAACATAAAATCAACTTTCTTCTGCTTAACAACAATTTGCCACTACATAAAGAAAAGCGCTTCTTGTCATTAGCTACATATTAACGTGTGTTTGTTTAGACTCACTACAGATCCATTTATAGATTTTCTATAAAGCTGTTAAAACTTTCATTCATGTGCTGAAATGCAGAGACATAATTAATTAGGAAAGCTATCGAGTCTGAGCTTTCCCTATACTGTCATATGGAAAAATAACCCATTTTGCAGTGCTGAATTTCGATCACATGGGAATTTTCATTAAACATGATAAACTTGCTTCTTTTCTCTAACAAAACTTGGGGTTTAGATATATTTTGATCTCCCTAACGGTCCAAAATAGTGAGCGGAAAAATGTTTTTGTCATCATGATTGGTGTTTTATACTTGATGGCTATTTTTCATTTCTTTTCCTTAAATCTTTCATGAACAACTAGGAAACGGAGCTTACTTAGCCAGAAACTTACTTTTCTTTTCCTCACTATTGGTCATCTAAGTGTCTTCACAGGTGAAACTGTGGATTTTTATCTTGCATCACACCAGGTGGCAAAACACGAGGCCACCAGGTACTTTCCTGGTGAATATGAATGAATTTTCATAAGGAAGATGACTGTATGAAGAAAATAACTGTAACTGGGTTTACTACTGTAAATAACAGCTTCCAATTTATTGGGGAAGGTGAGGCGGACATAAATATTTTTAGCGGTGTTTTACTTTGAAAACTGAAAGGTGTATCATGGAATCTGCCAAGGAGCAGCAGAAATACAGATTATGCTCCGCAATACCAAACCTGATACTGATCTATCAAAATTTTTCAAGTGCTTTAACAGGACCTGGGACTGTACTAGGCAAACTTTTTAAAACAGTCATTAACTGTCAACATAGCCCCCTAAAGTTGCTCCAGAACAGGGAGCAGAGACGGTGCTACCAAAAGAGGAAGTATTACTAGTGACAGAAAGATACAAGGGATTTAACTGCCAGCTTGATGGAAGTCTCTCCATTCATCCTTAGACAAGGTCTTTTTTTCTAGCTTTTCAGCAAAGCCTCCAATGTCATGATGTCTCTGGGGAACATGCCTAACTGCCCAATAAGTTCGTGAGCTGAGATATGGCTCTTTTTCATTGCAAAACACCTTTTTTTTTTGTCTCGGAGCGCTTCCCCTAAGCATGATAAATCCAGTTCCTTCTATATTCTGCTCCAAAATTTGAATAGAGTTTCCTGCCTCATTCACCACATCACACAGGCTTTCTGGACAACAGGTAATACCTTCTTTAAACGTCCCTTTCCGCAGAAAGTCTCTTGAGCCTGTGATACAGGCAGCATTTATAAGTTCACTTTAACAAAAACCTCACACTCTTAACTTTAACCATGTGGGGAAGTCCCTCTGAAGGCTTCTCTTTTTTTTTGCCTTTGTTAAATAGGATTCGGTTTAAGATGTACTTTAAGTTAAGCATTACTTAAATGCTTTGTTGAACTGGGGCCTGAAATAGGACTTTAATTTCCTTAACAACTCTCAATATACCATTACTAGAATAAATGTAGAAAAATCAGACTTTCTGAAAAAATGTGTCTCAAGGGCACTAGTACAAGCAAATTACGGAGAAGTTAAATAATGCCAAACTATAAATCTCATATCTACTGACACTTATCCATCTGTCTTACCAGTATGCTAAGGAGCAGGTCTTATTTAAAGACTGAGATGTTAGAGCTGGAGACGAATACTTGCCTTTTAGTCCCCTCCTATACTATGGTATTCAGTTTCATGTATAATTGATGGACTGAAATTTTAAGATAGATAGAGTAAATAAATTATGAGTATTCAAAATATTGCCCTTTCGCCAGTAAAACCCTGTTATTCTTCACACTGACTCAGCCATCTCTCGTGCTGCTATCTTTATTTATAGGAGCAGTATTTTCTGTGATTTTGTGGTATACACTTACTAAAATTATTTCGATGGAAAACATAACCATGATTTTGTAATAATCAAAATACAGTACAGTTTTGTTTGGGTATTTTTCCTTCATTCAATTGAGACATAGTGTAAAAGAAAGGCATATTAGTTGAATACCAGCATTTTATATGCTATTGCTAGTTCTTGCACAATAGAATTCCTGAGAACTGTGCTGTAATTCTTTCCTGCAGTGAAACACAGGGGTGTCCACATTGGCATTCTTGAATTTTCTTACGCTGTTAAATTATAAGACTGTTTGTACTATGAAGAGAGATTGGGTTATGAATTTTCTGAAGTGACAGATTCCGTTATATAAACCACTGGTGAGTCTGGGAATGCCATTCAACATTTTCAGCTTTGGAATTAATTTCATTCTCCTTCTTCCCGTAAGGAAATTTAAAATGTTCACAGTTTTACTGGTAAGGAGTGCAGTTTCCATGACAAAGTCACATCCCTGGGAAAACCCCAAATACTTCTTCCAGCCATGGGAGGACAGAGCTGTGGGTGTACAGAGGTACAATTCTGTCCTGGCAGCTGTGCACCTGTTGTGAGTTACTGAGAAACTCAAACAAGGATCCTAAAATTAAAAGGCTGCTCTACAAGGTAGCCACAGCATACTTCTTGTAAAAGACAAGGCTAATGGACTTGGAAAAATAATAGAAGAAACTGTTTTTGTGGAATGCGTTATAGGCCTTTTTTTTTTGTAAAAATACTGGTCTTTTCTCTCATTGCATGCAAGTCTTTCCACTTCTTTCAGGTCCAGGCTGGTGAGCGGGCTAGTCAGGTATGTCCACTGTCCTTCAGCATTACAGATGTGGCATCAAAAGTGAACTGTGAAGTAACTGTCTGACACCACTTATAAAAGATAATGTCATATTCTTATACAAATTACTTCGTTCAGTGACAACTCGTAAATCGCTGCCTACAGAGTCCGTTCAGGACTTCATAAAGTAAGTAACTTCAGCAGTAAGAACTCTTCTATGGACAGCAACTTTCAGTAAAAAGAATTTGAACAGGTAAATTAACATGTGGAAATTTATTAATAGAGAAAGAACACAAGAAGTGAAAGTTTGTAACGGGATAAAATACAAATTCATGTTGAAACATTAGAGGAAGCCAGCGTAAATTCAGGGATGAGACAAAGATTATTGATTTTCCTTAAATAAAAACAAGAAAGCAACCTAACTGTGTCCCAAGCACTGGCTGATAAATTCACTCAAAGAAATACAGTTTGATTTTGCCTGTCTCCTTTTTCTAGGCAAAAGCCATCAAGAATGTAGCAACACCATTATTCGAAAATCTGCAAACTTCACAGTCCTCTCAGATACTCACGTTCAGACTTCTAACCAGAAAATGGGGGGAAACGAACAACACCCCTCCCTGAATACCCAAACCTCTCAAATAATATGTTGATGTAGCCTCATTACCTCTGTTCAGAATTACTTTCGATTTTACCCTCTCAAAAATAGAAATATATATTGAAACTTGATGCTTCAGAGCATATCTCCAGGTCTCTGCAATTATTCTGGGCAGAAACTCCCTAGGTGTGCACTAGGTGATTTCTAACACCTTCTTGTCACGTCAAAGACAAGTGACAAACCTAGGCTGGCCACCAGGCTCACCCACGTGCAAAAGCCAAGTCAATTTTGGCATCGCTTGACCTCTCTGCAAGCATCAGCATGGCCGTTCACAAAACGTTCGCAGCCTGCTTTCAATACCTGACCATTTTGGAAGGCAGAGTATGAAACTTTTCACAGCCTTAAATGTAAGCTTCAGCCAGCAGATGCAACTCTTGAGTAAGACAAGTAGATCTAAACACCTTAGCACTGGATTTCAGGAAGTCAGGCCTGTGGAAAAGAAAAGCTCACGCTCATAGACCCAAACTACAAGTTGTCTGGAAAATCGCAGTAAGAGCTGAAATACAGAGGAAAAACAGTTCTTCCTGGGATGTGTCACAAAAAATGTATTCTCTTGGAAAAAAACAAGAAGGAAAGTGAGCTGATATTCATTAAAAATGGAAGAAATTGCTCAACAGAGTTTTACCATACTTAAATACAGTAGAAATCCATTCGAGTAGTTGGGAGTGGGGCTGGGAGAGGTTAGTTTAAAATTGAATCTGGCTGTTCAGAGTGCAAGCAGAAAAGCCACAATTCAACCTACACAACCTGCTTAAGTTCAACCAAGAAAAACATCAAAAAAGGGCAGAGATCCAGTGGAGCCCCAACGAGTCCTTCACCAGGTGTACAGAAGAGTTTCAGTTGCGTAATGCCAGCAGTGTGTTAAGCCAAGTCCTGCATCAGGGTACTTGGCTAGTAGAAATATAATCCGCAGTTGAAGCAGGCCAGCTTTCCTTATAACGTAACAGTTGTACCCAGTATGATGCATATACACTGGCTGCATTAATTGGTTTAACATCAGGACTTCTAAATTCCCATTTTAACCAGTGGGTGTTTCGGCACGCTGTACTGGGGAATGATTCTGTGCTCGGCCAGCACAGCTTATTGCAGCTCCCTCAGAGAAACAGCCACTTCTCTTCCAGCTGCGTGATGCTGGTCTGATGTCAGATTTCATAACACCCCTTAGGTCCAACTTAGGTACGCAGACACGAGATCATCATATAGGCTGGGACTGTACTCACAGACACGGATACCGAAAGAGGCCTTGGCAAAACAATCACTGAACTCACATTTGGCCTGTGTCCTTGTACCTTCAAGCTGGGATTTTCAAAGGAGTTTGAATTTCACTGGTAGATGAACACATAATACCCCTTCATTCCTTTGAAGAGGCCAGTCTGAAGCTGTAATGAGCCTGCAAATAGTGATTAGCATTTAAAGTGGCACCCTCAATAATAAAATCTCTGTGAGCCAGATTCTAGTTTTCTGGAAGTGAAAGACTCTATTCACATTTACCTCTCAGGAGCCTAATTTTGGTCTCGTACCGCTAAATGAGAGGTCACAAGGTATCAGCTCCAGTGAATTGCTCCTAGGCTTTTCAGGTAAGATTTAATTCTTGGTGTTTCGTTTGCAAGCTTTCTGGAGGCTGCAGTTTGCTGCTCCTTGCTCCGTTCCCCTTCCGGCCTAAAGAGCGGTACCTGTTGTCAGCCAGGCTGCAGGAGGCTGGAGTGATACCTTTCTAGTCCAAAGACTTGCACCTCCTCCCAGGTGGGCGTGAATAATCGTCTCTGAAGTCTGACTTTCCCATTATGCTCAAAAATCCTGCTCCCCACATCTGGAGCCAGACAGAGTTATGGGGCTGTGAGGGTCTCTGTGGTATGCTCTGCACCTCTCCTACCTGCTGAGACCAAGTCCATGGTAGCCACTTACAGTTCAGCTCAGTCTTCAGCAAAGCGTTTCGTTGATAAGTGTCGTATGGGGCTAGTTAAAAGCACATGGGAAGGATTTATCCTGACATCAAATTGAAGCTTAGTAAAACCAAACTAACAAATGAACAAACCCGCAGCCAGGTAAAAATATCTGAATCCACAAGTGGGGAAGCGTTCAAATAACAATAAAGCTTTCATTCCTAGCTGCTTCTGCGGAAGTAGGTGTTAAGCAGAAATGGCTCATGGAAACAAACTTAACCTGGGCAGGCTCTTTTGGGAGAGTAAATAGAGAGAAAAGTCTCTTGATGCCCATGTAAACGCCATTACCTCTCTTTCTACCTTCTGCCACAGCCCACACAAGGACATTGGTCAAACAGTTCAGCAAAAAGGCCAAGCGTGAGCTTCGGAGCCGTACGGTCCCCAGAGAAGACCTCCTCTGCTCTAATTTTTAAAAAACATAAAGTCTCTTACTTTTCTGCACTGATCGTGAAATCTGTTCCGTTTTCCACACTTGACTATAGAAACCCTCTCTGAAGTCCCTGAAATAAAAATATTAAGCAGAACACCAAAGTGTTTTTAAAATACTGTAGCACTTGAGTCTCTGTCTGCCACTCGGTGGCACATAGCAATTTAAAATTATTGAAGCTCTTAAATTAAGTGCTTAAATTTGAAGGTGATCATCACTCTGAACATGTGAATTGTACAGCTATCTGAACTATCAAAGCACTTCAATTTACTTGAAGCAGGTCATTTTTGGAAGTGATAAGGGAGCCTGTGATTGCCCAGCCTGCACTGATTTAAAGCTAGTGAAGTTTTCTATTCGTTTTTACAAGTACTTGAGCAATTCTGGTAGCTTGTAAGAATTCTGTGCTGAACACATCTGAGCAAGTTGGGGGGTATGTGTGTGATTTTTTTTGTTTTGCTTTTAATTAGCAATTTTGCATCAGCATTTTCCTTCAGGAGTCAAGTCAAAGCAGGTGTTTTTTCCTAGTTCCTCCACAGTTGTGTGGATATAAAAATTGAACACCCATATCCATTTTCAAAGTCTTCAATTCACTTAATACACAGCGTACAATTCTCTGAGTGTACTGAAAATTTCATTGCTTTGTAGCTACAAATTGAAACCTATAATGCTCATCTCCAGGAAGCAATCATTAATGCCTTTTTTTACAATAGAATATATTTAGTCTTGCAATCTTGGCACACAGTGCCTTTTGAAAGTATTTTCTTAAATGAACTAGTAATAGCTAGTTAGCCCCTGTAATATATTACTCAGCGATGAAATAGTTATATTCCATACAAAAACCTTTTATAGCTGCAAGGACTATAGAAACACAAGAGATCCTTAAACTCCAGGATGATTCTTTCCTCTGCCATCCAAAGTAGCTTAGAGCCAGAATGAGGCCTTGCCAGTTTTTTTTTGATTTGGACAGCTTTCTACATATTCCCAGAATTGTTGAATATTGCACTATTTCCCACACTGCATAAAGTTCAATTAGAGAGATTCTTTTTGTGGGCCTTTTTCTTGTGCTCCTCCAACTGCCCCATGGCAGAGCTGTCATGGCTGATGCCCTGCCTTGACTCACAACTCCCAGCAAGTATTTCCCATTTTCCTTTCTGAATAGCTTTAATGATAAAGCATAATTATTTGAATACTCTGACGACTTCTGGTATTTGTTATAAATTAATTCTACTTAATGCCTAGCCTTTTCAGGGCGCTTTCTTTCTCTCTCAGAAATAACTTGAGTTGAAGACTTGTCAGTTAGCCTTCCAGTTGTAGACCCTTGAAAATCAAATCTCTTTTAAATGGAAGCACATTTTGGCTATTTGACAGCATTTCCTTTTATACATCTGCACTGACCCATGATCTACTGCAAAGGATGTGCATTACCGCTTGTATGCTCTGCCTCCTAAAATAATGTGTGAGCTGGGACCTGGGGGGTTCTTGCTGCAATATCCATTGTTTATGCGCACCTGATTGATAACCAGCTCATGTTTATGATGCTGAACAGCCTTGAACAACATGGAGGGGAGTTTTGCCATTTGGAAGACTTCTGCAACCAGCAAAATCTAACTAATTCCAATGTACGGCTTCTGAGTCATATGGTGCCTGTGTTGTATCCATCTACATTTTTCAGCATAATGGCCAGTCAAATATCAGAGGTGAGATAATACAACCTTGCTTGACATTTATCTATTATCAAATCATTTGCTCAAGTTTACATTGATTTAGCTGTGCATGCTGCACCTTGATAAAATTTATTGGCATACCGTGACACATCAGGATGTTTCAGAGTAATTTATAAAGAAATCTGCCACGTGATTTCAGAAAAAGTATGAAAGTTTTTTTAAGCCATTTGATGTTCTCTTGAATGATTAACCCTCCTGTGAAAAATCAGCTGACAGGTTAATTTTCCAGGTTGAAATCCAGACTTCAACTCAACCACTTCTTTCATTTTGTTTTGGCAATGTGGAAGAGTTTGCCTGCCACTGGAAGAAGTATAACAGTTGCAGTTGCTTAGTTTGCTAACTGCTATGATTGCTTACATCTCCGTTCTTTGGTATTTTGGCTATAATGCTGCATTCCCCATTATTCTGCGAGATTTTCCTAGTTCCTTGCTTTGCTGAAGAGTTCAGTAATTTATCTGCCATCTCATTCTCACAAGCATTTCCCTGGTGGCTTGAGCTTCACCTGAAGTTTTCTCAAGTTTATGAATGTTTATCATATCTTTCTACTGTACCTGTAAAGCAAGTGCCATAATAGCAATTTCAGAATGGTCAAAGTTTTACTCAAGCTCAGTAGTTGAGCTGGTAGAATACTTTACTACAATCCCCTTAACAAAGTGTTTCAACTTCTTGATTAAATTATCCTTGTTGTTCCCTTCATTTCTACTCATGCTGCCTTGTTTTACAACTTTTGCTGGCTCTTTTTTCAGAGGTATTTCTGAGGAGTTAATGCTTTTTTTGGCTTGTTTCTTTTCCGTCCCTCGGTTATGCAGACTTCAGAGACACTTTTCTGAAAATCAGTAACAGCTGTTGCAGCATCTACGATGTGCTCATTCAAAAAAGACAATGGCACATCAGTGCTGACTTGTACAGGATCTGAGCCTTGACACATGTAGGCTCCTTTCATCGGTACAACTGGAAATTTGTTTTGTTGTGTCTTGATTAGCCTTTTCCTTATGCTTTTTTTAGGACCGTAAGAAAGAAGAGTTGGAAAAGAATTCCAAGGCTGTTTTGGCCCCACTCTCTGCATTAAGTTGGGATCAAGCAGTTGTAAACTATCCCTGGCAGAGCCTCCTTTAACTACTTTTTAAAAGCCTCTAATGAGGAGCCCTGAACGACTGTCCCAGTGTTGGAACAATTGCTCACTATCCCTTCCCACTGTTCGTCTATGTTTTGGGAGATGAAGTTTCCCCTCAGGCCTCTTTTTGCTAAATTAGACAAATCAGTTCCTTCACCTTGTTTCCATAAGCACGTTTTCTAATCCTCTTTTCCTGCTGCCCTCCTCTGGGCTCTATCCGGTCTGTCTACTCTTAAGCCCGACTCCCAAAACCATATTTCAACTGTAGCTACACCAGTTCCAAGAGGAGCAGAGCACTTTTCCTGCCTCTGACAAAAAAGTTAAAATATCCCAAAGTGTCACTCTCATGTTGTGCAGCAACATCACAAAAAGGGGTGCGTATTTTTAATGAATGTGTTCTTCAGTCTTACCAAACAAACACTCTGGTAACTTCTAATATCAGCTCATCTATACCATCTCATGTCTTAAAAACGTGATCTAAATTTCCTTTTAGGAAAAGTTAAACAAATTAAACCAATTCCCAGTGACTCCATTTGGATGACTCCCATGACTGATAGACATCCACATTTAACAACGGTTTCCGCTCACTCTGAACTCTGATGCTGGGCACAGATTATCATTTTTTCCTCATGCTGATCTAAAATGCAGGGATTGTGCTTGCTCACTGCTTTCTCCAATATATTTTGACCACACCAACTTTGTTATTGCTGTTATCGCAAAGATACCGGCCTAGAAATGTTGTCAGTCAGAGCATGCTGGTGAGTAACTCTACAGTCATAACTGGCTCTTAGCCAATGAGTGATGATGCTGTTTCTGAATTAAGGTTATGCTCACTGAATAGTTTCTTGCATCCTTGGATGTATTACAGATTTTTTCATTTTTAAATTGCTTTTTGTCAGCACTGATATTTGTGCACTCCAAGGATTTAGGGCTTGCGTTTGTCCATTTCTTTCATTATCAACTTTTATTATTGCAACTATTGTTCTAATGCTCTAGAAATTTACTTACGTACTTAACTTCAGAAAAGACCATCATAGAGGCCTGACTTTACCAATGACTCACATCAAGACTCGCAAAAATTGCGAAGTCCATTACCTTGCTAGTGTGACTATCTTAGTGCATTTTTGATGCTTGACTTTATTTTGCTAATGAGTATAAGTTATAGAACTATCAATCATCCGCCAGTCTGGCAAAACAGTGAACTTCATTTCATCTGGCCTCTTTGACCTGTTAGACTTAAGTGGCCCTACCAGGAGTTAAAACTCCAGCCAGCAGTGATGATAGGATCATTGAAACACAGGCTTTTTCATTACCGGCAAGGGGTAGCCCTCAAAGACTGAAATCTCAGTGGTGGTGCTCGTAAAGATTAACATTCCTGCTAGAAACCACTGCCCAGCATTTCAAAACACTTCTACCTAAAGCTAATGCCTGAATGCACACTTAGGCAATGAAACCAAAGTAGCCCGGTTTGGGAAGGTGCTGAGTACTCACAGCTTTCAGCAAATTTCTGGAATTAAATGAAAACAGTAGGTGAAATAACAGACCTAAGAGAGGCAAACACAGTGGCATACGGCTATAGTCTTTTCAAGATAGAAATAAATCTTTGTATAAACTTAAATAAAAAATTCTTAAAAGGTAAAGTGACTAATTGCTTCTTTTATATAGTTTAATTGATGGCCTAAAGCCAAGAACAGATTTTAAATTAATCAAAGTTTCATAAATAATTGTGACTTCATTGTGGTACAACCCTGAATAATGGACTGAATAATAGGTTAATCAATTGACTGATTCTTTCACTGAACAGAATATCAAATGAAAATATTCACCTATTATTTATATTCATTTGTATTTAGATGTAAGCACGTACAACTCTGACTCCTTGCCATATTGAAACAGGATGGAGTATTACAGCATGAAGTGTTCAGAGAGAATTTGTCATCCATCTGAAACTGCAGGCAAGGGTGACCATAACACTTTTTCTTAGCACATGCAGCCCAGCGCACGCTGTGTTTGATGTGCCAAGGAAAAGGTACTAACACTTGCCCAGCCCACATCAACATCACTTCTTCAGGAAACTCCCTCCCCGTTCTCTGCAAAAGATTCAGGGTCGTACAAGCAGTGCACTGAATCTGGATAATACAGTCCATCTACACAGGTTGTACACAGCACACTAGCACCAGCTTGCAGATTTGGGGTGGATGTAGGGCAACCAATGCACTAAAGAACCTCTGCCAAGCAGAGGAGTCTTTACCCCTATATAAGATTGATACCACTGCCTCTCTGATGGTTCCAGTGCTTCCAGATAACTTCATACAATCAGGTTTTGAAGGTGCTTATTATGAAAGATTCAAGCCAGCTTATAGTATGCAAGAGCACAGTTAGCAGTGGTTCACAAAGGGACCTGAACGTGGAGGAAGACATGGAGATAACCATGAAATAAATATATCCATAAGTCTGCATTTAAAAAAAAAAAGTTTTCAAGGTAGGGCATCTGTAAGTCAGGTGCTAATCTAACAGGTTGGCAGGCCAGCATGTTATCTTTTACTCCTTTTACTAGTTCTAGGTTATATTTTCAAGTGTCAAGTCACATTTCAGATCAGTGCTGCGTATTTTCTTACCAGCAAAGCAAAGCAATACTGAGCTTCTAAAATAAAAGTGCATATTTATTTGAGAGCACCCTGCAATATACCAGCAGCCAAATTAAACTGCATTTAATATTTCCTGTGTTAGCTTTGTATTATTTATCAAATGCTTCAATTTTGTAAAATATATATATTATATGAGTATCTTTGAAACTACATTACCATTTCTCAGAACCCTCCAACAAGGACTTTGTTGTTCAAAGCGGCCGTGAAGAGAGCTGCGCCAAAGGGAGCTAATTGGACTGCACAACAATGAACTTTATTGATCCTGCAAAAGCCATAAACACTGTTACATTTTTCTGAGTGCCATCTATGGGCACATTTGCCATCAGCTGATAATGGGAGTGTATGTGTGCCTATGTATTATTGTTAAAGACAATACCACTACGCACCAAAGAATTCAGCCAACACATGTCCCAAAATTTCCAATTCTGGAGTGCAATCTTTGCAACCTTAACGTTCTCTTACTGCAATTATGTAAGTTTAATTGGCGTCAACCCTGGACCCACACTGAAAGTGCAGCCTTATCCAAGAGTGCAAAGATTTTCTGGCTTTTTATTTACAGTAGGTTAAATTGTTCCAGTTGTGGCCTTGACAACTATACATGTATGCCAGTCCATTCACTCACATTAAAAACAAAAAAAGGCATGTGCGCAAGTGAAATAACTGTGCACCTAAATAAGCGTTTTCACAAATAATATGGCAGGGTATTCAGTAAGCACCGTATTTGGATAAATTCTGTGTGTATAAAAAGTACTAAGATACAAAGTAGTCTGTGTCAATGTATGGATTTACCAGTGGGGGTACATTAATGTATGACTTGGATTCCTGCTCGCCTAGTCCAGCAGGACGTCTCTTGGAGCATGTCTTTGCTGCTACCCAGGCATGTTTCCTTTCCTTAAAACCCTAGATCTGGGAGAACAGTGTACTTGCATGGCCAAGTCTTATCCCACATGGAAATAAAGCACGGCTAGTTTGTGTGCCCAGACTGGGAAGCACAGAAAGGAGAGCTCTTGCAGTCTGGTACTATAAACGTAGCCCATGTCAACAGGGTTTATTTTACAGCGAACATTAAAGAGGAGATTTTCAAAGAAACAGAAGAAAGTCATGAGCGACCTGGGATCAAACACCTTTAGGCTCCTCTGAACAGCACAAGGTAAAACAAAACAACCAGTACATCGGCCCATACCAATTGCCACATTATAATGCTCCCTGAGGCTTCAGTCCAGGAAATCAGGATCTTGTTTATGGAAACATAATTAAAGCACTTTCCTTGCTTTCCTGTAATAGACACTTCAGCACCTGGTAATCAAAGGGAAAAGTCTGTCCTTGGGTTTCACTAAGCCCATGCATTAGAAGCCTATTTGCCTTCCTGGTCCCAAATTCACATGCCAGGGCTTCTTTGACTCATTGGTAACAAACGAGACTGCACAGCCCTAAATCTTCTGCTGCTTGGTGAGCCTCCCTGCAGAAGCTTCCTTCCCCTTCCCACTAACAGGAATTTAACTATCTATCACGCATTTTTAAGAGGCTCAAGTGCTTTATGCTGTTTAAATGTTTGGACCCTTATACCTGCTGTGATGCTGAGAATATCAAATGGGAATCCTGCCCTTAACACCCACAAGTGATTCACATACATGTTTCCCTTGGCTCAGACTGTGCTCAAGCCCATCTGTTTGAAAGCACCAATCCTGCTTGCTGGTCCAACGCTCACACAGCGATGCCAAGGGACAGGAATACTGAGCAGGATAATGCTAGCTCACATAAGGCTACAAGAGTCCTTTCCTTTGCTTCCACCCCTGCAGTCACACCACGTCACTTCTCCTGCAATTCTCGCTGAAAAAGGGTTCACATCTGCTCAGTCGAAGTACACTGCCATGGAAGTGAGATACAGCCCAAGGAAGCTCCAGCTATACATGGTGGCTGCTATGGATGAAGCCTCTCTTCACAGGCTTGCTCAGGAGCTCATGCCCGTAGCAGAAATCTGTAGCTCAAGAAACAGGGATTCTACTGCAGACAAATCTCCTTCTTATTTGAAGGAATTCATGCAGTGGAGGTGCCACAGGGACCTTCACAGAGCTCCCCACACACATACTTGAGTCCTAAAATTCTAATGAAAGACACAAGTCAGAAACAAAGGACTCTGCGTAATGAAATGATTAAAGAGAAAATACAGTTGAAAACTCCTGGAACACATTATAATTTAATATCTCATTATTTACTAGGCACATTGAACATAACATGAATTTCCCTCTGCTCCACCAAGCCCACTTCATATTCCACAGAGCCTACGCTTCTGTATCTCATCCAAGTTGAGATGAAATTGTCTTGTATATCAGACAAATGTACTAGAGAGTAGCCTACACTTTGATAATGTACAATCTGAATGTTCCCGATAGTCCAACTTCCACATCATTTAGAGAATTTGCACTCACACATTTTCAATGCATAATGAGTGGCTTTAGCAGTTCATAATTATTAAGTAGTTATTTTACATGCCCTTGTGACTGGTAAATAATACCATAGAGAAAATGAATAAATGATTCTGCACAAACCTAGAAGTTCTTGTTTTCAATCTGCATTATCATGTTGGTTCAGATTTGTAGGCTTAGGTCTGAACAAACATGAACTTCAGGGACATTTGAAATTCAGCTCTGAATCCTGACCTGGATTTTCTAAATGACCTTTGAAATTTGGAACTAAATCCAAATGTTGCAGAGTCTCTACCTGGAAGCCATTCGCTGACGGATTTTCATTCAGTCTAATGTAGGTGGCAAATTATGCCGGGAATAAGTCATTTTCGAGAGATCCAAGGTCTGGCATACAGACTACTACATCCAGCAGGTTTAAATGGAAAACAAAGGTTCTTCATTTACCTCTGAGGCTTCTGTCTGATTTATTTTGCTTCTCTGGTTTGCATTTATTTGATTGTTTTTGCCAGGTATAATGGAGAAAATGCAGGCATTGCTAGGGAAAGCTGTAATCTGCAGCGCTCTGAGGCAGTCCCTCAACCACAACGACCTCTTGAAGACGCCTCTGAATCAGAGCAGAAAGGAGAGATGGCAACCCACAGCTGGACAGGCCTTTGCAGCTTGCCCAGATGTCAGCAAACTAGTCTTTACTGGCCAAGATTGAGACAGCCATAACTTTTTACAAAGCAGTGAAGCACATACTTAACTTTACTCACATATTTAAACTTGAGAATGCACTTAACTGCTCTGCTGAACACAGACAGGCACAGCCATGTGCCGTGCTCCTCTGGGGACGTAGGGTCAGTCACCCTCAAGAGCACTGAAAGCTTCTCAAAAACTCCTGAAAATGGGAAATACAAGAAATACTATTTATCGGGTAACTATTCCAGCGTCAAGAGATGGCAATTAGGAAAGTCTCCCTTTTGCAGTCTCTGACAGCATCTGATACTATACTGTGACAACCCCAACCCTTTTCTGTGAAGGTAGACATTCAACATATGTTGGTAAGCTAGCAGATCTTTCCTGAATAGAAACTGAAGAGAAACAGCATCACAGCAGTCCTCTTCTGAATTGTACTATAACTAAAATGAATATATAAACATAATTCTGAAAAGCTTGTACTTATTATTACTATCATTTGTCTTGATTACATAGGACCATGCACAATTGAAAATAATAACAAAGAAATATATTTCACAAATGCACAAATATTCAGAGGCAGAAGTCAGTCACCTTTTCAGACATCTATCAGTTGCTTTGGTAATGTATTGAAGAAAATAAATGAAGATTTTAAAAAGCAGTCTAGTTACTACCTGCAGGAACTGATTGTCCTTTAAAGTAACTTCAGTTTTATGAAAATGTAAAACCCAAAAGCTTCAATAAAGTTTGAGAAAAACATCCAAGTTTCAGGGACAGGAAGAAAGCTACCAAAGCAAGTATTTTGTTTGCCTTTCGACCATTTCTGCATGTAGAACTCCCCGCAGCGATGTCCAGATCTGCTTCCTGAGTGGTTACTGTTAGAAAGAAGCAATCTACCTTTGACCATGCCTTAATCTGCATTTTTCAGGACAAAAATTTCTTGGCCACTGTGCTGATCACCCAACTAGAATTTTTAAGGAGCCTCTGAAATTCTCCCATCTAAATAGCACTATGTCCTCTGCACATTTTGCTATCTCACTGTTCATTCTCTTTTCTGAATGAGAACTATGGACACATTTTATTTCTGCTCTACTGGCAGAAGATTTGTGTCTCTACAGATTCTTCAGCATGATTGTCTCTGCATTTTGTGTGAGCAGTGGTAATTTTTTTAATTGCACTGTTTTGATTCATATTCTGAATAGAAATTACACGTAGATAAACAGAACTAAGTTCCTACTAAGATGAAGACCATTGGAGTCAGGATTACCATACTGTTTTTTGACTAGTACTATGTGTGGTTCAAAGATGACCTGAACTTTCTTCCCTCATCTTAGAAAAAGAAACATGAATCAAAAGTCAGCCTCCTATTTTAATCAAATTGCCCTGATTATCTGGTATGGATCTAAAGGAAGAAGGTTTAAATAGCTCCTACAATGGAAATATTTCAGAACTAATCTGACAGTACAAGCAAAAAGAAGTAATTAATAAAAGCAAATGAAATTACATTGTAGTAATCAGGGAATGGCTCAGGAAAGGGCACAGAGATTACAAGAACCAGCTGCTTACTGTGGATTGTTTCTACATAAAAAAAAATCCATGCCCTTCAGGCTACCGAAAAGGAAGAAAGAAAAAGGAAAACATAAATTTTTCTGTCTATACAAATGCATTACTGGATTGCAGTTTGCTGGATTTTACAAAAAGAGAGCAGTTTCATATTAATGAAAAAAACCAGATTTGATGATATAGTTTTCTTTCTGGGGAATCAGGGATGGTTTTCTGCTATGGAGTTAATGTTGGCATTAACTGAGTGGCAATTCCTGAGCCAGACTTCTTGCTGAATGCTTAGGAAGGAAAATCAAAATCCTTCACTGAGGACAGAGCTCCCATTTCTTGCCCTTCCTATCACAGCTCTGGGGTAAGTAAAGTTTCATATTGCCCGAAGAGGCTCTTACCTGGAGGTATTGCTGATAACTCTGTTGTCTTGTCACCCGGGCATAAGAGAGGAAAGATACTGGAGGAATGACATTGGGCTGTGTGGACAAACCCCCAACAGCTATAGAACAGTTGAGGTTTACCTTACATCAAAATGGAGGTTTGTCATTGAGCTCTGGCCAATGTGAAACTTGACAAACCATTAAAAGACCCTGTGAGCACTCCCTGAGTCCTTCTTTAGCCAGTGAGAAGTAAAGTATCTCAGGTGTCCTGCCTCAAAAATGTAAAGCAATCACGATCCTTACCATAAAGTGCCAATGAAAATAAATTTATGTATCCAAAATTGTAATTCATCAAAGGTCAGACTATGAAATCTACCACATGCTAACAGATTAGCATCCTAAAATATTTTAAAAATATTTTTCAACCTGACAGATTAACTAGCAAACTACAAAATAAACTGGTATTTGGGAGGATGTGTTAACAAGGACATGATTGGATTGCCTTTAACAACTGGTTTTCCCTGTAAGATTCATGCCTTAGTTTTTCAAATGCTTGTTAAAGGCAGAAACTAAAGCAGAGCTGGATGCAGCTGTAACCCCCTGGAAAACCCTCTTCTGTAAGAGGATCAAGGTAGGAGACTGAAAATTGAAGAGCTGTAATATGAAACAATGTATAGTCATCATCAAGTGAGGTAATTTAGAAACTGGAAAGCCTTGTCTTAGAGTTAATGCCTTAATCCCAACATATCATTCACACCGTGAGAAAAAATGTCAGAAACTGAAAATCCATGAAACAAGGTTATGGAAAAAAAAAGAACAAAATAAACATTGTGACTGACAATGTGCTGATATTGATTTGTTTTCATTCCTGCAACAGGTACTTACTTTCTGGTTTGCCAAAATCTGACAGCATCTTTTATGTTCAAGTTATTCTGAGGCCTGGTCTAGTATGTATTTAACTAAATATTAATTATGAGTATCTATGCCAACCACTGCCACTAAAAATGGGGTATTTATCCCATCCAATGCCTGAGCTCAGAGGTATTCACCTCTCAAAGATTTGGACTGCCAGAAAATAAAACCGTGATGTTAAAGGATGTGGTTATGTGGTAAATAGTGGAGAAATTTCCTTTTAACTAAACAGAGAGTAAAAGAGTTTCCTGATTATTAATGATAAGCTTGTGCTCGGGGCCTAGCTAAATCAAAGCCAAGTGTTCTCAACCACAGAAACAACAAAAATTATGATTGCATGATAATCATATGTGTTTTGATTATATGCATCCTACAGGCTCCCGCAGATCCTCCTAGCACTTAGGCCAGGCCCAGCTCATCTGCTGTCCCATGGCCAACAACGCCAGCCCCAAACCCGCCAACTTTCATAATTTTGTAGTTAAAGAAGTGAGGAGGAGGTGGGTAAATGTAGCCTGAGGACCACCATTTTGCTAGGGCCCTGCCTATATCTGTCCCCCTGGAGCAGAAAAAGCAGCAGACAGCCCCTACAAGCTCAATCACACGTGTACCTACATGGAAGAGGACTCAGCACCCTCTGTGCCCTGACTGCCAGGCCAGGACTCTCCGGCATGCCCCATAAGATCCTTTCACCATTTCCCAAAAGGATACAGAGGGATTTGGATGCCCTCCCCTTGGAGAGAGCCTTGGTGTGGGAAAGGAAGAGACGAAGGGAAAAACTCTTTCTTGGATTTTCTGTTTGTGTACACAGGTTTTGAGGGACTTTTTGGACCTTCCCAAAAGCACTGAACCAAGAGACACCATACCATGGACAAGAAATGGGGACACACGTTGGAGAGGCATCATCAAGATTCAGTGAAGGAACACAATAAAGACCACTGCAACAGCCATGTTGGTCCTAAAGTTTTCTGTTTAGTGTTCAGAGCAAGGCCTGTCTTGATATATACCAGATACAGGCCAAGATACTAGAGACAAGCAAGTTATTTGCCCTCAAGGCCCTTAACAAGGTCAGGTCACGGGCTCCAGCACTTGCATGCCATTGGCCATTCTGGGTGTTACCTTAGTCCCTGGCCTCACGTTCCCCATAGGATGTTTGAATCAGGTCACCAAGTTTTGAGGGGCAAGAGAGTTTAGCAGTGTGCACAGACACTGTGCCACACCCCTTGTCTTCAGGGCCAGCAGAGACTCTTTGGCACAGCTTATTTCTTAGTGTAGAGACCTGGGTGCATAAAGGTAGTCCTAAAAAGCAAAGGGAGAGGCAGCCATAGTGTTACCAGTGGTGAAATACAGACAAGAATAGTATTCATCTTCAGTACGAATATTAGTAGCAGAAAAGTTCTGCAGTGCCCTGGTTATTCCTTCCTCCATAGCGAGAATGCAACCTGGCATGAGTGCTCGTAATGCGGGTGTTCCCATACCATGAAAAACATGCCAGTACTGATGCTTGCACCATTTCAAAATTGCAAGGAGTCAGGAACTGTTGCTGCTGATGACGGTGGTACCTGCTGCCACGGCTAACTGTAGTACCCTTCAGAACAACCGCTCCCCTAAGAGATGGTAGAAATGACAAATTGAAGTGTTAATTTGTTAAACTGCAATAGCACTGTCAAATTAGCCTGGCTTAATGCTAAAAATAATTCCATTCACTACTACGGAGCCAAAACAAGTATCAACTACAGAGCCAAAACAAGCATCATACCTTTTGATAGTAAAATTCTGTGTGCAGAGCAGTCTTACAAGTCCAAGAGAAAAAACAGGGAAACAGGTAGGCGGCTCAGAGTATTCAGCTCATACAAATGGAGCAAGTCTGACAAGGATGTTGCCTCTGAAGACACTTCAGAGAGTGAGCATACGCATCTGCTGAACACTCCGAAGGTTCACCAAAGAAGTGTCTTGAACCCCAGCTTCTCTGACTGCTGCTCTGGTAGTATCAAAGACTGTTCCTTCGTGACAAAACCAACAAGTACCAAGTAGTGAATTGCCTCCTAACATATAAAGAAAAAAATACACCGTCACAAATTTTTTTGTGGAGAGAGGCCAAGCTGAGTCCGTTCCAAGCATCAGGGCCAAAATATCATCTACAATTAAAGCACTGCTGACAATGTTGTTGAGGCTACATGAGAGGGAGATTACAGGTCACCCTGCAGCTTGGAGGTATATTGGCACTGTGATGGTAGCAGTAATAAAAACGCGTTTGTGTCAGTAAAGTAAGCAAATATGACTCAAAGCACACAGGCAGTAGACAGGCTGAATAAGAATTCACTTTTCTAAACATAACCACAATTTGAAGTGCCAAGGCATGGTG
The DNA here is from genome assembly GCF_965638725.1 of Aptenodytes patagonicus. Lineage (NCBI taxonomy): Eukaryota > Metazoa > Chordata > Aves > Sphenisciformes > Spheniscidae > Aptenodytes > Aptenodytes patagonicus. Next base: position 127,160,878 of record NC_134950.1, read on the forward strand.
GCCTACAGCTGGACAGCTGCTGTGGAAATCTAACAGGACATAATTGAAATTAATGATAGAAGAAGGCAACACTCACAAGCCTACCACAATCTCTGCTCTGCAAAAGCAAAAGTTCTTTTCTATCCCTGATATATTCAGGAAGACATTAGATAAAGTGAACCTATGCCATTTGATAAAATACTATTGTATAGGGGTAATTAAGAAGGGGTGCAGGTAAACGCAGGCACTGCAGAGGCCCTGCCATATTCTCACAACAGAAAATACAGAGTTGTGGGGGGGGGGAAAAGTACAACTGGAACAGAGAGCATAGCCTTCACCATCTGGGAACTTACTCCCCTTGTCTGGGAATGATCTCTAAGCCCATGTTAAAAGATCAATGAACTGCAAAAGATGTTTCAGTCTGCCTGGGAATCTGAAGAATGAGTGGAATTTGGTTTTGCTTTGATTTCAATTTACCCTGCCCACATTACAATTTTGTAACATACTGTCAACCTAAAAATATTTGTTCTGTTGCTAGTGTCCTATTGCTACAGAAAGGGAAACAGTGATATTTTGATCGTGATGGGTAAATGGCAAAAGCATATGAAATAAAGTGGGGGTGCGGTGGCGGTGGAAAGGGGGGGATAGCTGGGGGAAGAGTCATTCCCTAAATAACCCAGTAAGCCAATGCTTTAATACTCATTGTGAAGCGTGATCACGCTGCTAATGAAGCAATAAATCCTCCCTTGCATTGGTGCTTGAGGGAGGGGGGTCAGAAGGTGGAGAGAGCTCCCTTTCCTGTCTCATTACAAGCAGCAATGCAAAATGCTTTAATAAAGCTCAGTAATGTCCTAGAAGGAATAATCAGCTAATGCTCCTCCTGACGAACCCATGCCGCACAATGTCATGGCTCCTTGGCTCCTCTGGCTTTCCTCTTAGGACCCCTGTCCTACAGCCAGCACTAAGCCTGGCCCTGCCCTCCCCGTCCTCCCCGCCAGCCTTCGTCCACTTTGGGACTTCCGATACTTGACTTCTAGACCTGCACCAGCCAATTTAAGCATAAGCATCACTGCTTAATGCCTAATCCCCCACCACCACCACATATACTAAAATGCCCTTATTTGAAATTGTAAAGGAGAGAAACATTTACTTTCCCCAAAATTGAAACTGGCAATGAAAAATGAGCAAAGCCTCTCTCTAATTAATGCTAATCTGTCTGCCTTGTGTATGCACTAGTGAGGGAGCCACAGTACGCTGCAGATCAGAAGATAAAAGCACACTCAGGAGTTCAACTGCTTTAGAAGCACAACATCTGTTAGCCATGTTATTCTGCAGCTACCCAACAAGCAGAGCACCCTTCATAACGCTTAATAGCTTATGCATTATGTATGCAGCCGTTGATACAGAGGCGCTTGGGTTCAGGGTTTCATTCTGCGCAAGTCTCAAATGAGAAAACTATGGGCAAATCTGGGGAGTGTCTCTCTCTCCCCTCTCCTTCCTCGCATAGTAAGTGAGAGCTCAGGGCCAAATTCTGCTCCCAATTACACTAATATGGCTCCACTCAAAATCAGTCCGGCGTAACACAGAATGGTATCTGACTGACTCCATCCTTAATTCACTTAGTGTGTGGAATTAGAATAAAATTGCAAGAAATCTCGTTAGAAGAGAACATTTTAAGTCACCTATTGTTGTAATATCCTTGATTGATTTATCCACTACATTATTACTACAAATTAATAAAGGAAGGGCAGGCATTAATGGAGTGTATAGGTTTTTCAATTACTGTTTTCCTATTATTCTTTCTATTTTTCAATTCACCAGCTTCTTCGTATAATTTATCTATAACTCCAATGCATTATAGTGCTTCAGAATTTATGAAGTATATACAAAGCATATAAATCCTATAAACTCATCCCATCATACTTATAATTGAGTCAATTAAAATGTTCTCTGTGTCTACAGTATATAAAGGGGAGGGAGAATAAAACTGAGACCAAGGGGTTAATAAATTCTTGATTATTTATATTTTCTTAAACTTCTCTGCCACAATGGAGACAAGACGCAGCATGAATATGCTGCATTCTGCTCCTTAGACCTTATAGCCCAGGATGCACTGTCCAGGCAACATAAGAGACTTGAGAGTAGCTTACAATGATTTTCATATTCATTTTAAGAGCAAAGGGACCATTTTGCTCTTCTAATATGACCACTTGCATGACACAAGCCCATAGGATTTCACTCAGGGATTCCTTATAAAGCTAATAGTTTCTGGAAGAGATTTTTTTAAAGTATCCAACTTTCATTTAGGGATTTCCAGCTATTTGTTCCAATTTTGTAACATAGCCTCACTGATAAAAATATACATCCTGGCAGGTTTTCACACCATATATGCATGCCCATGTTAGGTATCTTAGCTTAGGAATGATTCAACAGATCAAAGTGAAGGACTCGAGTTCCCTGCCTAGTCAATGAAAAGAGGTAGTCAGTCAGCTCCAGCGTATTGAGTCAGAGCGTCTAAATGAGATGCCTGAAAGAGCTAAAAGCAGACTAGGAGAATAAATACCTACCCCGACTTCTGTTCTGAACTCCTCGAGATCCTCCTCCTACTGATAGCTGTTCCTTCCAACTATTGTCTTTGGTGATATGCTTCATTTGCTAGACTGAATAGGCAGCTACTTTCTCTATAGCCATACATACAATTCCATAATAACTAAAACACATGGAATTTGCAACGTGATAGCGAGACAGATTTTCCAGAACTCAGATCATTCATAGAGGTCTTTCCTCATCTCCTCACTTTTTGCTGCTATCTTTATTTCAGTGGCAACATACAATGCAACTCAACACAGGGTTTAGGCAACAGAATCATAAGTGCCACTGAATTGAATTTGTGCTACAAAGTCATTTAAGTGCTTTTGAAAATCACACCCTTGAATTCTCGACAGGACTGCAGCGTTATCCTGGCCACAGAATCCCTGTGCAACATCAATGTATTAATTCCTATTTGTAAGGCGCTTTGAAGATGCTCATACTACTGCATTGCACCCTGCAGATTTTCATTGGTGCTAACGTGGTACAACTCTGTTTTCTCCCTCCCCCCAGCCTGAACCAGTCTATTGAGAGCAACAAGAAAGACCAGAAAATGTGTTTTTCCCATACATTTGAGAAGACAAATTTTGATGTCCCAGCATGAATTATTCCACACCACACAAAAATGCTAATTAAGCCTTTATTCTATAACCTGACAGATGTTTCTGATGCACTGTTCATTCATTTCATACTGTACAAAAGCTAAAGTTTTAAACTTTTTGTATTATGACAAAATTAGCATTATTCATGAAGACTGCCATCAAAAGTCTACTTGAAGCGCCGTCCCATTCCTCAGAGGGAAGAATATCAAAAGACATAGCTGAAGATTGCCCTCCCTTGTGCATTTGGGAGACATGCCACATCCACACACACATGCAAGGAGTCCACAGGCTCCCATTCCTTCTCCCCACACACCTTCACTTGTCTTTCCTACTAGGAGCATCTTCTGTTGTACATAATTACAATCCTGGTGGCTTACACTTGTTTTACATACCCAGCCCACACAACCTAATGCTATTCAAACAGGGAAGCAGTTCAAGCAAAAGAAATAGCTGCTTTTGTGACTGTAACACCACAGGGAAAAAGGTGAATCCAAGGATTTTGTGCCTGATCACCCTATTACTCCATCGCATGGAAGTTTGTCTCGGTGCCTTTCTGTCCCACCAGTGGCCAGTGTCCACCCCGGGAGCAACCCGCTCTGCAGTCCCCATGCATCCCCCAGCGTAGCACTGGTTTTGGCCGATGGTCATGCTGCACCTCTCCTGCTGTCACGCTCACCCGGATGGAGAGGCAAAGACAAACTCATTTTCGCACACAGATTGCTTTACTCCCCTGCCTCTCCTATGGGTACGGCATGTATACCCAAGGGAATGGCCCTTCCTGTCCCAGCCTTGTCCTGTCCCTGTCCCCAGGGAGGAGCCCAATTTCCAGGGCTGGGGCTGCCCCCGGTACCCCCCAGCTGCCCTGCTCCTGACCAGGGTGCATGGGACAGGCCCTGGCTGCCAGGTTCTGCCCTGCCACCCCAAGAAGCCCCGGCTGCTCCCGGACCCCAGCCCTCACTGTGCCCCTGTGCTTCCCCCAAGCAAGCCACCATTGGCTCCCATCATCTACCTCCCTGCAAATGTCACTGCAAACTCGTTTTCATCCCTGTTCCTTTTGTCCTATCTTCTACACATCTACACAATTTCCTTCTGTATTTTTGACTCCTCTTACACATCACTATCCCCTTTTCTCCTCTGTTCCCCTAAAAAAGCACATTAATACTCCAGCCTACTCAGCCTCCTGCCCTTGTCACCAAACCAACATCTGAGAAAACACTTGTCCTTTTCTCTTTGCTCTCTGGAGTAACTATCAGGAAAAGAAAGATTTCTTAAAAAATACAGATTCAGCAACTACACACTGTTACTTGGAAGGAAGGTTGTCCCTAGGGTAGTGATTATACATATAAAGACAACAGTAAGACTGAAGGTTGCAAAGCTGTGTAGCAAAGGTAGAAATCTTAAAGTCCATCTTTATAATTCTCCAGAGGTTTAATATATAGCATAAAAGAGCCTATTTTACACGTATGTAAGTGCTGTGAAAACAAATCGTTTGCCTGTTCATCACAAATTACACTACAACACGTCTCAAGAAATGCATCAGTAAGAGGATGAACAGAAACAAATATGCATGAAATAGATGCACAGAAATTAACATCTCTAATAAAGGATCAACCTATTTTTTTCCTATTTGCAAATTTTTGAAATTGTATTTATTAACAATATATACCAGAGTTATTATCTGTTACTATAAAGCTGAAGATCTAAGGGAGGTGGTCTATTACTTATCAAAGAAAAGCTAAGTAGTCACCTGATCATTGCTTTATGTACTTACATAGTACATCAGTAGATACTTACACAGGATGAAGAATATTTCTAAAAGCAGAATTTAACCGAGCAAAAATGGCCTATGCCAAATTCAGGGCCACACAGTAAAGACAGAGTTAGGTAAGCAAAACCTGGAAGCATGGCACAGATAATTTAGCTACAAGTTTATGAAGAATCATGACGGAACATTAGACTAAGGATGCGATCAAAAACAGGAAGACATGAGGACTTCCCTATTAGGATCTGCAAAACCTAAACCTGATGTCCCTTCCTTCTGGCAGGTTGACTCCAAAGTCCAGATTTATGTACAGGATCCCTGTTCATGGGAAGAAATACACACTTGAAAGAGGCAGTCCAAAAAATCCATACACTGAACATATATCTAGAGCAAGCAACGAAGCAACGCTAAAAAGAAGGATGCGATGCCGACACTGTCCTTCTTGTGAATGTTTAAGAACTGGGAGAGCCAGAGATAGGCTCCCCTGCTGAGCGGGATGGATGGCCGAGGAAGCTCAAACCCAACTACTGTGTGGTTCAGGATTTGTAACACTGGAGAACGAGAAAAGCAGGGATAAATTTTCAAATACCAGTTGCACAGCGACCTTTTTTACAATAGCCTTGGGGTTAGGACAGTCTTCTCAGTTGCAGGACAGTGGGGTTTGAATGAACCCAGACTGAGACAGGAATTGACTTCAGTTTTCCTACTGGGAAAAAAAAAAAGTTTGAAAGTGTTCCTGATCAATATGCATTTGGTGCATACGGAAAACAGCTCCCTTTCTTTCTCCAGTGAGCCAGAGGCAGCCGTATCTGCCTCCTAATGAAGGACCAAGTCCAACTAGCACATGTTCAGGGGGCTCAGCATACCTACAAGGTGGTGGCCAACAAGAGGTTTGGGAGCACTCTGATTAATCTCAGCATGGCTTAAGCAAAAGCTAAGAGTCCAGGAGCTGTGTCTTACCTGTGGAGATTGAATGTTTCTTGGTGTTCCCTATAATCCCAGTTCCTGCTTACCCAAGCAGAGGAGCTACCAGCATGTACTCCCACATTGCCTGCTCACTCAGCTTCCTTCCAAAGGACCTGGGGCAGTCAGGCATGGGACCTGCATGCAGTCAGGGTGATTTCCCACACTGAAGGCTTTTCACTGTCTCAGTTTGGAAATGCTCAGTCAGACGAGGGCAGCTCTGGCCACACATACCAGACAGAACAGCACAGGAAAGTCTCAGGGCCAAAATACTTCGTAAGTTCAGACATCTCCAAGCTAAGGCAGTGACTGTTGAAGGATTCTTTATTTCACTATTTTGGGGGATATATGAGACACAGTGGGATTCATCTGATCTATATTTTGACGTCCACCATATTGACCTAGTCATTCTTGATTCCGTTTTTAGTCCATGGACCTCTTTAGTCTAGGTGTCTTTAGAACACGGTTGATTTAAGCTGGTTTAGATGTCTGTCTTAAGAGGGGAGAATCACATCCTCCCTCTTGACAGCAGAATGGGTCTAAATGGCCAGTAAGAAGTAGATGTCTGCTGTATGCACATTGATGTACCATCAGAGGCTGGATCTGTTTTGTTTTATGTGACTACGTCCTGTGGAGCTAGCCCTAAAGATCACAATGACTCCTTCTGTCCTTAAAATCTATTAATCTTCTAATTAGAGCTAATTAAAATGAAATGTGTTACTTTTTTTCTCTAGACAACTATCTCTTTCATCATTAAAACACTGACATTTTTTAAACGAGCTCCCCTAATAACAAGAGAACATTAATATACATTATTAGTATTATTTCCTAATAGTAAGACCACAGGCTTGTCCAATTACACATTTTTATACCATTAGAAAATGAAGTGTGAAGCTACCGTAGGAATAGGCTACATGTAATGGCACACTCTGATTAGCACAAAGAACCCAATATAAACAGAAACCAACCAATTAAGTGATTCTTCCAGGTATCAGGGACCAGGGGAAAGCATAGTGCTGGGAAATACTCTGCTGTAGTTCATTAATTGTACATGTGTACATGCAATAACTTTGTATTAAATATTTGGGATAAAGTTGAGTGATGTAGAAGCAGGAGAACAACAGGAAGAAAGCAGGGGGCTGCATAAGTAGGACACGTCTCCTCTCAAGCTTTCAGCCCTCTCTTTATAGCTCTTATGAGAAGTTTGCAGCAGCAGAAGACAACAGGAGATGTGCCATTTAAACACAGGTAGGCCATTAATATATTGTTTAGAGTAATTGAAATGCATTGCACAGGATTAGTTGCCTGCCAATCATCCCAATTAAGCAGGCGTGTCATTGATCAGGATAGCAATTAAGAGAATTCTAGGGTATCAGCCTCAAAACTAATTGCTTTCAAGCCCAGAACCAGGTTCAACATTCTTTACAAAACAGAAAAGAGAGAGTTATTGGAAAATTTCTTGTCCTTTTCCCATGAACTACCTATGGGCTAAGCTAGATTAGGAGAATTTACAATACTCCAGAGCTCTAACATAGTAACAAATTATTCCATCATTATCTGCTGTTAACGATGGGAAATGACAAGATAAAATGGAGCTACACTTGGGTTTTTTTTTAATCTGGATTTGCAATGTCCCAGTAAGTCAATGAGCAATTCAAACTCCAAAGCCAGCACATGGTAAGGCAAAGGCTCCGCAAGGTGGCCAGTGCTGTCCTGCAGGTTCTTTGGGAATGAAGAAGTGCAGCCCTGCAAACCACCGAACTCTTGGCACCCACCCAAAACGTCCAGTTTCAAACCGGTGGGATTCTCCCCATAGTTACGTGCTCTGGTCGGTGTCCTTGGGCTCAGCACCCACTAACACCCGGGTCTAACCTCTGAGAAGGTTGATTAGTTTGACTCTTGACTGCCTGCGTTACAAGTGTGTCGGAATGCCCGGTGGAGGGCCCGGGCAGGTCTCTGCCGTAGCGACTGCGCTCAGGAAAAAAACCCTGTGCAGGCAGGTGAGACCAAAAGAGCAAGGCATCGCACTCCAGGGAGCTCAGGGGCTCTCAGGAGCCAACTTGCCACAAGGATGAGTTGGACAGAAAAAAATGGATAATTAGATGGGCAGACTGAGCAGTGCCGGTCCACAGGAACACTGAGAAGTCAGGTTTGGTCATAACCTCAGCCTCGGCACAAATCAGAAACCTAATGAACCTCGTTAAAAGTTACAGTGAGAATCCTTGTGTGTCCTACAGTATATTGCTCTATGGTTTTGGAGAGTTTTTTTTCCTTTTCTGTTCATAGAATCATAGAATCATAGAATCATTGAGGTTGGAAAAGACCTCTAAGATCATTGAGTCCAACCGTCAACCCAACACCACCATGCCCACTAAACCATGTCCCTAAGCACCTCATCTACTCGTCTTTTAAATACCTCCAGGGATGGGGACTCAACCACTTCCCTGGGCAGCCTGTTCCAATGTTTCACCACTCTTTCAGTAAAGAAATTTTTCCTTACATCCAATCTAAACCTCCCCTGCCGCAACTTGAGGCCATTTCCTCTCGTCCTATTGCTAGTTACTTGGGAGAAGAGACCGACACCCACCTCGCTACAACCTCCTTTCAGGTAGTTGTAGAGAGCGATGAGGTCTCCCCTCAGCCTCCTTTTCTCCAGGCTAAACAGTCCCAGTTCCCTCAGCCGCTCCTCATAAGACTTGTTCTCCAGACCCCTCACCAGCCTCGTTGCCCTTCTCTGGACACGCTCCAGCACCTCAATGTCCTTCTTGTAGTGAGGGGCCCAAAACTGAACACAGTATTCGAGGTGCGGCCTCACCAGGGCCGAGTACAGGGGCACGATCACTTCCCTACTCCTGCTGGCCACGCTATTTCTGATACAGGCCAGGATGCCATTGGCCTTCTTGGCCGCCTGGGCACACTGCCGGCTCATGTTCAGCCGGCTGTCGACCAACACCCCCAGGTCCTTCTCTGCTGGGCAGCTTTTCAGCCACTCTTCCCCAAGCCTGTAGCGCTGCATGGGGTTGTTGTGGCCAAAGTGCAGGACCCGGCACTTGTCCTTGTTGAACCTCGTACAGTTGGCCTGGGCCCATCGATCCAGCCTGTCCAGGTCCCTCTGCAGAGCCTTCCTACCCTCGAGCAGATCAACATTCCCGCCCAACTTGGTGTCGTCTGCAAACTTACTGAGGGTGCACTCAATCCCCTCATCCAGATCATCAATAAAGGTATTAAACAAGACCGGCCCCAGTACTGAGCCCTGGGGAACACCGCTTGTGACCGGCCACCAACTGGATGTAACTCCATTCACCACAACTCTCTGGGCCCGGCTGTCCAGCCAGTTTTTGACCCAGCGCAGAGTACACCTGTCTAAGCCGTGAGCCACCAGCTTCTCTAGGAGAATGCTGTGGGAGACAGTGTCAAAGGCCTTGCTGAAGTCCAGGTAGACCACATCCACAGCCTTTCCCTCATCCACTAGGCGGGTCACCTGGTCATAGAAGGAGATCAGGTTGGTCAAGCAGGACCTGCCTTTCATGAATCCGTGCTGGCTAGGCCGGATCCCCTGGTTGTCCCGCTCATGCCTTGTGAGCGCCCTCAAGATGAACCGCTCCATAATCTTCCCCGGCACCGAGGTCAGGCTGACAGGCCTGTAGTTCCCCGGATCCTCCTTCCGGCCCTTCTTGTGGATGGGCGTCACATTGGCAAGCCTCCAGTCATCCGGGACCTCCCCCGTTAACCAGGACTGCTGATAAATGATGGAGAGTGGCTTAGTGAGCTCCTCTGGCAGCTCCCTCAGCACTCTCGGGTGGATCCCATCCGGCCCCATAGACTTGTGAGTGTCCAGGTGGCGTAGCAGGTCATTGACTGCTTCCTCTTGGATTACGGGGGGTTCATCCTGCTCACCGTCCCTGTCTTCTAGCTCGGGGGGCCGAGTACCCTGAGGATAACTGGTCTGCCTGTTAAAGACTGAGGCAAAGAAGGCATTGAGTACCTCAGCCTTTTCCTCATCCTCAGTGACAATGTTCCCCCTTGCATCCAATAAAGGATGGAGATTCTCCTTGGCTCTCTTCTTGTCGTTAATATATTTGTAAAAGCTTTTTTTGTTGTCTTTAACGACAGCGGCCAGATTGCGTTCTAGCTGGGCTTTTGCCTTTCTCATTTCTTCTCTGCACGACCTAACGAGATCCCTGTACTCTTCTTGAGTCGCCTGCCCCTTCTTCCACAAGCGGTAAACTCTCCTTTTTTTCCTGAGTCCCAGCAAGAGCTCCCCATTCAGCCAGGCCGGTCGTCTTCCCCGCCCATTCTTCTTATGGCGTACAGGGACAGCCTGCTCCTGCGCCTTTAAGACTTCCTTCTTGAAGATCGTCCAGCCTTCCTGGACCCCTTTGCCCTTCAGGACTGTCTCCCACGGGACTCTCTCAACCAACGTCCTGAACAGGCCAAAGTCCGCCCTCCGGAAGTCCATGGTTGTGGTTTTGCTGCCCCCCCATCCTTACTTCACCAAGAAGCGAGAATTCTATCATTTCATGGTCGCTAAGCCCAAGACGGCCTCCGACCACCACATCTCCCACCAGTCCTTCTCTGTTAGTAAACAGCAGGTCGAGCGAGGCACCTCCCCTGGTAGGCTCACTTACCAGCTGTGTCAGGAAGTTGTCTTCCACACACCCCAGGAACCTCCTAGACTGCTTCCTCTCTGCCGTGTTGTATTTCCAGCAGACGTCTGGGAAGTTGAAGTCCCCCACGAGAACAAGGGCTAGCGATTGAGAGACTTCTGCCAGCCACTTATAGAACGCTTCATCCGCCCCTTCATCCTGGCTGGGTGGTCTATAACAGACTCCCAGCAGGATATCTGCCTCGTTGGCCTTCCCCCTCATCCTTACCCATAGACACTCAACCGTACCATCATCACAATCGTTGAGCTCTAGACAATCGAAACACTCCCTAACATACAGGGCCACCCCACCGCCTCTCCTTCCTCGCCTGTCCCTTCTGAAGAGTCTATAGCCATCCATTGCAGCACTCCAGTCATGAGAGTCACCCCACCATGTTTCTGTTTCATATTGCTGAAATTTTCATGTTTCATATGAAATATGAAATAATTTCACATGAAATATTCATGTTTCATATTGCTTTCTGTTCATATTCATAAGCATTTCATTGCTTTTATTCATGTGCATCAGTAAGGAAATAAATAACAAATATCTTAATTGGCATATATACATTTTTGCTTTTCTTATTGTTTTGTTTTAACACTGAAAACACTGTGAACTAAGCGAAGAAATTAAAAAAAAACGTAACACCTCCAAAAAGCACACTGATGATATTTGAACGCTTAGGTAGAGCAGTATGTATGAATATTATTTTGAAGTAAGCTTCAAATCTTTGCATAGGATTTTACCTTTCTGAAAAATCAAATATTTGGTACTATAGAAATACTTTCCCTATTTTAAAATATTTATTATGCAGAGAGCATAATTTTTGCCATTAATTATAGGATACATTAATTACCTCTATATAAATATGCTATTTTACAAACTGCTCTTTACATAAGGTGCATTTTACTTTAAGTGCGTTATTTCCCTCTACAGGATGTGTAGTTCCTAAAGGGAGATGGCAACAGTGATGCAGACCTTCGACACACCAGAGACAGGAGGAGGAGGAGGGAACCTTCTCCTTCTCAGTCCTTGGAAAATGCCAGGTCTCTGGCCAGTTCAGTCTAAAACCTCCAAATCCTTATGCAGAAAAAGTAAGGACTTTCCGGTGCAAACAGCCTGCCAAGCCTGTATTCTGGCTTCATCTCCATAACAACATCTAGGCATCTCCTTTCTCTTTCCTACCTGAATTTAACCTCCCCAGACCTCTAGACTAGGGAATTGCTAACACCCCCGTTTTAGAGATGTGAGGCCCAGAATGACTCACTCACCTGAGATCACACAAGGAGCCCGGACAGATCCCTGAATGGGATTTGGAAGTCCAGAGCCCCAAGAGTCTACTGCCCTCTGTACCAGCAGCGTTTTTAAGGAGCATCTCTTCTCCTTTAATGAGCCTGGGACTTCCCCTCACGGTTCTGCTTCGGGCGTTGTTTTGCAGTCTTGGACAAACTGCCACATCTCTCCTCCAATAATTCTCTCTGTAAAATGAATGTTGCCATCCTTTTAAAAGGCTTTGATATCCTGGCCTGACAGATGCAGTTCCTATTTATCCATTAAATGCTATTTGGCATAGTGGACCCTTGCACCCGGAGCCAAGAAGAACACCCTACTAACCTGCTCGTAGCCTAAACAGTAATAAATGCAATTAAATTTCAAATTGGCTTTCGCAGAGGTCAGTGAGGCTGCTGTGGGTAACAGGGGACAGAAAGTGCAAAACTAGCAATTAAAATAGCCTCAGTCTCTCCTAATAAAAGGTGCAGGAGGATACTGTATATATACATACTGATTTTCTAGCCAATGCAAATGTCTTTTGTAAATGCATATTTGGCAACTCAGCAGGTAAACAAATGGGTCAGTGAGTTAAGAAAAATTGTTTCTTTGCTCTGTCATTTCAGGAGGGTAAAGCCTGCAACAGCCTGCATTTTAAGTAAACCAGACTCTTTCTACTTGCAACAGTGGAACTGCTGATTTACACAGCTTCACGGCTAAGCATTTGCTTAGAAAAAGAGAGCACAGCTCTAGTCCCCAAACCAGCTTTTTCCTATTAATTTCACTTTGCTTGCTCTATGTGTAATGCAGCCATTTGAAATCCTTCCATCTTGTTTGCAACTTGAATCATGTCTCTATTTTTAGAGGACTTGAAGCTATGCTATGACTTTACCAAATGGAAAATGTAATAATGTCTGTGTTATGTATAACAAAGTGTGTATTTGCCCTGAGCCAGATGAACTGCATCATCAGGATTTTGGACAGAGTCAGATTTTGGGGATAGTAACAATCCTAGGAACTAGCCCTGCCAGCAACTTTGCTTTCCTAACTTGCATTAGCTGGAGGTCTGTGAGAGTTCCCCAGAGAACGGCGCTGAGGCAGCACAGCAAGAAGACAGCGTCTCAAGAACGCATGAAACCAAATTACTCAATTTGTCCATATAGCGGATCAGGATCTGGTCTATTCAATGGGAAGGGACACAGTCAACTTGGAAAAAAACGCCACAATTCTTTAGGAAGAGCGGGTATACGACATGGTTGTAACTGACTCTCAGCTTAACTAGTGCTGGCAGAGATTCGAGAGGGTGAAACACTCCTCCCAAACTCCACAGGGGCTGATTTATGCCACTGGGCAGCATTTGCACATAATTAATTTCCCTCTCAGACAGTCACATTTACTACTTCTGCCCTGCTCCGGAGGCAATTCACATCTACCTTCCAGGCTCTGCATTTAACAGGAACGAGAACAGTGAAGCTGACAGAGAAACTGAAGAAACATATGGCAGTTTTGTGCATACGGAAAGGAGAGGTGTGACTGGGAGCATGCTGCGTGTTGTTGCTATTGGAGCCCCTCAAAAGACCTATATACATGCAGGAGGTAACAGGAAACCTAAGCTGTTTGTTCATATGCTGGTTTTCAAAGATTCTTAAAGTAACAATTACTAGATGTATTATTCAAAGCATTCTAGATCAAAAAACCAGCCATTCTTTTTAAACACTTAAAACATATAACTATATAGCTTGCCTTTACTGATGATAATATAGAGGCATAACGTAAAAATACCTGCATGCATCTAATCTGGTTTTCCTCTCGCAGCAGTTTTATACCAGCGTAATTTCATTGATCCCTAAGAAATTGCTACAGATTCAATGGAAGAGAATCCTGAGAGAGAAGAACCAGCCAGCGAACGTCACTGACTTAAGACTGGTACATGATATATTAAAATGCCATAATAAATGCTCACAGAAGCCACAAAATCCCTTGCAAAAGGAATTCTGAATCATCCACATGTGGGACAATTGTTCCTCAGCAGAGTGGTCTTCCCTCAGTGGAGGAACTGTCAGCATACAATTATAGATCTCTGAAAAACATTAAATCTCCATGTTTACTGGAAATGCATTAGTGAGAAAACACCATTCTATTTCTCCAAATGTCTTTTGAGCATAATAGCTTTTTTTTCTGAAAATGAAATTCCCAAATCTGCTAAGAAATTACCACAAAATGTCACATTTCTGTAATTAATAATTCAAGTCTTTTCCCTACCCAAACCCATAAAGAAATCAAAAATACAATTGAAATGTTGTTTGCCTGGCAATATGTATTCTACTTCACAGCAGCAGTTGTCACAAAAATACTTTTGGTGTTAAGAAAGACACTCCAGGCTTGGTTTATAAACAAATTTTTACTGGCACAATTGACATAAATCAGGCTAGCTACATGATTTACATCAATTGCATTAGATCAAATTAACTGCTATAATCGGGCAAAACCATTCAGTTCTCCTAAATACTGCTAAATGAAGAAAAGCAATTCACATCAGGCAATTTGTAAGCACTTCCTAGTTGTTTGAAAAGTTATGCTCTCACTTTTAGAATGCTGCAAAAATATTTAGCATAACATTACTCCACCATACGGTAACTTTGCTCTGTATCAATTATAATCTTTCCTTAGCACTTTGCTCTTCAGCAATTCTGATGCTCTGCAATTTAACTTTGCCTCTACTCCCACGTGGGAGAATAAAGGAACAGAAGGCGCGGGTTGAGCCATGGACCCAGCCATTTTCCCACTTTCTAAATAAGAACCTGTGCCAACCAGCACAGCTGTGGCAGTGAAAAAGATATAAATGATTTGCACAGGTAAAGAACTATAACAAATGCTAGGGACCAGGGATCCATCAAAAACATGAGTGTCAAAACAACTTTCTACAGAAAAGTAGACCCTTTTAGAAACAGTTACTCGCATCTTCCGGTGCTGTGTGGATTTGGATCAGTATCTGATGGTGTGAAGTTGGCCCTCCGTCTCCAAACGTTAGCCCGCTCACAGACAGACACGTTGTAAAAGGCTGCCTGCAACTGAAAACCTTCTCTCTTTGGAGACCACATCAATCCACTTCTAAAGTTCCCGGCATAATTTTGTTCGATCTCACAAAGTGCCATCACTAGGCAACCACTTTTTGGTGGGTTCCAACTCATTGCTTAAGGCAAGTTTTTCTGTGCTATATCCATCGTCTACCACTCCTGCCCTCGGGGTGTTGAAATCTGTCAACATTCCTTAAGACAGAGGCAAACAGTTTTATTTCTACTTGACCCCGTGGCAAAATTGTATTGCTTTCCTTCACTGCCTTTAAATTCCTTCTCAGCATCCATTTGCTTCGTATCGAAACCGCATCGGTAGTTGCCAGGAGTCTTGTCCATTGAAACAGATTTCAATTCTAGCCCACGATTGTACCAGACTTTCTGAAGAGTATTTAAACTGCATTTTAAAGGCACCTAAAGCCTTTGATACCTGTGCTATGTACAACAACAACAGCAGCAACAAAAAGTGGTGTGGTAAGAGAGCGAGTCCTTCAGAAAGGTGTGCGTGCTTTGCAGGGGCAGAGCCCTGCATCCCCCCAGCGCCCCCCAGCTCCCCGTCAGAGCGAGACCCGGGCCTGGAGCACGTGCCAAGTCTCTGCAGGAAGGCTCGCGGGCCAGAGGAGCGCAGAGGTAATTCAGCCCCTTAGTTCCCTCAAGCTGCAGCCAGCGTGTAGGGGTAAAGCCATGTGTCTCCTCTGCTTCAGAGCCCAGATATAGCAAAGGGGATCAGGAAAAGGGATGTGTGTGTTACTATTCAAAGTGAAATGTGGGACGTTTCGAAGAGGATCCCTCCTCGGTCTCCTTCTTTCCTCCTCTCTTTAATGTTTCTTTTCACCATTTCACTCTGACCCACCTCTCCCCACTTTCTGACACTCACCAGCAGAAAAATATGTTTTATAAACATATTTCATCTCTCCAGTCCTCTTGTCAGATTTGCTGGAACTGTTTTGACTTCTAAAGAACACCATGTGCTGCTGATTCTTGTTAAGACTGTGCTTACATTTTATAGACAGAACAAGACAATAGGAAACATTTTTATATCGTATATAATTAGCCCGTGGCAACTCAGCTCCTTGGATTGGGAAGTTTCCTAAAAGAACTGTGCACCTATTTCACCCATTGCATAAAAACCTGATACTTTGCAGAAAGATTCTTATGAGGTGAAATTTTCCTGTATGGAGGAATTTTTCTCCAGGTAGGGAAATTACACCAGGTAGGAATTGTGCTGAACCTACAGTTTATAATTTTTTAAAGTGTAATTAATACATCTGCTTCAGGGCATATGTTGACTTCATGTTTGGAAGAGAAGAGGTTTCCATCTTTCAAAAAAGAGGATTATTTTGAGAAAGTCTTCCTCTCCTGTTTGAATGATCCAGTATTACCCACTGTCAGTGAAGGCACATAGAAAATGCTGTTTAAGGATAAACATCTCTCTCTCTCTCTCTGTATGCATGTATGTATGCAATCAAATTAATCCTTGAATGACTCCTTTGACGTCAATTTTGCATGATTCGTGGCAAGACAACAAAGGAAAAAGTAATTCTTTGTTTGTAATTCAGAAACATGAGAAACCTGATTGTAATAAATGTATTGCCTTATGCTGAACATGCCTGTATTCCCATTTTGAAAAGCATATGCTTTTGGAGCCTCAGCGTTTACCACAAGGAGGATATAAACCTCGCAGAGGAAATCACCAACACTGGAACACACACAGCAAAACCAGAAATCCCATACCGGTTGAGTGGAAATCCCTTGCCAGTTGAGTGAAAAGTTAAAGCCCTGACTGGTCAATGCTAAGGTATTAATCTTGCAGATTTTTGAGTTGCCTACTAAAATTATTTAAAATAGCTATCAGGAGGTGTCTTTGTGAAAAGAGGATGTATAATATTGCATCAATGCCAACAAAGAGGTACTGCTGCCAGTTTTATACTATTCCCAAGGCATCTTGTTCACGGCCTGTGCAAGGTATTTGTCGTTTGCAGAGCAATACCACATAGAAGCTCTAATCAATGATCTGGACTCCACTGTACCAGCCATTAAATGGATACAAGTGAAAGATTATTCCTTTCCTACAGCATTCGATAAAGGGATCCAAAGCAGAAGACTGACCTAAGGGAGGAAGAAGCATTTTAGAAATCTATCTAAACCCAAATATATAGTCTTCAAAATGTAAATTGTCATTCTTCCATTCACTTTAATCTGTTGTGAATGCTTAAGTTTCTACAGTCCAAAAATCATCTGATACATCTTTTTGTTTTGCACAACTCATAAGGAGTTTGATAGACTTAATTATGCTCTCCTCCCTTCACACAAATTTAGGGTATAATTAGTTAAACTCTTGGTTTAGGCAAGTCTGAAAGTTATTCAGAGCAACATCACTTACATCAAGAGATACTCAGTATGAAATAGAGGTCATGTGGACAGCAATAATTCTAATCAAGAACATTTTGCAACTCTATCAAAACATTAGGAAGCCAGAAACCATATCAAATGAAGCAGGACAGATTGTTTTACAACGCAAACTCATTGGTAGAAGGAATGAATAGAAAAAATTAGTTGTGGTTGTAAAGCAATCATGGTATTATATTATTAGCATATGGGGTTAACAGTTATGGTTAACCATTACACCAGAGGAATAGTTCCAGTGCCAGAATACTTAAAATCAGCATTCAAATGTGCTCTGGTCAAGATACAACTTATCAGTAAGTCTCAATCGAACAATCTCATTTGAATTAGCTAACACTGAGCTGCTGATTCCTAATGTTTACAAAAGATTGATAAATATTAAACTAGCAAAATAGAGGTCAGTTTTAGGGAAGTTTTCAAACTAGTAACGGAGTGATCTTCCCTTTCTTTTCACCTTCTTCGAACAGTAGCCCAATGAAAGCTCCATTTGTTTACAAAAACAGTGTTAGTAAACATAGACCAGAATCAGGTCATAAGTGGATAAAAACATAGCAGAAACTAGAGTAGTTAGGAGGCAGGACTGGCTGAAGCAATTAAGAAATACATCCCTATCACTCTTTAGAGCTCTAGGTCAATATGGAAGGCCGTGTATCTAGCCCACCAGATCTGCAAGTTTGTGTTTGTTTGAGAAGTGAGAAACCCCCTGTGCACAGCGGTAACAACTCTGAATGTCCCTTCTTGCTTAAGGAGAGAGATGGCCTCAGGTAAGGCAAGAATCTTGCAGTGAAAAATCCCAGTGTCCATCAGACTTTGTGGGTAGGACCTGAAGGTGCTAGGCAGTGTATCAATTCACACAGGGTGGATCTCTTCTGCCCCAGGAGGCTCAATGTGAAATGTATCTCCAGCTTTTGATTAGCAGCAATTGGAGCTGGTTTATTATTTTAGTCAGAAAAAAACTGAAGAATCCTATCTTGCTGTGTGTTTTATCTTCCATTGAAGAAAAGTAAAATAGCAGCAGCAAATAAACCTCGTACCAATTCAATCTGGAAATCACAAGTTCAGCAAAAATGAAGGGACACAACAAATTATTGAAGTTACCAGGTTTGAAAAGACTTTTATAGGGAGACAAGGTGAACTGGAGGTGTAAGTAAGTTTTTAAAATTGAATGAGTTTTCTAAAAAAGCTTTAAAACAGACAACGTACAAGGTGAGGATAAAACAAAGGTTTAGAATGTCATTTAACCATGGGAATTCAAACTGGGGAACGAGGCTGCTCACCGCTGGGACAAATCCTCCAGCTCCCCAGGGAAAATGCTAGAGAGCAAGAAACTGAGAACTCTTCTAGCAGCAGGTGGACCATGGCCACACAGAAACCCCTCCCCCAGCCATGCCTATGAAGACGCCAGAAGGCACGGAAAGCCTGCTCCCGTAGATCAACAGGGATGCAAAAACACATGAGGACTAGGACACACACACACAAGCTTCCTAAAACATGTCAAGTGCCCTTAGTGGGAAGGAGAAGTGTGTAAGAAAGGTTGCACATTATCTCCACAGCAAGAACGTTGGTGTGACGAGGACGATGACAAAGGCCATGTCTATGTTCTCTCGATCCACAAACAGACCCATGTAAAACAGGCCAACACCACAGAGCCATCACTTCTTCCTTCTCCCCTCATCTAGAAATTGTCCCAAAACACATGATATTTTGGTGATATCAGTGAAGGTGAAAGAACTTACGAGCTTTTGGCTCGAGACCAAGCTATTGAAAAACTTCTCAGACCTTCAGAGCTCCTTCCAAGACTGCCCTAATTACCTCTACTGCAAACACTGAGTCACCAAAGAACCGCCTAAAGAACTCAGTTTTTGCAGTTTGTGAGCCTTCCTTTTTCTCCCCACTCATCTGTGCTGGCAGGTTGATTTTCTCCTCAATCTGGACTAAAAAAAAAAATCAATTTATTTTTTCAAATATTAACAAAACCCAATGGGAGAATCAGGCAAGAAGAAAATTGCAGGCTTTTCAATCTCCTATTGTAGGGAAGTATGCTGGAAAGACATTCATAAAACGAAATGAATGTAAAGAGTACATCCAAGAGTGCAGATTAGTGAGGAACGCATGTGCTAGGATTTGCATAATTCCAGCTGGTTGGTGGAACATTTCATATTAACAATAATGCTAAAAATAACGTATTTTGAATATACTTGAATAGACTATGCTTAAGCACTGCTGTTTTCTTCACAGTCGATGGGTGCTCTACGAGAATCAAAGGCAAATGCAGGGCAGGAAAATTCATCCTCAAGTGAGGTGGTTGCAGACAGCACTGCAAACAGCTACAGCTATTGCAGTGAAAAATGCCAACATATATAACTAAACAAGACAAAATTCCTCCACCTACTCATCAATAATCCTTTAGTGCCTGCAAGAATCCAGACATTAAGTTCTTGTTCAAGTGAAGTTCAGACCTGTTTGATAGCGGGTCTAAATTAAGCACTGCAAGGCTGAGAGACTCCTGAAACTACATTGTCTTAAAACCTCACATAGTTTCAAGGGTCTTTACTTCAGTGCCTTTAAGCTTTGAACGGCTAAAAAGATGTTCTATCTGTTATGCTTTTAGTTTGCTCTCTGTCTGAGTCTCCTCTACCTCTAGCTCATAATTTTATTTTGTGTCTTTTGATTTGGTGTTTTTCTTAAAGCCCAGCTCCTTCAATGATATGTTTATGTAAGGATTTCATTTTTTGCTTTAAAATAAAAACCCAGATGCTCTTAGCCTTCGTTATTGAAAAGAGGAGTTTTGAAAACATCACTAAGCTGAATATAAAAGATCAAAAAACAGAAGGCAAAAAAAAAAGGATGCACATTTTGTTTTAAAGCCCCATAATTTTTTCAGCCAACATCATGATGTTTTTGAAGTAAAACATGATTTATAAAGGTTGGAACTGGAGAAAAAAATACAAAGAAAGTGTCTTTTCCTGCAAGCATGAAGATACCTGTTTAACTGTACATACCAGTATTCCCAACGAGTTAATGGAACTGTTCACATGCATAAGTGTGAACACGTATGAATATTCACAATATGTGACAAACATTAGTGGAAAAAGCACTTTTTGCTGACTCAGGCTGGATAGAACGTTTTATTCATTTTTGTTTCTATGTATTAAAAGTGAATACCAGCCCTGAGGATGTAACCATGGCTCAGCCTACAGACCATCCAAAACCTGTATCAGAAGTGTTGTGTGCATATATGCAATATGAAGAAAAAAAAAAAGAACATCCACTGAGTTCTGGAGTTACCAGATGCCTAAACCAATAAATAAAATGGGGGCAGTGGCCTGTGAATAGAAAATACCAATTACGTAAGGCTAAAGTTTGGGTGATAAGGTGACAAAAAGAGGAAATTCTTGAATTGAAAATCTCCTGAAAGACTATGTCAGCAGCCTCCATTAAACTCGGAAAGACCCAGTTCGTAAGTCTGACTTACGAATGAACAGTAGATATGTGATTGACTCATTCATACCTCGGCTTTAATTTTTCACTATGTCGGTAGCTTCATTTTCAGTCCTGGAGCACCTACAGCTCCACTGAAGTAGCAGGAGATGTGAGAATTCAGCCTCTTTTGAAAATTCAGCTAAAGGCACTTGGAGTTATGAACAAAACGCAGACTCAGTTGCATGCCTATTACTGTATGATCATTACGACTACTCACAAATTAGGCACACAGTCGCACACATGGTCTTAGTCACATGGGGGAGAGTTTCAAAGACACATCATGGGATGATAGGAATCCAACTCCCTATAAAAGCACATACCTTTGAAAAGCTCACCCTGGGCTTTGAACAGCTTTTCACAATGGATCTCTTCTAGGATTTGGTGGTAATAGAAATCGTTCCTTATATGTCACTGGATAATAACTCAAGACTATTGAAAAAAATGCTTAGTTTTTCGCAAGAGGAAGGAAACTTTGCACATTGCTCCTGGGAAATGTATGTTGCAACAAGAGGAAAAACGTAGGGCAAACATCATGCAAGAGTGAAAAAGAAATATAACTGCTACCTGCTACATGAGGGACATCTCATTTTAGTCCCCTAGTAAATCCCTTGTTTGTTTACAGTGAATTCATGCCAGAGGGGGCAAAAAAATAAATTACCTTCCAGTTAAGCTCATTCACAAAATTAACACAATTTTGAACCATCCCTTGTATCCTTTTCTTCTTAAAATTACAGTTTAAAATTAACATAATCTAGTTTATTGGTTTTTCATACTCTTTAACGTTTGCCTTTTTATACTAGACCCAACACTTAACTATAGGGCACATAACTGGCGGGTGAGGGGTGAAGGTAAGCACCTTGATTAATCTCAGTCAAGGGTTTCAGTCTCAGTCTCACTTAGGATTCGGAGTATAATCATGCAGTAAGCTTTTAAAATCACCCAAATGTATTTAAAATGTTTGCTTAGTTGAATCTGTTATGCTTTGATGACATCACCCTATACCATAAGGGTATGGCAAGGAAATATATAATATGAATGACAGCATTAATAAATAATCATTATAAACTACAACCACGCCTTTACATGCTCTTTTGATCTTTACTGTGTAAAATGCATTTAGGTAACAGGTAAAACAAAGTTCCTTGGAGTATACCATCTTCTGAAATGTTATGAAGGAATGGAAAAATAGTGATCCACAGGGTAAAGCTGTGATTTCATGTGCAGCCTTAGCTCTGGTGAAGTCAACAGGAATTTTGCTGCTGTTTGGGGAATTTTACCCTATGCAGACACTGTTACCTACATTTTTTCTGGACAGTAACACGCAGCTAAGCGGCTAGTTCTGAAAGAGGACGACAAGAACAAGACAAAAAGCCTTACAGCCCACATAGGATAACGAAGTGATACCACCCAGAGTCTGTACAGTATCTTTGCAGGAGTAATGTTTATCACCTGTCCCAGAAATCTGCGTATCAGCCCACACTTCCAGCTCCACGAGTCTTTTTCTTCCTCTGTTCCCCAGCTAAGGACAACTTTGGCCTCTTACTAGGGGAATTATTGTTAAGGATAGGTGGATAATTCATATTGGTTTCAAGATGATTTATGGTAAGCCTGATCTCTAAGAGACAATTATGAAACTGGGAGCTGGACATCTGAATATTTTGTCTCCAAATCCGTTTCTCGCAGTGGATGAATGCTTGATGCCATGGTAGGTTTTGGTAACAAAAAGAATGATAGATTCTTCACCATAAACCCTATAAAGCTTGATTCACCACCTAATCCCATATTTAACAGAAACCAAGAAGGTGAGCAGAGCATAATATTGATGGCCAACTTTTACCCAGAGAACTTAAACAGGCAGTTTGACATCCTGGAGACCAGATTTTCAATTTGAAAACAGAATATAACCTGAGCTAAAGATATGTTGGAATACTATCAAAATATTATCTGTCCACAGAAAATCTGCAAAGAGGAGGGAGGAAACATTTTGGGAGTCATCACTAATTGATTATCCATGATCTAAGGGGGGAAAAAAAAGTGAAGACCCCATTTGAAGACTACATGATATTTGGAGTAGTTTCATGGGCAACTGATGATGTTATGTATTATCTAGTCGTCAAAATGTTAGCTTTTCCTCTCTGTTTCTTTTATTTTCCAGAGTCTAGTTTTAGCCTGAAACATTTCAGCAAAATATTTTTTTCAGCTTACAGGAATAGTCAGGAGTTTTGTATTTTCTGAGCTGGATGCAAAGGACAGATGCTTATACATGCTAAGGTACAGTTAATTTTCTCATAGTGTTCATACCAAGACAGGAGAGAGGCTAGCATTTTGCAGGCTTTTTTACAAGGAAGAATACCAGGGGCAGAGTTGCAGTTATGCATTACAGTTCAGTCACTGAAGCTGGATTGAATCCATATAATTTGCTTACATCTTTGCAAGATTATCAAGGCATATCAGCTGCAATGCGTTATTCACAATGTCAAAGATTCTAGACAGGCCAGAAATAAATCTGTCTATGAGCTATGACTAAGAAATCATCCATCAGCAACACAAAAGTAATCTCTGCTGTATTCTAGTCCAAAGTCCAATTGAGAGGGTCTAACATATTGGCCGAGATCAGTTGCTTCTGAGGTTGGCTTTTTGCCATTTTCTCAGTCATCCCAGAAAGAAACAAGAAATTAGGCAGTGTTTTAGCTTGCCAAACCAATGACATCAAAAAAACTTTTAGTGCTGATTGGATTATTGTGTTTTCAGGGAAGGTGATAAATAAAAAGAAAAAAATATTTTACATTACGTACGTAATGGAAAGACTTTTTAGACACTCTTCATAACCTGAGGCATATCAGCTATTTTTTCCCCAGGTTCTTCCTCTCTCATAAATCCTCTCCAAAGAGCTGATATGCATCAAATTCTGAAGGCCAGAAAGTCCTTACGAATTTATCATCTTATCTTCCTCTCAGGTTAAGGGATGAGTTTGGTGGCAGACACAGGAGAAAGCATGGTACACATAAAAACCTTAAAATGGCATACTATGAGATTCTGAAGATCCATCATGCGTCATGACCATAGGTAAGCATGCTATGGATACACTGCAGACCTTCGTCTTAGTTGCAGAAATTAGGTGACTTGCATACAGCAACCGTTGACCGGAGGCCGTTGGTACCTAGCCCATCCCAGAGCAGCTCCTTGAGCCTGAGCAGTGACACATTCTGTAGTTTCAGCACAGATACCCCAGCATCTGCTAAACTGGACGGAAGGAAAGCAACGAGCCAAGGTCCTATTTCTTTTCTCACGATGTGATGTAGCAGACCTTTAAAACAGGTCTAAAACGACAGAAAAGGGGGCATCATAGAAAAATAATTTCATTTGATACACTATGGACGCAGTGCATAGCAATTGTTTTAAAGAGAACTTCGTTTTACTGTAAGCCTACTGATAACAGAGTGTTTTAAAACTACAAGCATTTATCCCTCTATCTGAAGGACTCCTGCATGTAGGTCACTGTTAGAAACAGCTAGTTTTGAAGGGGGGAAAGGGCAAGGTATGCTAAATATTGCTAATTTCTGTTTGTCGAACATACTTCAGGTTCCCTCCTCCTCCCCAAATCCTGTCTGAATACTCTGGACAAACAGAACATCCATTACTGTCATCTCAATTTCTGTCAACAGCAAAATTCAATACAGGCCTAAATCTGCTGCCACTGAAGTCGATGAGAGTACTGCTTTAATAGGACTAGTGCCGGCCACTGCCGCCGACACAGCCCGATAGCAAAGATCAGCCTGCCCTTACACCACTCCAAGTGAAATCTTAGTCCCTCCGGACCCTTGCCTTAGTGACAATCACTGTGGAGAAAGGAAAGCGTAAACTCTGGGTATTTCCTTCATCTGGGTTTTTTTTCAACAAAAGCAAAACAGCCAGCCCATGAACTTCCCTGTAGAACAGGGCGTACTCAACTCATCTGCTTCAGTCTCGACAGCAAACAGCCCGTGTTGCTAGGCTTAATTGCTATCTGGCAGCTCTAACCACACAAACTTCTCCAGCAGTTTTCGGATGCTTCAATCCCACAGCTTCCTGAAAAAACATCAGAATCCATTCCCCCTCCTGTATTTTGGACACCCCTTGTCCTGAACATTTTTCTATGCCGTTTACATTGGGTAACAATTGTCAGTCAACACAAATATGGGTTGGTTTGACTACAACTCCACCCGGACCACACTGCAGGAAAGTAATATGTTTGGGACAGGATTCATCTCACATAACTTAATTTCAGAGTTAGTTAGGGCATGTATCCTAGGCTAGCCAGCTAATTCCCATTGTAATCAGTGAGGGCACAAGCAGCTGAAGATTCATTTAATTCCAACACAGGCTTCTAAATTAAGTGCAATGAATTTACCTCCTTAACTCCTTGACTGTAGAGGGAGCCCAGAGAATTAGCTCGCGCTAGTTGCTTCCTTTTTTAGATCTGGTTAAGCAGCGACTACGTGATCTGAGCTCCATGCAATAGCGTCAGATCCCAGTAGGAATTTGATTGGCGTATATATTCCAAAAGATTTCAAATAGCTTCTTAGTGGCTCTCTGTTTACCCAAAACACCGTATGTTTGGTAACTTCCAGCCAACCTCTAAGAAGTCTAGCTGAGGTGTTCAAATGTCTTAATCTGTTCCTCTTAGAAACAGGAAAATATGTTTTATGAGATAATAGAACAGAGTCCATCTTTTCAGACGACAATCAGCAATACGTTGTTTTATGTTCGGTTTCAGACATGCACAGAAAAAGAAGTGCCTGTATTTTTCAATGTATGATATTTTTCAGTGTGATTTTTCATCAGGCTTTCAACTCTGGATGTGATTTTTACTTTTTCAGTCAGCTGAACATACAAATAATACTATAACTGGTTTTGGCATTCAACAGAAGAAATGGATTCTCACGTATTTGGGGGTTCTATTATCAAAAAACATTTTATTTACAATTTTTTTAAACATATTAAAAATTAATATGCAGAAGAAATGGATTCTCACGTATTTTGGGGGGTTCTATTATCAAAAAACATTTTATTTACAATTTTTTTAAACATATTAAAAATTAATATGCAAGAAACAATAGTGGCATGCTAAATCTTCCAGACATGAGAACAAATTAATGACTTAGTGGGTGAAACTCTGGAATGCTGACAACTGCAAGCTAGACTTCTGTAATGTACTGGTAGCACGGTTAGCAGCCTGCAACCAAAATGTCTTATAATCTTTATGTGAACCATCAATGTATGCCTTTAAACTTACACTGCTGTTATACCGTTAGATTTTTTTTTTTCCCCTTGCCAAAGCTAACTTTATTTTCCTGGGCAAAGTCTACACTAACACAAAATGTTGGCCTGGGGTTGTTTGAAGAAACAGGTGTATATAGAAAAGAAACAAACATCAAACTTGGTAGGCATTCACGCAGGGTAAAATAGATTTACCTTGCATGTTGAGATGCTGGAAGGGGGAAGTATCAGGAAGAGTAATTAAGAATAAAATACAGTAAAAAGCCATGCATCCTTTTATCTTACATCCTCCTTAACCCCCTGCTTTTCCTTCAACCTCCTCACAGTCAGACTTTCTTGCATGTAACTTACATATGCATACTTTCATGCTCCGTGTAACAATAGTGCCAGGTTGTACTAATTTCTAGCAGGGTAATTGCTGAGACACAGGTGTTGTGAAAAAATGGATAAAGGAAGACTTCCTTCAGAGCCTTGTCACAGAGAAAGAGAAACCAGATGTTGCTTTTTTTTTTTCCCCCCACTGCTACTCTATTATTGTACCCTCTGGCTTAGGAATTTCACAAACCTAGGAAATTATAAGGACAAGGTACCAATGTAAGCTCATCGAGACATTCGCTACCTCCTAGTGCTGGAGACGGGCATTGGCAACCTGGACTTTCACTCTGACCTGTTTCTGGCTGTTCTTACGTCTACTAATTCCCACCTGATGAAACAGACCCATCAGCCTACAAAACCAGGCAGCCCTAGGGCCATCCCTGGCATCAGACATACTCAAAACCAGTCTAAAGTAATTTTTTCTCCCTGCAGAAACCTATGCCAAGACCCTGTCTTTTTGAAATCTTTACTGTAAGATTTCATGGCCATTCCAAAAGACACCACTGCTTACAGAATGTAGTTATAAAATACTATCCCATCAACTATGAAAACTATTTGGGGACTATAAAATTGTTACAGCAACTCCCTTTTGTATTACTCACCAAAAATAAAGGAGGGGAAGAGTAACAGAAATTCAAACTTCTTGCAGGAAGGACAGTGAATACATACTTATTTGATGGTAATTAACTCCACCTCCTTGTTACCTTCAGATCTTTTAAGGTGTCACTCTAAGTGATAATTACTGAAAAGTAAATTTTAGCTATTTTTAAAAGGCAGAAAATTTACTTCTGAGTAAGAAAGCTAAATTCTTTTTCTTAAAACAACATATTCAAAAAGTCTTACAATAAGTATATCCTGACAGAAATAACTGTGTTTAAGACACAGTTAGTAGAGATTCTACTTTGTTTTTATGTTTATAGGGTGATCTCCTATTCCCACAAAAGCCAATGGAAATTTTGACATCCATTTCAATGGCGGCAGAATTTCACTCACTGAGTTCAATGAAATTTATTAGATTTTCGTGTTAAATGCAGAGGAAAATCCTGTTCAGATTTCCTGCTAATCCAGATTCAGAGTTTCTGCATGGCTAAAGCAAGAGAGTTGGTAACCTCAGATCTTTTCTAAACTGTACAGAAATGACCCAATTTCCCACATTCTTTTGAATAGTAAATCTTTGAAGCCTGTGATGTAGGGAAGAACCGCTATGGTGCACTTTGAGTTTCACTCAGTATTCTGACTGCAGTCTTTGTAAGTCTGCAAGGATTTACATTCATTGTCTCTCCAGAGTCACTTGCAAAATGATTTCTAAAAATTTTCTCCTTCAACTACTATTAGACACTGTCTAATACAGGAACAAGGAATTCCTGGCCCAAGGGCCAGATACAATCTGCAACTTTATTTCAGGCAGACTGCAGCCAAATGAGTTTGCATGCGTGTGTATTTATTATTGGATGAAAACCAAAAGCTCTTATTAACATATGACTTGCCACACGTCCCTGAGAGACCTAGCTGGTCCTTCTCAAGGAAAGGGTCTCTGCCCCAGATGTAATAAATTGCAACTCAACGTTACAGCTAACAGCCAAGCAAGACAGAAATACAATATTGCAGAATATTACACAATACGTAAACGCAGTATTCCAATGTGATTGTCAAGTAGGTTTGCCGTGCTGGTACAAAGGGCACCATTAGCAGACAGAGGTTACTCAGTACTGGCAGCTTCACTTTAGTCAACGGCAAAGATGGGGAGGGAGGGTGAGAGAGGGAAGAAATGACTCTACCTTGAGCATCAGAGTCCAAAGAAGATTTGGGGACTGCCAGAAACAAAAACAAACAAAAAAAACCCAAACAAAAAAGTATCCTTTTGCTTTCAAACTGAGCATTTGATACAGAAACTGAGGAGACAAAATGAATGTAAGACTCTACAATGTCATTTCTACGAAGTCCCTTTTTAAGCAGAACTGTACTTTGATATCAAGCAACGTTAAAAGCGAATGCAATAGATTAAGAGGGGAAAAAAAAAGTTCAGAACTGTAGGAGGTTGCTCACATCCTACTGTTACTTGATCTGAACCATCTCATATCCATCTAGGTTATTGCTGCTTCCTGCTATCTGTCACTGATAAATGACTGTTCATGCAGTAAGAGGCACTGTCATACAATAGCTGTACTCTAGTGAATGTTTTAAAGCTGCTTGGGTTGGGAGGTGGAGGGGAGGGAGGAAGGAAGGAAGGGAGGAAGGGAGGGAGGGAGGAAGGAAGGAAGGAGGGAAGGAAGGAGTGGAGAGAAGAGGTGGAGAGAAGAGGTGGAGAGGCAAATGAGAGAGAGGAAAATGTAATGGGTTTACATCGGCACCCTTCATAAATCTTGATCATGTCTTCAACAAGATCTAGAAAAATCACAATTTCACTCCAGGACAGGGATGTTCATTACCCAAGTTCAAACTGTATGAAAAATTACTGTGGGAAAATCATTCACAATTGATTTATGGCTAAATTGAGGGAAGTGGAAGTGCCATGGCCAATCCGCTGCCTTCAAAATATCTTCCAATCTGGCACCCACACTAAAAGCTTTGCACAAAGCTGCTTCTATCATTTGAGTACCCAAACACAAGGCATTAACCCAGCACATCCCATTAATCATTCCAGCCACCTAGAAATGAAAGTTGCAATAAAATAGAGAAAGGGGAAAAATGAATAATTTAGTAATTGATCTCTATCTGAAAAAATATACCATTCCAAAATAAACAATTCTCTCTTTACAAGCCTGAGAGAGTCCTTAATAATATTTATATTAAAAAATCTAATCAATTTATTCATGTTTCTTTAAGAAAAAAAAGAAAAATCTTTCTGTCAGAGGGAAGAGTCAGGCATCAGAATTTTCGTCTGTCTTATTTTTAAAAAATATCTAATTTCTTGAGAGCTGTTCAGAGCAAGCTAAACAGAGGGAAGGCTCTGTATGACAGATCTTTTCTGAGATCAGCTGTTCAATGTCTCCATATACTTCAAATCAATACAAAGGGCACATGCATGTTTAGATTAATACCTGCGTTCCAAGAAGTGCAAAAATATCTAAGGCCATGCATTAGCTTCTATGCTCTCCAGCAAGTTTATCATCAACAGGCATGTTACTTTAGAGCTGCATCATGCCTCTAGGAAAATTTAACTCGTGCACTGCCGTGGCAGAAGGAATGTGTGGACCCAGAGCAGCAGCAGACTATTTGGGAAAGGAAGGGGAAAAGGAAAACTGTGCTTCAAGGAACAACCTCTCAAAGCAGCAGCCATCCTTCTGACACTGTGAAGGGAACTAGGACCCACTGGGGAAAGAGCCGTCTGTGTACAGCCCTGAAAGAAGGAGGTCATGAAAGCCACTGGAAAAAAACCAGCTGTGTTATTCTTATTTGCATCCTACTGAGCAATCCCCTATCACGTTTCTCTATAAATTCATTTGTGTGCGTACACAAACACCCATACACACACATTTGTTTCATATACACCTGAGTAAGTGGCTTTAGGCCAGCTCATCAAGCAATTAAATGCACTTTTTTTTCCAAAGTACACGAACTAGAATCATGAGATATTACATATTAGAAAAGACATTTTAAAGTTGCACAGTAGCTGAATGACACTGTAACAGCACAAGCACCAGACATCTCTATCAAAGGCTTTTTTTTTTTTTGTAAATGAGCACAGTACACTGAATTATTAACTCCCCTTATAGAATGTAAACAGGATTTCAGAAGAGGGATGAATCGGGAAAAATTCAACTAACAGTTTGAAAACTGGAGCATGAAGTAACTAAGTAACAGTCCCTCTGAAGAGGCACACTTGTCAGGAATTAGGCTTTTGCAGGACTGCGGCTGTTGCCTATCCTTTCCCCCTCTTAAAAGTTGAGTTTATGACATGAAGCCTGAACTGTTACTATCACCTCCCCAATTAGTCATAATTAGTATCTTTTTGAACAACTGTGAAGTTTCATCCCATGGCCCTGTGGGCCTATGCTATGGGAAGAGAGTAAGTTCCTGACCTCTCGTCTCCAGCATAATCAGTGTCCTCCATACTTGTATCATTTCTCCTCTTCTCTATCTTCTAAGGTTAAATTTTTGGTCTCTCTTCTGGCAGGAGTTTTCCCAGGCTCTTGAATGTTCTTGTCACCCTTCTCCCAATCCCCCTCTTCCAGCCACGTCCTTCCTGAGCTGGGGAAGCCAAAATTGCGCACTGCGCTCTAGCTGAGACCACAGGCACAGCTTTATACAAAAGGCTGTATAATACCCTCCCCATTACTCAATTTCTTAATAGTCTTGAATGATATGCAACCTAAAATCACAGTTGGTTTTTGATTGTGGTTTTAATTTCAGCAAGTGTCCCCACTGATCTCTCAGACTTGGCTCTTCTGGATCCGGCAGGACTGACTGTTCACACTCAGTCTTACTTTCTTTATTCACCACTGATCTTTATCCAGCACTCTTCTCCCACTCGGTGGAAAACTTTACAATTCTCTGAAGGTATTCACAGTTTGTACTGCTCCCGAACAGACTAAGTAAGTTTTTCGACTACAGATTTTGCAACTTTATGACTCCAGCCCTCTCTCAATACCAGTAATAATAAATGGGTTAACAACAGGAATCTTCGTTAATTTGCAGATGTCCAAAGCCCAACTTTGGTCTCTTTCTACCCCAGCAGATTAGCCTAACCCTCTGCTTTTCCTTTCCTCCCCAGCTTTCCGCCGTAACAGTATTTTGCCTCTCACTCCACAACACTGGAGTTTCTGTAACCTTTTGTCCAGAGCTTTGTCAAAGACCTGTCACTCACAGCATTTTGTTTCCAATTACTCATGACTTCTCCAACACGTTCTCCGTGCTAGAAGATCACTGAAACATCAGCTCTCATTGTAAAATCAAATGCTCATGGACTACATCATGCCATAATCTCTCTGGTACTTTACTATTGTTTTTAAATGAGGATTTCAAGTGGGTTGCCAAGTCCAGATGTAAAGTGTTACTTAAATATATCACTGAATTAACTAACTATGCCTGTAACTGATTCACAGCTGAAGCTCTGTTTTCAGCAGAATTTATAGAAGAGACACAAGCCTCAGATCACTGCTAAACCCAGCCACAAATCAAAGTCCTCTGGCATATGGGACCAATCGGTTTAGCAGAGGTTTGCTGCTGGAACACTCTGCAGTACATGCTCACAGCTGTTAGCCAAACCATTTCTTCTCACAGGGCTTTGCTAGCTCCAGTATTGCCCTGCTCTCCTTAGCAGATTTGCCGTGCACCCATGCAGATTCACTAGTGTTTCTGTATTACTTCTGGGATCCAGAACGTGCCCTGCTATTCTATAAGTAAGTAAGTCCTTCAAGGGCTCCTCTTGCCTCAAGGCCCTCCAGAATTTGAATTCCCTTCTTCAAGGAAAGCAATGGCCAGGCCCAGCTGCCATGCAGGAATTCAAGATTTTGATACAGGAAGGGAATTGGGAATCCAGGATGGACAGGAAAAATGTGCAGGATACAGTGTCTTCCATGATCTCTGCTGCACCAAGGAGGCAGCTCTGTCAAGGAGTTTTACTTAATCCTTCTACTCTGAGGAAAGGTCACCTGGATGCTGTGTACCTTTGAGGATGAACGCTAGGAAAGAACAAGCTAGAAGAATCCCACTGACTCAACCAGCATTTGGGAAGAAGGAAAGAGAGGAAGAAAGAAAACCTAGTGTGTATGAAATGGTCCAACTTCACTTCCATCATCTTGGAGGGAGAGTTGGAGGGAGACTCCTGAAACCATTCCAGAGGCCAATATGACAGCAGGGTTATTGTAAATGATAGCCGTAATAAAAAATGCAATACAATTACAAGGATGCACTGCTGTTGTTACACTTTAGAAATTAAATTCCAGCACTGAAAAAATCACAGGCATAGACACACTCTGAAATCTGTCAGACAGCCCTCAACAATGACAGCATTGCTTCCTCGGGGCTTGGTCCTTCCTTGCCTGAAATTAGTCTGCCTCCTTTCCAGTTTCAGCAGCCGCAGGACTAGGACCTTGGCATCTTTGTCCCACGCGAGCATTCACACACGGTCAGTGGGAGGAACAGCAGCTGCTCTCCCCTGGATCCCTGTTCCGCACCTCGTTGTTCAGGAGTTTGCAGCATTATTGGATGTCTCATTATTGAACCAAATACCACCACACTGATTGAAATGCAGCTCAAAAGTAAGCATTTCTTGTTTATTTACCCCAAGATACACAGCACACAGAGCAAAAGGACAAGAACAACAACAAACCCTGTGTGTGTGCTTGCCCTTCTCCATCACAGCTGCATTTCATCATGTCATCCACCCCAGAGTCACCATCTCTGGGTTGGGAAAGTAGCTCTACTCCCAGCGTGCTCCCCATTTGCCTGTCGGTTCAGCATGACGGGTGCTGAGTAACCCTCCTTCTTCCTTACACCAGCATCTTTAAGGCTTTAACATTCTGTTTGATCTGTTTGAGGCTGTGGGAGGAGTAAGCAATTTTCTGTCTTACTAGCTAGGTAGGGAATACTCCCCAATAAATATATTCCATAGCATTTCCTTTAGACCTCTTATTCATGCCATTGTTCTGCCTTTTTCTTTTTTTAACTTTTTTGTTTAACTTTACGCATTCAGGCAAGTGGATATAATGCAAATAATCTGAGAGCCAATGTTATTTATAATGTTACTGCACATAACACCCTCATTCTCCCCACCAGCCTTTTACTCTATAAAAATACACAAGAGTAAACAGGCACTCCATAAAAAGAAACCCAGGCATCCAGTGTTAAAACTGAACAGCTAAGAACTTAGCAGCAGCAAATATAACCTCTCCTCCTTATGAATGCCTTGCTATTTAGTCTGGTTACATGATGACGCACCGTATTGCAAATACTATGCTGTGGTATCAGCTTTTCTCTACAATATCTTCAATACAAGTCTAGAAGATAATGTACGTGGAGGCCAAACAACCCATTTGAAGGATTGAAAGAAAGCAAATATGTTTGAAAAGTAAGAGTGTTATAAAAAAATATTATACAAATCAGAATGAAAATCCTGAAGCATAGGCAGTGTAATGTGAAAAAAATGACATACACTTCAAAAGGCAGGATGTCATTGCACATGAAAGGAAAGGAAAGAAAAAAAGTAATTACTTTAGCTGAACAGCTTTGCCCAACTTTCTGCCCAGACCTTGTGAGCAGAGAAGGTTCACAACAGTTGTCTTTGCAGTTTCTTTGGAGGTACTGATAAAGGGGTAACGGTGTGACTTAAAATAGAAGCATCTAATACTCAAGTCTCCTGCTCACCACAAATGAGGCATATCCCTGGTTAACAACGTGGGCTTCATCTTTGTGGAGACTTACAATATTGTCAGAGTGCTTGGCCAAAAGTCCCAACAACCCTGACACCAGGCTGAGAAGTGAAGAGGCACCCATCGGCTTGTTTTGTGTCGTCTCATGAAGAAAATCTTTAGAAGAATTTTACAGGGAAGCTTTTAGAGAAAATAAAAATATTTATTTTTTTCCTCTACTGAGGATTTCTGGGTTCACACTGACATTTGACTGAGCAGTTATTTAGCATGCCGTACACCATATTTCACTTACAACAACAGTGGATACAGTAAAGTTCCCTTTTTCCCCAGAAGATGAAAATAGGGCATATTTTTCATAGAAAGTTACATTTTTTCAAGGGTTTTTTTTTCTTTTTTTTAAAGGCTCAAATGAGGGAATATATGTTTGGAAGGAAGGATCTATGGTGAGAGTGACACTGAGCCTGGAGGTACAAAACTCATTTCTATGATACATTAAATATCCTACCATGGTCAAACAGACACACACAATAACATTTATATGTGCAAAGGATCCACAACCATAGGTCTGCCACCTCCTCTAGAATTTGCTTCTGCAGCAGATTTTGTAGTCATCACCAGGCACCTGTAAGACAAAAGAATAAGGAACAAGTGTTAGCACAGACACTTCTCCCATCCACAGCTTGTTGCTCAACAGAATTTGCAAGAATCTTTAACATCTGTCAACAAGGATTCGTCTTCCTGTCCTGCACTGCTCTATGATCAGCAGATGAATGAGATCCGATTTATCTGTGATCTAGGTGTACAGCGGGGGCAGCAGGGCTATCCATGAAGACACCCATCAGTACCCAAACCTATAAAAGATTGAGGGAATGAAGCAGCACCACCCCTGTCGCCCACATTCAGCAAGGCCACCCTCCATTCGGTGTACAAAGTGGGTGTTTCTACCCACCAGTGCAGAGGTACCAATAGGACATATCATTACATTTGGGGATTATGTTACTCATGTTGTTAATGGCACACCGGGGAAAGGTAAGACAGTGAGCGTGCATTTGTAAGAACACCACCTAGCTCACCGAAAGGAGCAGTAAAACCTTTTAAACAGACACAACAGCAAAAACAATTAAGGAAACTCCTTCAGTTCAGAGCTACCTGGGGTGAGCACATGAACTGGCATACAAGCTGCCTGGAGGCCCTGGAGAGCAGTTGCTGAATTAGCAAGGATTGGAACGACTAATTGGTGATTGTTTATCAAATAATACACTAGCAATTCCACCGTACTCTAAGGGGGAGGGAAGAACAAAGCTATTTCAGGTGCCACCACTGTGAACTTAGCATATTTCTGAGATATGTAAGACATATTCTTCAACCCTTTTAAGTGTCCATATGCAGACTAGACAGAGGCTGGCAGGAGGCACATTTATAAGTGCATTTATTTCAAGTGCCTCTGCTAGTTCAAAGGACTCAAACATAAACAGTTGTCTAAAAAAAAAAATATAGATGTGTTTTGGAGAGGAGAAGGAGGAGAATGTATCACTTTTGAGGTGGGAGGAAGGGATGGCAAATACGGTGCTAATTAATATAAAGCCTTCTCCTTGCTTGCTGCCCCCTTGTCCCCAAACACACAAAATCAAAAGCCTACTCTGCTATGCTCTCTCAATACACTTGGCACATACCTCCTTCTCTCTCCCCCTTGCGCGTGCTCTCTCTCGCTCTCTCTCTCTCCATAAAGGGGCATGAAATGAGAAATTTTAGCAAGGTTTCTTTACAGAAGAGAGGCTTGGCTTCAAGCCCAGTATACAGATGTGGGAGGGAGTCTTCAAAGAGAGACTCCCTCAGCGCTGCCCAAGAAAGTGGTACTTCTCACGGTCCGGAAGCAAGCCTTTCTGGGATTCACTGTCTCAAGCCCCACCAGTGCTACCTAGTCCCTCAGAGACAATAAATACCCAAGGAGAAAAAAACATCTGCATGATACTATCTTGAATTTTTCTCAGCTTGAACTTTAGGCAAAAAGTGACTGCATGTTGAGAGGGATGGTTAAAAAAAAATCCAAAACAACCAAAAACAACCCCCCAAAAAACTTGTGGCATCCCTGGATTTGGTATTTACTTTTTACATACCATGTCCAGTTGTATGAATTAGCCAATTTATACTAAGGATTATTTGTTGTCTTTAGCTTCAGATAGATTATTTCTTTTCAGCAAGTCCTTGTAGACTCTCGTAATGGTTTATTGGTATAGTTATACAAGCATAGACAATTTACACTAGCAAAAAAGCCTTTTGCAGGTACAGTTTTACATCATTTCTATGAGCAAACTAAGTTGTCCAAAAAAAAAATCCTTTTTTTCCCCTGGTGTAACTTCATATATATTAGGGCTTTTGCTAGCGTAGCAATGATGACAAAAATATAATAAATCCCTTCCTGACACAGCTGTGCCAGCAAGACTAAAGCCTTCATCTCAATGAGATTGAACTACTTCATATTCCAGCAACACTTATATTACAGGCTTTTCCCCTCACGGCACAGTGCATCCTCCCCAACTGCCTGGCTTTGTCTTGCTTCCTGCACATACTCTGGTAACTGTGGGACTGCTAGGCAACCTTTACAGTATCAAGTATGCAACTGTATGCTCACTAAGACCATTTAAAAGGTGTTCATTACATATAGTTCAAAAAAAAATTTCTCTCCATCATGCCCACAGACGTTCCACTATTTCTGCTGGGCCTTCAGCCCCAGCTTACAGCCAACTCTAGCCCACGTCTTGGTATTGCGGTAGTAAACGCTGCTACATGGTTGCAATGTATGTTTGCTTTAGTTATGTCTTTCCCTCCTGTTTTAAAATGCACAACACAAATTAAATGCATCTAGTTTCCACAGCTGTACTTCCACTTTGAACATATCGGGGAGGTAAACAAAACAGCCAGCTCTTAACTGACTCTTTTTCTGTAATTAAGAGGGAATTTCTTACCATGCCCAATGAAATCCAGAATGTTTCAGTGCAGATGCCTGAAAAAGAGAAAAGAATCTTTAAAAGACAGTCTTTTGCTCAATGAAAGTCTAACTCTGAAAAAACTATTGCCAGCATAATTCTATAGGTTGAGTTAAATAAATAAATACTTATCTGATTAATTGTTGCCTGGGATCCTTTTGTGCTTGTATCTCTTGAGTTAGAGGCCATATTAAAAAAAGTGCACAGGAGATTTGAAATCTGAGGACAACCTAAAGCTTGATTCTAAGAAGGCTCAATGCACCAGTACTTTCCCATGGCGTGGGTGAGACAGGTTTAGTCATCAGGTGTGATAGAGAGCAGTCTGTTGCAATCCAACATTACGTGGAGAGCCAACTAGAAAGCAACGTATTTAGCACATATACTGCACACATTACAATACCCTCGGAGAAAAGAAAATCAGGTGTTTCAATACGCAGGTTTTATTCAGGTCAGCTGCATTTCAGTCTCTCTGAAAAACTACAGCAAGTGCCTGGATACAAAGATGTTCACAATTTGGAGATTATCATCAGATGTCAACATCACTGTTATTTACATGTGGGTGACATACTAATGTACTATGTATAGCTATTAAGACAAAAAAGACCCTCCAAAAGTATTAAAATATCTTTGCAAATTAGGACTTCACCCAGTACACATTTTCATTCATCTCAGCCTTTTCTTTTTTTAAATTCTTCTGCCTCTCTCTTCTGCAAGGGCACTCACTGAAATCCTTCCACGAAAGCTCAAATTGATTTTTAAGGGCAGGAGCTTCTTTTGTCATGTGTTTAAACAATACCCTGGCACAAGGTGGGTCTAATTACGCAGGAATAGCCAGACAGGATTGGCTCAGAGACTGAGGAAGTCAAGCGTCTTATCACGCTCACAACTTACCCTATCACGCTCACAACTTACCCTATCACGCTCACAACTTACACTTTTTCCTCCTCGGGCAAGTGCAAACGGCCGCAGACCCCACCCCATCCCAGCCTCCCAACCTCTGGGCCTCCCCAGCTCCCAGAAATCTCTGGCAAGGCGATTCCCTGAACCAGAACTGCATTTTGGTGTACAATAACCCCCGGAGAGTTTTCTTTAAGGGATGTGTCCAATCACCACTGTCACCATGGGAACTTTTGGCCTCTACAATATCCCAGGGCAATTTCACAGCTATAGGAAGTCCTTTTTGCTAGTTTTAAAATTGTCACCTAACCATTCACTTGAGGCTGCTTGGCTCCCACGGTATGGGAGAGTGAATAGTCATTTTCTATTTGCTTTCTCCATGCCACCTGAGAGTTGATAGACCTTTGTTTTCTTCCTGCTCAGACAGGAGGTTGAAAATCCCCAAGTGTTAAGTCATTTTCCATACGGGAGTCACTCCACATCTTTTATCAACATTTCCTGTATCTTCTCCCCTTCTGCATCCTTTCTAAAACAAGGGAGCAAGGATGCAATATTCAAATGTGCCATGCATTTATACTATAGCATAAAGATCTTCCTTTTTGTTCACGATTCCTTTGCCAATAATTCCTAGTATTCATTTCTTTTTTTTTTTTTCTTATTCTTACTGCACATTCAGCAGACATTTTTATACAATTATTATAACCCAAGGTTTCTTCCCAAGGGATAATTTAGATTCCATCGCTGTGTATTTCAGTTTAGGATTGTTTCTCCTCCTCTGCAATATTCTATATTCATCAACATTGAATTTCAACTGCCAGATTGCCCTTCAGTCACTCTGTATTGTGAGGCCTTTCTGCGGTCCCCTCGTACATCCTCACCTCAGCTATCCTGCCTGACTTGGTACCTTTCATCAGGAGGCTTCTTTGTCTCATTCCCCATCTCCTTCAGGACTATGCTGAACAGCACCAGACTCCATAGAGAGACCTCACTGGTCACTCCATCCCTTTTTTAAAAGTTGGCCACTTTTTCCCTAACCTTTATTTCCTAAACTGAAATTATTATTCTTATATAAATTATTATTATCCATGTAAGGACCTTGCCCCTTATCCCATGGCGGCATGATTTCATAAAAAGTTTTTGAAGAGGTATAAATAAAAGAGCCTTACAAAATTTGTTTATTTGATTATAACAAAAGCACAAACATTCTGAAGCTCAAAAATCTCTGCTACTGTCCAATCCTTCTTTAAAGTAACTCTTATCCTTCACATACCAAGCTTTTAGCTTCTTAAAATAAGAGCACACGTTATCTATATCCTGGAACAACTTCTCCCCAGCCACAGGAGCTACGCCCTCTGTGGGGAATGTGTCCCTCGCCTTCGAAGAGGGCTTTTCTCACCATGCTTTCTTTAATCACAGTGAACTGCTAAACAGGAGGGCCCATTCCAGTCCCTTGGGATTACCGGCAGTTATGGGCTGCAAATGCCTCATTCCTTCCAGGACTGTTAAGCCAAGGTATGTACTAGGAGACACCAGCTCTGCAGATCTTTTCTGTAGAGTCCATCTGGAAAGATTTTTTTCCTGTTCTCTCTTATTTTAGAAAAGCTGCAGCTCTTCTCTCCCATTCTCAGCCCTCTTGTACACGTGCATAGGTTGAACAATGGTGCATGTTCTTTCACTGACTGAGCTATATTTTCAATGACATGTTTACACAAACCCTCTGGTTTTGCATGTCATTCAAACAACGCAACGCCACATATGGTTTCCCAGTGTTCAAGAGTAGCTCAAAAGTCCCAATTTAGACTCTGAGGACCACCAAATAAAAAGCAATGCGATGCATATGTTCCCAGATCTAACTCAGCAAATGTAGGCTAGAGAAAGAGAAAAACATCAACCCTGGTTACCTAATATTACAGTAGATGAATGAGTATAATCTTCTAAATAAAAATAATTGGCTTAAATATAATGCCAATAACCCTTCAAGGCACTAGAGCTGGTGAGTACCTCTGAGAATAACAAAGGAAGCAATTCTTATTGCATGCATGAACTTTAACTACAGAAACCCAATATGAGAATTTTAATTCGAATTATTTGGATAAAGCTGGCTACCCTGAATCAGCAAACAAAATGCACAGGTATGGCAAAGTACAAAACCAAAATAACTGCAAGTTTCAGACAGCAATCCAACCTCAGCCAAGCACAACTGCAGGATCGCTAGGAGAACACATGGGGCAATGGCTGTGCTACAACATGGAGCTGCTTTAGGAACAGGAGGACCTCTGCTACATTAAGTACAGGCCCATGGCACTGGGGCATGTGGATGGAAAGGTGTCTACTCAGGCCCTGCATGGCTCTTTACCAAGGTACTGCACCAGAAGCAGTAAATAATTGCTCCTAAGCAATAAAGAATCAAAACAGTAAAACCTGAAGAAAA
Organism: Aptenodytes patagonicus; assembly: GCF_965638725.1. Classification (NCBI taxonomy): domain Eukaryota; kingdom Metazoa; phylum Chordata; class Aves; order Sphenisciformes; family Spheniscidae; genus Aptenodytes; species Aptenodytes patagonicus. Next base: position 127,200,913 of record NC_134950.1, read on the forward strand.
TAGATACTGGTAAGATTCTGACTGCCTTCCCCAGCAGAGCTCTGCCCATTGCAACCTTATAGCAGCGAAGTAGCTGGTACTTCCTCTTCCCGGGAGACTATTCCAGTGACTGGTCAACACCAGAGTTAAAGGATGCACTTATTCATTACACACACACTCCAGATTTCCCCAGGGCACCCAATGGAAAGCCCGATCTTCCCTTTTCAAGGACATAAACACTGTGGGAAGAAAGCAGTCGACCCCCTGCCAGCCTGGCTAGGACTGCACCTCCTGCAGCACGCGTTGCTTCCCTAGGACGTAGTGCAGCAGGGAGTGGATTCAGTCCAGCTCATTCACCGTTTAAAAATTAATGGCAAATGCTGCCTCTCTAGCTGCAGATAAGTCACCCCAGAGACCTCTGGAAACGAATGTCAGCCCTCCAACTCCTGTTCCTATTACAGCGTTAATCTTCGAGGTTCATCCACACACCGGTAAATGCTTAAAGTGGCCTGTTAGCTCTACCAAAGGACTGATTTTCACTCAGATCACATACACAGAAAGGTAAATGCAACATACCAATAGGCACATTCCACTATCAAAGAACGACTTAGAAGTGTCAAATTTTTAATATCACATACTTATTTACTGACACCTGCCTTAGTAGGCATATGTAACCTAATACTGTATTTTACTGATATTGCAGATGGTATAACCAATCTCCTAAACTCTCTACACTCTCAAAGGATTAGTATGATGTGTAGAGCAGTTTTAGCTTACAAAGCACTACTTTAGTGTGTAGGGTTATTGATTTAACTTAGAAATTCTGCTATATAGCGTAGTTTTACTGATTTACCTTTTACAGTAATGTAAGAATATCTTTTCTCCCCTAAAAACTTTGACACACTTCATTATCCGGTACAAAATATTGCTCCTGGTAGGATTTCAGGGCAAGCATTCAGTAATCAAAATTACGGACTTTTTGAAAAATTCTCTGTGTTGCAGGGCTCCTCCCTTCTTACTCATGTCTTTTTTACTAAATAAACCTGGCATACCCCCTAAGCTTTCCAGAAATTTCTCAGAGAAGCACCCACAGTTATAAATCAGCATACCCTCTCCCCTCTTCCAGCCTCAAGCCTTTGAGTCAGATCTGTTTTGATATAGGGCAGATACTGACACAGAGGGAAGAGTTTTTCCCCCCATCTGGAATACTTCCCAAATGTGCTGATACATTTTGCTTCTTCTCAGCCATAGTAGTCATGCAAGCCTCTAGTCTCCTCTCCTCTTGAATGCTGCAGGAATCTCCTGTGTGCCATCCCCAGTCCCAGCTCACACAGTTCCAGCACATATGGAAAGCTGCAGCTGAATAGCGCATACAAATGACAGCAATAAGATAATCCTGTGACATTGCTAAAAGCTTATTTTGAAAACACATTTTAAAAACAAGACCAAACCCCAGAACCACTGCCAATGGAATTCTTTTCTAGCTTTTCTTCATGATCAACTGTCTCTGCAGCCATGCAACTCTAACTCCTACATTCTGCCCTGCACCAATCCTCTTTCATCACTGTTCATGCAAGTATATTCTCTTCTGTTAACTGTTCTGTATGTTTAAATCCTCCTTTATTCTGCTATGTTAATCACTCCTCCCCCCTCCTCTATCTTTAATTTCTCTGCTATTAAATGTGATAGGGAAAGTGCTTCAATTTTACTTTGTCATGACTTCACATGGCACAAAGGATTATCAAAAAGAAGCCTAGAGTCTAATGTCAATAGCTATACTTCCCCCCCTTTTTCTTTGCAAATGTAGAGTTACATAGATCCAGAGGGTAGTGGTCAATGGCTCAATGTCCAGATGGAGAATGGTGACAAGTGGCATCCCTCAGGGGTCCATATTGGGACTGGTACTGTTTAATATCTTCATCAATGACATAGACAGTGGGGTCGAGTGTACCCCCTCAGCAAGTTTGCAGATGACACCAAGCTGAGTGGTGTGGTCAACACGCCAGAGGGATGGGATGCCATCCAGAGGGACCTGGACAAGCTGGAGAAGTGGGCCCGTGTGAACCTCATGAGGTTTAACAAGGCCAAGGGCAAGGTCCTGCACCATGGTTGGGGCAACCCCTGGTATCAATACAGGCTGGGGGATGAAGGGATTGAGAGCAGCCCTGCCAAGAAGGACTTGGGGGTACTGGTGGATGCAAAGCTGGACATGAGGCAGCAATGTGCGCTCGCAGACCAGAAGGCCAATCGTATCCTGGGATGCATCAAAAGCAGCATGGCCAGCAGGTCGAGGGAGGTGATTCTGCCCCTCTACTCTGCTCTGGTGAGACCCCACCTGGAGTCCTGCGTCCAGCTCTGGAGCCCTCAGCATAAGAAAGACACGGACCTGTTGGAGCGGGTCCAGAGGAGGGCCACGAAAATGATCAGGGGGATGGAACACCTCTCCTATGAAGAAAGGCTGAGAGAGTTGGGGTTGTTCAGCCTAGAGCAGAGAAGGCTTCGGGGAGACCTTCTTGCAGCCTATCAGTACTTAAAGGGGGCTTATAAAAAAGATGGCGGCAAACTTTTTAGCAGGGCCTGTTGCGACAGGACAAGGGGGAATGGCTTTAAACTAAAGGGGGGTAGATTTAGACTAGCTAGAAGGAAGAAATGTTTTACGCTGAGGGTGGTGAAACACTGGCACAGGTTGCCGAGAGAGGTGGTGGATGCCCCATCCCTGGAAACATTCGAGGTCAGATTGGACGAGGCTCTGAGCAACCTGATGTAGTTGCAGATGTCCCTGCCCACGGCAAGGGGGTTGGACTAGATGACCTTTAGAGGTCCCTTCCAACCCAAACTATTCTATGATTCTATGATTCTATGAAATCTGTCAAAAAGCTCACCTAGTCTGTATCCTGAAGTATACCAACTCACCGTATTTTTGTACATTCAATGAATTATAGTCTTTAACTGCGTTAATCCAAAGCCTACATACTAGTCCATTGCCAGCAGCCAGTGATACGACAACATGTGACTGTAGTAAGGGCTTAGACTTACAGATCAGTTGCTGCGCATCTGTTGATTCACATCAACCGGCCCCATGTATATTTTTTTTGGCCTACGGCAAATGCAGGATAATTCACATTAGCTTAAAAAAAGTCTTGTCTCAAGGAAAGAATGCCATACAGTTCTATCCCACTCCGACACCACAAGGAAATAGTCAGTAACAGGTAAGAATTACATAAAGGCATGACTGTAGTCTCAGATATTTTACCTTGTTTTATAGTGTTCCACACCTTCACACTTTAAGATAATACTATCATAATATCTGGACACTCCCAAACTTTTAGTGTACTAAAAAAAAAATATTTAAGTGTATATCTAAACCTCTATTCTGCTAAGGTAAATAAAGCACTGTGATTTCAAAAGGTACATAGATCATAGACAAACTGGTCTAGCAACCAAAACCTTCTCTCTCACGAAATGATAAATTGTGCCATTCCAGCAGCTATTTAGACCTCACTGCCTGAACTCATGCTGACCTGAAACATACCCATTCCTTCATTACCCCAAGCTTTGTGCCATGTGCGGCATCAAACAACTTATCTTCTTCCTGCTTACGACACCTCCAGCAATACTTTTCTTTTCAAAGAAAAAAGGCAGACTATTTAAAATGGACTGATGTTTACGAAGTTAAAACAAAACAGAACAGCACAACCAACTCTGTTCTGTATTTTTCAGCAGCACAACATCCTGCTGTGGCCTCAGCCAGCTGGGCTCTGTGACCCTCTGAGTGATCCCTTGAGTGTGCTCCCGTTTTATCAAGCAATGAACTCTCCAGCCCCAAAGGCACCAAGGAGTTTGTCACTGACTTCAGCTGGGAACAGGAACTGGCTCAATCATAAGAAACCTTGAGCTAAATAAAGCAGCAAGAAAAGGCACAGGCGGGAGGTGGGGGGTGTCAGCTCGTAGTATCATGGGGCACAGCTCTGCTTGTTAGCAAGGTTACTTGATACTTCCCCACGTAAAATTTCATTTTCAGTTGCCAATAACTCTGCAAAATTTTTACCCCCTTGAGTGGGAATCTGGGGTGGAAATGCGTTGAAGATGTGCTGCAGCTTGATTTGGAGTGGAGGAAAAGGTTTCTACACATAATATTGTAAGTGGTTTTGAGAAAGAGGTTACAGGGAAAGGTGTGGAGGGGGAAAGCTCTTTTTCAGGAAAGGCTCCCCGCTACCTCCCTGCTTCGGGTCTGACAATAAATATGACACATCAAAAATTTGCCCTTTGTGTTAGGAATGTGTCTAAACAAAAACCTACCTGCATTTGGACAAGGTTTAAGTCCTCAAACAGAACAGAAAAGAAAAACTCCAGTTCAAAAACTGTCAATAAAGATGTATTCAATTTTAGCTGGTTTAGCCGATAATCTGCCTAGGCAATTTCAGCCATTCCCTCAAGGCTCCCAACCCAGCCTGGGGCTGAGCGGGACTTTCCCTGGAACTGCAATTCCACCGTGCTGAATGCTGCCAGATCCAGACCTCTCAAACAAAAGCATGGATACCCTCTTCCCCCATCAGTGTTTTCCCAGCCAACATCCCCTGTTTGGTCCAGGGAACATGGAAGAAAAAGTTTTCAGAACCAAACGTAGTAGGGACAAAAGTGTTGGGCTTGCAAAGTTTAGGGAGAAACAGAGGGGAACAAAGTATGTAGGTGGGGAAATGTCTCCCTAAGCTCCTAACGACTGGCCTGGAGAGGCTGAAATAGAAATGGATGAGAAATGGGATCTGAGAATCAGGGAGACTGAGATCATTCACGAGTCTGGCACTGAAATTTGGCAAAAAAACCTATGGCAAGGAGTCAATATGGTGTGGAAAAGCGAGCGAGAGTCACAGCTCTGATGATCCTGGATGCAGAAGAAATGCTGAGACTATGTCCAAGGGGTACCAATTGGCTGAGGTATCTGGAAAGGAGCTCAAGCCTGAGGTTCAGTGGGAACAAACCAACATGGCAGAAAATACCAAAGTCCAAGCAGAGACAGATCAGAAGAAAATCCGTGATCAGGGGACTTCGTGTGGCTGAGCCAAAAATTGAGATTTCTGTCAAATATCTGTGAAGTGAATCGTAAAGCAGATTGATGCTCCTTCATGCCAGCCTGTGGGGAAGATGCTGGGTGGCCACCAGTTACTCCACTAGCCGAAGTGGCCCTGCTCGGTGTGGTGGACACGAAGAGCTGCACTCTGTCCAGTGACTCACAGAGGTGCATGTTTCACACCATATCGTTAATTTGGTTTTTGTAAAAAGTGAGTTGGCAGGGAGCAACTTCTTCCCTTGTGCCTCTCACATCCCCTGCTCTGTTCATGTAGGTTTATTTTAAAAGATTAGATTTCATAGAATCATAGAATCATTAAGGTTGGAAAAGACCTCTAAGATCATCGAGTCCAACCGTCGACCTAACACCACCATGCCCACTAAACCATGTCCCTAAGCGCCTCATCTACACGTCTTTTAAATACTTCCAGGGATGGGGACTCAACCACTTCCCTGGGCAGCCTGTCCCAATGTTTAACCACTCTTTCAGTAAAGAAATTTTTCCTTACATCCAATCTAAACCTCCCCTGCCGCAACTTGAGGCCATTTCCTCTTGTCCTATCACTGGTTACTTGGGAGAAGAGACCGACACCCACCTCGCTACAACCTCCTTTCAGGTAGTTGTAGAGAGTGATGAGGTCTCCCCTGAACCTCCTTTTCTCCAGGCTAAACAGTCCCAGTTCCCTCAGCCGCTCCTCATAAGACTTGTTCTCCAGACCCTTCACCAGCTTTGTTGCCCTTCTCTGGACACGCTCCAGCACCTCGACGTCCTTCTTGTAGTGAGGGGCCCAAAACTGAACACAGTATTCGAGGTGCGGCCTCACCAGTGCCGAGTACAGGGGCACGATCACTTCCCTACTCCTGCTGGCCATGCTATGTCTGATACAGGCCAGGATGCCATTGGCCTTCTTGGCCACCTGGGCACACTGCCGGCTCATGTTCAGCCGGCTTTGGTTACCTACAGCTGGACCCATCTCTATGGTGCCTCACCCTGTACTCATCTGTCTTCACTTGAAGCTCAAAGAGAGTTAGGAAATTCTGTTGTCTTTCACTTGCTGGGAAATGTGCATGTTGTCCTTGCATAAAGTCCTTGCACTGTGGAGGAGATGGGATATTTTACATGCTTGAGAAATAGTTATGGCCATATTTAACAGTACAGCCTCCTTCCCTCAAAGAGATTTTAATCCTAATATCATACAAGATGATCACTTGCACACTACAGTAAAAGCTGATCTGAGCAGCCTCATTGACTTAAGACAGCATTCCTTCTCATGAACGAGCACAGACAGTATTGTTCTGGGATTCATTCATTAATTTGTTTAAAACAATGATTTTAAGTTTTGTATGACACTTTCTGTCAGTTACTTAAAAAAACTTTGCTAAATAAAATCTGTAAGCATCATTACAGATGAGAAAAACAGAGCCCCAAGAGAAGAGTATTTGCCCCACGCCCCCATGCAACCTGGGAGGTGAGTTGGAAGAGAACAGCAGTGCAACATAACCTCCTGCAGCACAAGCCACCTGTATGGGAACAAAAAACCCAGATCCAAGATTATTTAGTTTATGGTGACACTTGCCATTCAGTAAAAGGGCTGAAAAAAATCTTGATCACTGTCATAGTTCATGAACTTGCACAAAAATTTCAAGTTCAAAGCACAAAGTAAATCTGGCGTATCTGGAAACATGACCCTGCCTCACCTGCCACTCCGAGAACTACCAGCTCATTTGTTTCCTGGAAGGATCACTTCATTCAGACCCTGGCGCCGTTTCCTTCCCAGTGCTACGCTGGTTGCATGGCTGTCAAAGGGAGAGACAGTTCTTGCTAAACCTGTAGTATCTCAGAAGCCTGATCACCTCCAGGAGAGGTTCTTGCATTTCCATTACTCCTCCTTCCCCCTTCAGATGCTGCTTCTTGATATTTGCCGTTCAGCACAGATGCGCTGTTTGTTGGACAGGGGTTGGGCCAGCACAAGCCATTTAGCCTGGCAGTTTGAAGAAAAATGTTAGAACGTCTTTTACAGAAGAACAAACATTGACTCATGTTTGGAAATATCACTTGTGCGATGCGCTATTTTGCAAGACCACCATGGTTGCACTGCCTCACTCTGATCAGCCACATTAATATTTGAATACTGGATGACAACAGTTGAAGATTAATTCCAGTAAGTTATTCACGCCTGGAGGTTCAGCTTTCCAAGCAAAAGCATGTGGGCTAGACTATGGCATTTCACCACAGCCCCAAGCAAAGTGCAGTGGGAAGTCACCCAGCCCCAAGAGGGTCAGAATAGCTTGTACCTTTGTAAAATAATCCCTCTTCCTGCTTCTCTGTATCCAGGACACTTCACCACAGAAGATGATATGCCAGGGGCCTTTTCTTGCTCCCAGCCAGCAGTGCCAGACAGTATGTTTACAAAAGGGGGTGTGGACATACTCAACCTTGTATCCCCGCTGGAGAACGATGCATCATTTATTTACCCAGGGAAGCAAAAAAGGCCATTCTCAGACAAGCCTTCCTTGCAAGACCAGGATGTGTTTCTGTGACTGATCAAATCGGGACCAGTTTGGTCCTCCGCATTTATTTCAGTTCCACACTCCTTACGTAAGAGTTTTGAAGCCGAGAAGGACTTGAGAACATGACAATGTGAGAAGAGAGACTGTCAAAACAAAAGCGTGAAGGCCTATGTGGTGAAGAGCCTCTCGAGAATGCTTTCTGCCACAAGGACAAACCGTTTGTCTTGGATTGGTACTGATGCACATGGAGCATGAAACTGATGCCCGGGAGCGTTACTGGAAAGCCAGGGCAGAGGGGTTCGACCAGTCAGCCCCTGACCCTCTGCAGAAGGAGAGCCAAGGAGTGCCTGCCTCCTACTGCTAATTCTGTCCTAGGGTTTGAGGAATATAAACAGCAGTGAGGTTATTTGAAATACTACATATTTTTTCCTGAAATCACCATTATACGAAAATTTTTCTTCTACCATTTTTTTAAATAAGGAAGGAGAAGTAGCTTACTTTTCAGAAGTGCCCAGCAACCCCACCTCAACCACAGCAACATCTAAGGGTATACCTTCAGTGTGCAAAAGTCCACTGAAGACAGGACTAGAAGATACTACTTGCTGATTCCCGCCTTTGAAATGGAAGTTCAGAACTAGCAAAAAGAAAATCTCTCTACTATTTCATTCAATACTACCAAATCACTTTGCAGAAACCACCAAGACTTCCACCCCGTCAGGTCTTAAACACATAAATCCAGCTATTATTGTCTGGCTGTCTTGAAACTCACTGCCTGACATCACCATGTAACAAGTAACAGAATATGAAAATGTTGGGTACGTATTAATTAAGAGATATGCAAAGGGGTACAGACTGAATTCTTTAATATACAGAACACTAGTTTAATGACTGAACCCGTGTTTGTGCTAGCCAGAAGTTCATACAGAAATCACCTTGAAACATATGGCTTTCTGTTTCCAAACAGGAACAAACTACAATAAAGCAACTATTAAAAGTAGCTGAAAGTTCTCTACCGGTTGGTACTCAAAATCAGAAAGGTTTTTCAAATAACTAATAAGAGTGTGAGAAGTTTTCTTAGGCTAAATATAAACAGTACAAAACATTGATCTTTTAGGCCCTCTGGAAAAAAAGAAAATCCAAATTTAAACCCCTCTCCTCCTCCTCCCTTCTACGACCTGGGCAGAGACAGGAGACATTTGCAATGATGTGTAGTAAAGTCAATTTTTTCCATTGCTTTGCAGTCACGTACACCTCTGTAAAATGGACAGAAAAATGCTGCCAGTGGAAAGACACAGAGAATTTCTGGTCGGTGCCTTTTATCCGGCGCTATTTTACAGCAGCACGGGCATGAAACAGGCTCACTCTGCTCTCACGGATCATTAAAAAAGTCCAGGTCAACAAAGATCAGGCTCCTTGTTTAAACTGTCAGTCGTGACCCTGATGCTGGGATTACTTCTTTCAGTCTCAGGCCTCTCCGTTTCCTCTCCCTTTCTGCTAAGGATGCACTGAGCAGCAGCAGCCGAGATTCACCTTCTTCTGGCTCCCTTGGGGCTGAGGGGCCAGGGGCCTTGCTTACGTGATGCCAGGCTACTCAGCAGTGCCCAGCGCCGTGAAGATTTGTGGGGTTGTAGATGCCCCCGCCTCCGAAACACACAGCGCTACGCTGGCGAGAGACTGCTGGAAGTGATTCAGTGCTGCTGTCTGTTGAGATTACAGGAATTTGTGTTTGGGTTGTGTCTGCTGGCTGCCACAGCCACTCCAAAGATTTCCACTGGGTTGAAAAAGCACCCCTTTCACATCTATTAGCCAGCAGCTGAGGTTATTGCAGCAAATTATCCATGTTGTAAAGACAGTTTTACGCAGCTACAAGTTACTCAAGATCACCAACACCTCAAGGAACCGAGGAGAAGGAAAAAAAAAAAAAAAACAAAACCACCACCTTAAACCCCCAAACCAGAAAACCATCTTCACCTTTATGATGGCCATTGTAGAGGTTCCATTTTAAAAGCAACAAGCTCAGGATTTCAGCCTGAGATACAGAAAGCATTGAGACAACGGCTTTGCTCCAAATTCAATATAACTAATATTTACCAGAGGAGGAAAAAGGTTCAGAATATAGAGCAGGTCAAGGAAAAGGATTATGCAAAATTGAAAACACCTGCGAGGTGGGGCACATATGGAAGATGTGCTGACTATTAAGGAGCAGGCAGAAAGAAAACGGGGCTTGGATTATGGCTGGAGTAAAGAGCTATCTGCTGCCATGAGCTGGCATCCAAGACTGTGAAACCTGCTACAGCCACGTTCCAAAGCAAACAGCATTAGACAGGGCTGGGCTTAGTCTTCATGGCTTTCCTGATTAAGGCATGGGAACTTACTACAGCGGGGGTCCGGTGCTTTCCCGTTTCATCTCAGTCCTTCCCAGTTTTCAACCTAAACCTCCTGATAAAGAGCAAGTTCAGGTGTGAACAGGCATTTGGGAAAGTGTTGATAGTTGTCCTGCTCAGGCTTCGTTCAGCCCGAACTAAAGCAGGGCAGAGACATGATCACTCTGAGCAGATTGTGAATAAAATATTGAAAAAAGAAAAGAAAAAAAAAAAGAAGAAAAAAAAAGATCTAAACTACAAGTTTAGATGTATCTAAACTACAAGATGTATCTAAACTACATAAAAGATGTATCTAAACTAACTTAATGATTTGGGGTTTTTTTTCCCCTAAAATTTTGCATAAGAATCATAAGGAGCTAATGAGATAGGGAAAATTCTGGAAGAACAGCTGAAAAGATCTGGTTTTACAGCCTCTCTTCTGTAGTATTTTTTCTTAAAATGAAATTTGCTTTAATAAAATTAAATATTATATATAATAAGCTATTGAAAAAACGTCTTACACATTTGCAAAAAGGTCTGTAATAGTGTCCTTCCAGAGATGCAAGCCAGGGCCAGCTGGGAGCTGGCTGCGACAATTCTGACGCTTCCAGAAGGGGCGGGAGGGGGGCAGACAGCAGTAACTCGCTTGGGGTAGCTTTCAACTTTACTCACTTTTTCTAAGTAACAATCTCGAGAAGAAACCTTAGCTCCATTCCTCTTTTATTGCTCTATATAGGGTTTCTCCCCTCTACCCCTAAATGCGGTCCCCCAGCACGTTTAGGTCCTGATCCTAGCTGCCTGTATGTGTAATCAAGTCCTCTGATAGTCAATAGAGGCATGAATTAATAAATAGATAATTAGGCCTAAGTATTTTCATGATCCAATTCTACCCTGGCTCTTGCTGCATTAATCCATGCACAAATGGCCTTAAAGCATAGGTGATTAACACTGCCTGAAAACAGACGTACTACTTCTGTACTTCACAGCAGTCGAGCATCTGAAGATGCAGTGTATCCTTTCACATTAACTGAGGCTCCTACTAATCAGAAGCCCAATGGAGCAGTACTATTGGAAATGCCACTTGATTAGTCTGTGACTCAAGGAGAAGAGCCTTATTTATTATTAAAGCAGAAATTCTCATTAAACTGTATTTTTCAGTAAACCTGGGACAAGCTGATCTCCATGGCTTTTTAGCTCGTTCTGTTACAGTCTTAAGCAGCACACCAGATACAGTGTTTCCCAAAGCTGGTTGGAAAGAGCACGGAGAGCCTTTTTACCTCCTTCTCATTTTAGCTAGTATAATGAAGATGGAGATAGAAACATTTAGGAGAAAAGTGAACTAATATTTTCCCCATTCCCCAAATTCTTACAAAACTTCACTTTGGGGGCAGTTCAGCTTCCTTTCGGAGCTGCTCTTAGAGACCTTCTTAGAACAGATACCAATATTCAAGATTTGGAAAGTGAGAGGTCACATAATGCAATGACTTCAGATAATAAGATCTGCAGAGTTACTGAGCATGTTTGTCACTGTTTCACAGGAGCTTAAAGCACATAAACGAAATCAATTCCAAGTCCAGAATCCCAAATAAATAAATTGATTACCTCGACAGATGAGAGAGAGGGAAGCAGTTTTCCCCGAAGCCACTCAGATTTACATTAACAGAACACAGTAACCTACTGTTTCCAACCACTTTAGAATTGTTAAAGGCAAAACATAAATTGACCGTGTTACACCATAACGTAGTCTTAATAAATACAACCAGCATCAGTATCACAGTCCTATCCTACCTACCACTGGTCCAGCCTACCACTTTGAATTTATGACTGAGGAGAGGAACAAAATGTGAAGGTGTTCGTTTGTTTGCCTTTGAAGTTAATTGGTGAGTCAGTATTCACCACCAGGTAAGTCAGTACAAGAACACTTCTATGCATGGTCCTAGTCCATGATGTTCCAGCAAACTTTCTGCAGAAATCAGTAAGAGTTGTGTCTGTGTGAGAAAGAGTTCAACCAGGTACTGCGAGATTTACAGAGTACACCACCTATTCTATTAGAAATAAATGAGCTCATTTACATTTTAATCCTGTGGAACAAGCCACTCTCAACAGGGCAGTTTGCTAGAGTTACTGCAGAGGTACAGAAGTTATAATTTTCATCATAAATGCACATTACGACAAAAATCTCATCAGAGAAACCAGAGAACCAACAGGCATATTAGAGAAACTGCCTGTCTGGGAGGTCCCTCCAGATCTTCATGAACGCAGTCTCTTCCTATCTTGCAGTATGTTGTTGCATAGCTAAATACCACAAGAAGTCTCATTAGTCAGAATGGAAATAAGTACAGAAAATATTGTACTTTTCATTGACCCTTTGAAATTATTAACACCAGACAAATGGAAATCACACCAAAATTTTTAAAGCCATAAATAATTGAACCGAACAAGCTCAAATAAATACATTACAATAACTACAGAATGTACTGATTCTCCTCTCTCTTATTTAGGGTTTCATTTCTATGAATCTTGTAGTCCTTAAACTAAGAACCTGCCATCCCTGACTAGATCAGAGGATGGAAAGGCAAACTCCACCGTGTAGGTGCTGCAGTGCACCAAAATACCATTTCAAAGTTTTTTCTCTCTTAGCAGAGACTGCAATCAGGGCTGGGTCAAAGTCTGCTTAGGGGATGAGGACATTGGTTTTATTGCATGCCTTTTAGATTCACTGTGATCTTAGTATTGTTCATGAGAAATTCAGGTAATGTTTGGCAAATAACTATGGCTCAATAAAACAACCCAAACCCCTCAAATATTGAAAGACCTTGGAATATAAGTTATGATTTCTGCAGTGATAATCACATGTTTATGGTGTGCTAGTATTTATGACAAACAGAGAGACAGAGTCATCATTTTAAGTTGCTGCTCTTAGGTAGGGAAGGAACTTTAAACCAGGGCTTTCATTTCTGAGGAGACAGACCTAATCATTAGGTTGAAAGCTATTCTGAGGTAGATTTTTCTTCACTATTTCTACCTGGGCTTGTATCACCTTATACAGAACAATCATGGAAGCCAAAAGCAGAAAACTTCCAAGTCACTCTCACTCTCTTTCTGGCCCTATGACCATTAGCATTATTGTTTTCATGATAGAAGAGCTTCAGGGTAATAGAGCATCCCAGGAGAACCTATAGCTGTGTAGTGAGAGCATTCCCAAAATGGGGCGAGAGGTGGTTTTGCACAAAGCGAAGATCTGAGCCGAGGCCAAGCACAATCCAGACCAGGTCTCTGGGATCTCCAGTGGTGGGGTGAAATGAGCACTGTTTCCTTCTTTCTTCCCTCCCCTTCCCATCTGCGACTTCAATCCTTTGGTTTTCTTTAGAAGACCTCACGATGAAGTGGGTTTCCTTAGGGCCGAGTCTATTTGTTACACACGAGTGATTTCTGTAAAATGTTTTCTCCCAAGTTTCCCAGAAAAAAACAGAACAAACTCCTCTCCCAAAATCCTCCTCCCTGCCACCCCAAAAGAAGCAAAGAGGGCTAAAACAGCATTATCCACTGATTCAGCATTCATTATACGTTGAAAAATGTGATGGAGTCAGACCATTTTCAAGAAGCAGTGAATGGTAAAAAAGGAGTAGCTTGATGAAATATTTTCCTAGATTCAACGTTTTATATGTAAACGCAGTATGGATTTAGCAGTTCTACCCACGCAAACCTTTTACGTACACTATTGTCAAAGGAAATCATCACCTCAAGTAAATATTTTTTGAATTATTTTATAGACTCTGGCTTAGAACTGGGGCACCTCAAGAAGGATACCTCGCAACTGTACACGTATGCGCAAGTACTACTGTTATCTTCTCTAACCACGCACTGAAACATGCCTTGTAGCAGAGAGGGAAAAGGAATTCTGTAGCCTAGAGAGCGAGAAAAGAGTCAAGATGATTTTGCTCATTCGCGGCCCCCTCTCTGCTTATCATCATGCAGGAGGAGGAGGGTGATCTATTGATACTGGGTGTAAAGACAGCCGTTCTTCTGATCCAGCGTTGCTTTTGTTAACAGCAGCGAGCTGGTGAAAGAGAACAAACGGTCTCCCCTACGTGCATTGTTAGGGTAAGAGACAAAAGAATACCTGTTTTGAATCACTGAGGACTATTACTGTAACAAAGTACAAGATAACATTTCGCCAGAGGATACAAGAGATTCTGAGGGGAGCAACAATGAAACCAGACAACCTTTCCATCACCTTATCAAAATGCTTGGGGTACTTACTGAACAGTGGGGGGAAATAATAGCAAATAGAGAGCACAGTTAATCTTTATACAAAGGCTTTTTGATAAATAATAAAATAGAGTTAAGACTGGTGTGTTGGCCTTTGCCAACTCACATCGCTTGGAAGACAGGATATAAGACAGGCCTAAACAATTTTGAGATAAACAAATACATACGCAACAGGGAAACACTGCATGAATGAATTTCCTCGTTCTCCTTTTTCAAGCAATTCAAGAAGCAATCAAAGCACTCTGAGGTTTGGTATGCTTTTACATACTCTTTTTGACAAGTTGCTTTGCAGAAGCTTCGTAACAGCCCACTATCAGTAGCTTTGGTGTCACTGTATGGTATGTAAATGGAATAGGCAGATCTTTGACATAAAAATAATAATCTCTGGTAAAATTACAGTACTACAGTGTATCATAGCATCAGAACTGTGGAAATATTAATACATGGATCTTTGACAATACAATGTAAGATGTCACTTTGAGCAGTTATTATGCTAATAACGGATACTTATTATAAAACAACATGAAAGAGGTAAGCTATGTGGGTGTAGAAAGGGATATTTAGTATTCAGACAATGTATTAAAAAGGAAGAAAAAGCAAGTGCTTCATACAGCATCTAATCCCACATTAGGCAGATGAGGAGTTCCCTGGCAGATGAGTGTCAGGGTACCCTGGGACTTGGATGAAGCAGCGCATTATCTCTCAAGGGAGCACACGTGCCAATATAACTTATGGCATCCTTTGAGCTTCTTTTTGTTATGCAGTGGGCCAAACTGGGACTGAAATCATGAAGGTGGGAGAAAAGTGGCACTAGAACTTTGAGGATTAAGTAGAAAAGCTGCTCATCAAGTCTACCAGGGTTTCAAGGTATTCTGCTCCATGCTCACTGATTTTAGTATTAGGGGGGTTGTTTGGTTTTTTTTATTTTAAAAAAAGAAAGTAACATACCACAATGAGGAAAAGGTGTCATACCAAATTCCCTATACAAAGCAAGTAAACAAGCCAGCATCATGACTGCTTCCATTTAACCTACAAGAAAGCGTCCATTTACATTATGGAAAAAAAAAAAAATTCTAAGACTATGAAATGTTGCATTTAAAGCCAAAGGAAATATTTACAAAGGGTTTGTAATATAAGGAGGAATCCAAGGAAAGAGAGTCTCTGTTGGCCTGATGGCTAAAGAGTAAATTTCTCTAGGTTTGTCTACTTGGGGAAGGAGCAAGTTATAATTATTCTATATTAACTCTCACCTGGGCCCTCTTACTCTGCACTAAGGCCCCCTTTTTCCACCTAATCTGAACTACAGAGGCACTCTGGGGACAGAATCACCCATTTGGCATAGTGCTACTACACTCTAAATTCAAATCCTAGTTGTGTTTTACAAAAACTCCTTCCATATAACCAAGCTACACGCAGTGTGTTCATGGGCAACTGAAACCATTCTCACCCTTACAAATATACGCTTCAGCCCTAAAACATGTGCACCACGTTTGTGAAGACAGAGCATAAGATGCAACACTTCAGACAACAGCCATAAATAAAACTCTTACATGCAGAAACGTAATCCATTTCAAACAGGAATGTTGGTACTTATGCTGTAGCAGTTGAAAATACCTGTCTTTCAACATTAAGCCTTGTGAGAATAATGCTTAGCTGCAATCTAAACCTTAGTAATTGCAGCAGAACAACTAGAAGAATCTGTGTGATTACTTATCACAGCTCCTAGTCTGGGAGAGTGAAACCTGCCATGTAGCTTGCATGCAGGTATAAAGAATAATGCAGACTCCTTACCTCAAAAAAATAATGCAGGGAATCTTTTGAATTTTGCTTACAGTTGCAAGGATTTCCTCATGCATACTTCTATGTACAGATGCATTTCCAGGACAATGGCACTGACCGTGGACTACATCATAGATCCCTCTTTTAATTACTTGGCAGTTTTCTGGGTCAACTTTATTCAACCACCCACCCACCTATCCCCTATCCTTCCCCCCCTTTCAGATTCCTACAAATTTTTCAGGGTAGATGCAGGCTCCCTTATAACTTTGTAGCCTTTTACATGATTTTAGTTACCTTTTGTGGCAGAGAGAAGGCAATGGCCACCTGCAAAAGCTATCAACAGAAACCTGGGAGTCTGCAGACCACATTGAAAGTTACTGCTTTAGTAGCACGACACCAGTAGACAGCTGTGACCAGCCCCTGGTGTGTTCAAATTCCTGAAGCCTCACAATCTACAGCTCCTGGGGTATGTCCATTGCAGAAAGAAAAGTTGTCTTTCCCCTACTTTCAATTCTGAATTTGATTGCACCCAACATATTAAGAGCAAGATTTGGAGACTGTCAGTTTCTTCCAGGAGAAAGCACTACTGCAGTTATCATCAGTTAGACCTGGAGCAGGCTGGGAACACGACGAGAACAGAGGGCATATGTGAGAGAGCAGTAAGAGTTTTCCACTATACACGCCCTTTAGAGACATGCAGACTTAGCAAAGGGGGTGTGTAGGGGGGAGGCTTAGGCACATTCCTGCTAACTCTTATGATCAAATTCCTACTTTTACAGTAGTTTTTTTTCCCTAAACCTTCAGTTCTAATAATCAAGGTATTCTGTTACACTTGCAAATTTCCCTTAAAGAAAGGTGGTGGGCAGAACATACGAAAAAGCTTGAAAAGAAGATTCCTCCAGAACCTAAAAAGCAGAAGCCATTCATAAATCATTCATCACTCCTAAGCCATACTCATCACTGGGATCCTGATTCATGATTTGAACTGCGAAGCCTAGCAGAACTGCTGAATTTCCCTTCCCGACAGGTGAACATAACTCACTTCTCTCTGTGTGCTAGGGAGCCCTGGAAGTTTTCTTGGCATCTTAAGATAAACTGTCCCTTCAGGCTCTACCAGTCTCCTCTTTTAATACCAAAGCCTCAATTAGACCATGATTAAAGAGGCTGTACTTACAGATACTAGCAGAAGGTACAGGTTGTCAGTTTTATTACAGGTCAGGAATTTGTTTCTCTGTGTACTCTATACTTCAGAGTTTAATGTGGGAATAGAGTTTACTAACAGGCAAGTCAGATTTGCTAAACAACAGGATTCAGTCTTGATTATCAATTAAACAGGCATAAAAAGATCTAAACAGATGGTTTCTGCCAGTCAACAGAAGTCTTAAGGGGAAGAGAACTCACATTCATTCACAGAAATATCTTACGCAAAACTAAAACAAATCCAACAGAAGATGTGCCTCACACGATGCTTTAAACTCTGCTTAAAAAAAGTGAAAGGAAAGCCTGTACACTGCAAAATACTGGTTAAGCAATAGAATTCTGCAGCTCCATTTTCTTTGTGAATTTGTTTCTTACAATTCAGATCACTTTCTAGAAAAATATGATGCAAAATTATTAACTGTTGTTGCTGTTTGGGAGTGCCAGATTAAGGATCTCAATCTCACTGCATTAAGTATGTCTACACACACACACAAGCAGCTTCAGCCCCACAAGAAGGCAGAGAAGCCAGGCGTTGGAGTCCTCACCCCCTTTTCACTGAGGCTCAGCTCTGGTTATTCTCCTTTACTTTTGACCTGTTTCACTCTGCCTTTCTCACACTTCAGCTTCTGCACAGGTTCAAACAGATACCTATTTTTTAATTGCCAAAGAAAACGCTGCTTTCTCCTGCACAGTTCACCACGTGGTTTCCTCACAAAGATGACACTGTCCCATAGTGTTTAATAGGCAACATTCAGTTTTGGATCGGTAACAAGTTTAAAGTCTGGTAATGCGCACTCTCCTAATTTAGAAATGGAGCTTTATAACACTGAAATACTGCAAGAAGCTCCACTGCTTGCCCTTCCATTAATTTCGTTACTTACTGTGTTGGATTCTCATCAGCAATTCTTAATTGATGTACTATGAGCCATGCCACCAAATATTCTCTACGGATCTAGTTGGCAACAATGGTTAGTTTCTAAATTTTGGTAAGCTACTGACTATTTAGTTTGTGATTACTTCAGAGTAAAGATCTTCTTGTGTTTTGGAAAGCCCCAGTAAATAGTGGGCACTGCTACAGGTAAATAATATACTATAATAAGAATTCTTATGTTGGTAATGTATGATGCACAACCATTTTCCAGATGCTACAGAACTAACTGTGCCGCCAATTGAAGGACCAAATCCAAAACAGATCCGTAGGAGGAATTACTGTTGAATCAATCTCATCAGTGAGAAATGCTTCAGTCCTACAACCCCCTTGTTCACATTAGCACAGTCTTCATAAAGTTAATGAAACGCAGCCTGTCCCTAACACAGCTGTAAAACCAAAGTAACTCCTGTACAGGTGACTCAGAACTGGCGTAAAGGAGAGCCAGGACTAAGAACATTTTCCATCAGAGCAAAAAGCGATCTCCTAACACAGTGGTGTGGCACCATTGCAAAGCAGCCTCTGTGTGGAAAGAGAGCTGCCTGACACAGCCTCCACCCTCACCCAGGAAAACAATGCAGTGGCACAACTGCGTTACTGGAGCTACAGCACCACACAAACACCCTTTACACCCACAGGTCTTACAGCAGAACTGGCCCAGTTGGTTTGTCTGTAGGGTAAAATATTTCCCCATGTAAAGAAGAACCGTGTTGCTACTCGAGCTTTAAAGAATTAGATAATGAGGGTGTATGGGCTTTAAGACCAGAAAGGTTGACTAGAACATCTAGTTTGACTCTCTTGAAACAAAAGCCGAAGAACTTCACCCAGATAGACAATACGAACAAAAACACCAAGAGGCAGACTTACATCACACCCTTTCCTAGTCACCACTTAGCTAATCTTTAGATTTTTAGTCTTTTTAATCCTCCCTCATAAATCAATACCTCTACCTCCCAATTATTTTAGTAGCAGGCTCTCTGAGCTGTATCATGTAAAGAAAATTAATGACCTTTAAAATAGAAAGTTTACTTACACAGACATTAATTGCTATTGTAGCACAGATGAGCTGTTAAGCAGGCCCGTGAAATGTTTTACTCAAGCACCTAATTCCAGAGAAGGTAATACTTCACTCAAATCCTTGGATGACGAAAGGTCAAACGCGATGAAGTTCCTATCGGAGAAATGACCTACTCAGGTCTATCTGCCAAGTACTACAAACAAGTTAACCATATACATCATTAAGTTCTGAATCCCATTATGGTCATATGGCATAAACCTGATTGCAACTACATTGCCTTAGACAGAAGATGTCATTTTAAGCAGAGAATCACTACTCTGGACAAGCTTTATAAATGATTCTCATTGATTATCATTTCCAATTAGAGGAAATAAAAGCATTAAACGGCCACTTTGATGTTGGAAGTGACCTTTCACCTGGACTCTTTCCCTAACAGATGAGGGTTAAATTTACTGTGACAGCACCTAACCACATTTGGTATGGCCTTTGATTTGATGGTACCGGTACCTCATCAGCAGCAGGCTGAGTTGGTAAAACCATTACATGCAGTGTTTGTATCAGAAGCATGCTTATTAGTATCCTAGGGAGTTGGAAAACGTAGGCATTTTCCAATTACCTACTTTACATTTCAGTAGCTAAAAAATGACACATAGCTATACTATTACCTACAAAGGGATTTTTCACAGGAACACACATTTTTCTCTTTTTTTTTTTTTCTTCTTAATGTATCTCAACTGTATTAATTTCAGCTCCAAAATGTTAGCTTTCCCAGTAACAACCAATAACAACAAGTAAGCAAATAGTGGGTAACATCCTCCTCTCCAAACAAAGAAAATATTGTATTTCTAACATAGTACTGCCTCTTTCAGTTAGCACAGCCATGTGAAATTAAATATAAAAGCTCTAGCAAGTGATTTTTTTACTAATTCTGTGTAACACATTTTGCAAAAGTATCAAAAAGAAATATAGTTCAGTTGCTGAATATGGAATGGAAATTATTTACTTTACAATCCAAACTTCCCTATTTACATAAAAATAACCTTGCTACAGCAGAAATTTTAGGCTAACACACAAAATTAATGGATTCCAATTGCATATTATTCTAAATGGGTTATTTTATAGCCATCATAACATTAGATCTAAATACAAGACATACACCCACACTTGCAGTATATTTTAGTGCGCATATAATATTTCAAAAAAGTGCAATAGATACGCATCAGAAAAGGGCTTTTCTAAAACTACCACCCCCTCTAGAAACTGTATTTGTATACATGCACAAAAGTCTTATTTCAGTATTAATGTTACTTATCTCAGAATTACAATTGCTATTCCCAGAAGAAAGACTGACAAAAACTTCCTGGCTGTAGAATCACCTTTGTTTTATTTCTTCGCTGACATATTTTTAGTGGTCCTTTTACTGGCACGGTTTTGTTTTATATTGGTTTTACTAGCGTCCTAGCACTCATCACTGTTTGTTACGCATGCCTCTGTACAGTCCGTCCACGAAGGAAATGAATCATTACAGCTTTTAGTTACAGGGCCTGACTTTTTAACGCAAGCTGTAAGGCTCATGCTTCCATCCTCAGCATCACTCAGCAGAGGGGCCCTTCCATTAGACTGTGCTATTAGCCAGGAGTCCTCTGGAGAGCTTTACTTCCACCAGGAAGAGCCATAAACATGAGCTGCAGTGAATGCCAGCTGGGACGAGAAATGCACTGCCGTATCTCTTTAACAGAAGAAGTTGCTCCTCAGTGCAGCTGGCAAGCTGCTCTCAGGCTCCCCTTTGGAGCCAGCCAGAAGACAGCAGTTCATGTTCACCAGGAATTACTTTCTATTTGCTTTCATTTTCCTTTAGATTGAAGGAACATTTTAACGAAGAGAATAACATTTTAAAAGCGGCCACTGCCATATAGCTGGGACAGTCTGCAGGCTGCTGCTTTGGGAGGGAGGTGGCTCCCCTCACTTCTCTGGGGCTGAGGGAAACTGGTATTTGTGCTAGCAGTAGCCGTGAGCCTGAGGAACATGTCATTTTCTCCAAGCAAGCTGCCAGGCCTCCTAGGGCCAGGGCTCCAAAAGGGCTGAGCACCATCCCGCAGCCACACCGACGTGGGCTGGGAAACCAGAGTTTCCAGATACTTTGGTCCAGCTGCCTCTCCAGAGCTAGCTGAGCTTTTGAAATATCTAGGCTTTTTGCTGAGGACCTGAGAGGTAAGCACCATTTACTGCTGGGACTTCCACAGCTTTCAGTGACTTGGCTCCACACCACCAAGTGTGGAAGTGCAAGGGTATCAGGCTTTTCTGCAAGGAATATCTTCAAGTAACAGGCTCCCCTTCAGCCTGCCATGAGTCCAGATGCGACTGTGAGTACCTGTCTTTGATTTACTTAAATCAGATCAAATCTGAAGTGTTTCCAATGAAATATTTTGGAAAAATCTTTTGACCAGCTCTCCTCCCCCACCTAACCATCACCTCTACCTCCAGTTTGCCAGGTCTAATGAAGCTGTGTCCTCATAAATCCACAAAGAAGGACTAGAAGAAATGGAGGGGAGGAGAAGAAAGTAGTAGGAAAAAAATTAACATTGACTCTCTCTTGTCCTATGCCTGTCTCTCACACTAATGAAGAGCAATAAAATAATAACAAAACAAAAAAAAAGAAAAATACATCCTCTGTACATAGAGGGTACTTCTCAGGCTTAGAATATGACTGGGTCATTGTCAACAGCCTGTAATCCCATGGAGTTCATGAGAGACAGTCAGAAGACTCGGTGCGCAAACCAGGCCACTGTAACGAGCAATGGCAGATTTGCATGTCAGGTCTTTCCACCATAGCACAATTAGTCTACTGATACCGTAGGCATGACTAAGGATGGCGGGATGTGAGGGTAGATGATAGGGACAAAGTGAATGATTAAATGGCCTTAGACTTAACTTGTGGCCTCATTCCATCATAAACAGCAAACGGTGAGAGAACTTGTGTGTGGATCAAACAACCTGGCAGGGTTAGCTGAGCACATGAGACAAAAGAAATAGCATACTGCACACGTTCTTGGGCTGCCACAATGTGCGGTCTGCAGCAGCAGCACGGAAGATCCAGGTAGCAGCTGGGTCCCAGCACAACCTAGCTGCCTACCTAGGAAGATGATTAGGCTTCTTTCACAGATAACAAAGCACCAGCTGCTGACTAAGGAGAGCCAAGAGGCAGCACAGACACCCTCAGTGTCTGCTGTAGAGCAGTAAGCAACAAAAAGGCAAGAACCCACATCAAAAAGAAGTCACTTTCCAGACCTCTCTTACTTGTAGCACACAGCTCTCCAGGCTGAACTGAGACCAACCCAGAAGTGCTGGTTAACTCTGCACTGCAGTCTCCCATTGCCTCCACAAATACAACTCAGGAGCCTGATTCCAGGCTCTCCTGTTTTGACCAGCAAAATTTAGTCCCCTTTAAGCTCTAGAAACTGTCCAAGAGGTGTCTTTGTATGTCTAAGAGACTAGAGTCACCAGAGTGAGGCAGCGGGATAAGAACAGGTCATCTTTGGCTTGCTGCTCTGTCTGCATTGCTTCTCTATGGCTATTTACAAAGGGACCCCAGTTCATTTGATTAGCAGCTACAACCAAGAACAAACCACCTAGTCCTATGACGCGCTTCCTTTCCCAAGGACCAAGCATTAAGCAACACTGAAAGTTTTCCAGGCCTGTCCTATTTCATGCTCTGGTAACCAGACAAAGGTACTTTCTATTATCCAAGTGTGTGGGAGAGACAGTCGCCTTTACAGACAAATTTGCGACATTTGCTCCTTAGAAACACTGAAATGCAGTGATTCAAACTCCTAATGAGACTGCAACAGAGCCTGCTGTAGCTTTTAAGGCATAAGCAGACATGATGAGCTTTTGGAAAGAAATGGGTACGACTGTGGTGATCTGTACAGGAACAAGAAATTGCTACTGGAGATCTACCCAGCCAGAATCCTGCAACCAAAAGATTGCACAAGCAGCTGTGTATAGGAAAGACATGCGAAAAAAGTCCTTTTGACCTCATTAATAGCAGACCAGCTTGAACCAAACAGGCATTTACCTTTTCCACCATTCTTTTTGGTTTTTAAGCCCTACCATTGCAATTGGATACCCTTGTTATCTACCTAAACAGGTGAGTGTACAGATAGTGCTGAGCTTTCTAAGCATCAGCATGCTCTTGCACCATCAAGCTTCACAGCTCTTTCCTTCTCCTTCACTCAAACCACCCTCTTCAGTTAAGTCACCACCCCCTCCAGTTAAGTCAAGACTAAGCCTACCCTGCACATAACTCTGAGTTCCTCTGGAGTCCTGTTAAACTCTTGCCCTCAGAGATATCTAGCGACAATGAGTTCCGTCAGCAACTAGTTCACTGCATGGCAGAGCATTTCTTTTTACTTACTTTTGACTTTGCCTCTTTTAAGCTTCACTGAATGCTCCTTGTTCTTCCCTGATGGTAGAATAGCATTTCTTGCTCTGTAGGGCCTACGTCTTTGTTGTCTGTAACCTTTTATCATCTCACTTCTGATTCATCTAATTCATTTCCTCTCCAAGGTAAACAGTCCCAATCTTCTCAATCTTGCATTATATGAAAGTTTTTCCTTGTCTGTTTAAAAACTGATTTAGGTAAACAGTTAAAAACTTACTCTGTTAGCTTAGCTTATACCCATAAACTACGCATGCATATTAAATTTGTATTAGCTAGGTTTAACTGAATTAAGTGTATCCACACAGGATTTTTCACCAAATTCCTGAAGTCAGCTTAAAATCATGCCTTCTGTTAAAGCAGAGCAAACAAAAGTGTAGTTAGGCCATAGCCAGTTTCTGATCCACAAGGACTTCCAAGAGGAATTCAGACAGTGCTTTGGGAAAGGGTATATTTCAGCAGACCCCTCAGAGATAGTAATCTCCATTATCCTGAAATTCATGAAGCCCCCATGCATAGCAGGGAGTAATTCTTCTGGAATATTTTCCATCAGCAACACAGGGATTTGTTACAGAATTAACTTAACATGTTTTATCTTGATAGCGCCTCCATTTATGGGAGATGATAGTTTATTGCCTAGGCAAGTCAAACTGCTATTAAACCACAGATTTTAATTCAGCTGCAAGTGAGCTGCCCTATTGTACCCAGAACACAACAGAGATATAATGAAATCTGCTATAAAAATTAATTCTGAAAATATCAAATACAAGCATTGTTAAGTTTAAACAAAGGATATTTGCTAGTTCATTCCAAGAGTTAGCTGCATTCAAAACTCCAATGAAAACTGGCTTTTACACACACACACTTTTGCTCGTGGAATAAAAGTTTTAAATTATGGCTATTAAATGCATGGTATTTCTTAATGATAGCATTCATTGTTATACTCATAATAATACATTTGATAGAGGAAAAAAAGAAGAATTTATCGAAAATCTGCCAATAGATTTTAATAAAAAGTACTTTCCAACAGAAGGCAACGTCCTTATCTACTAGACTACAAAGTGCTTGAGTATTTCACAAGGAATTTAGAGGCACTATTTTGCAATAGAAACTTACTGAAAGTTACAAAGAAGCAAATAATTCTAAAAATCAAATATACAGGCCACTGAGTTGAAAGTAAGTAATTTCCCGCGTTAACATTAAGATCTACTATACATGCATACAAATTTTCATGCAAATCAGTCTTCACTTACTGTGTATTTTGCCTTATTTAATTAAAAATGAAAAAGACAGAAGAACACCTACCCCCCTCCATTTTGCCTGTTAACTTGTTTCTGCTAACAGGACCCTCACGACGGTGTTTCCATTGAGGCTAATCACAGAGAAGAGTTGTGCGCATAAACACAAGAAGACTAATGCTGAGGTTAGAGAGAGCAGCCGCCCTGTCTGTTGCGTTCACCTCTATTCACACGGTAATTGCTGTACTCTCTGGAAAGCTGACTAGACCCATCATGATCTCAGAACACTAGTTATCCCCTACTGAATCATTTTCGAAACTGGTAAATAATACGGCTAATATAAAAGGAGAGAGCGTCAGACAATTCAGCCTCAGAGGCCTCACTTTCACCGTACGCAGAGACTTGGTGAAAGCAGCTGAAATACACACAGCCAGTCCCGCTCACTGCTACAGCTGCGGTGCTGGCAGAGGTGCCCCTTGTTCAGACTTCATTGTGTCCCACCCCATGCGTGTGTCCCCTTGACACCTCCCTATAACCTTCATTCCTCTTTTCCCACAGGGAAATATGCCGGCAGCCTCCTGCCCTTGGCTGCTCCACGCCAGCAGGACGTGCTAGCTGGACGGGCAGAGCTGCTGTGGGAAAGGCTTGCACAGCGCCCCATTTAACTTCAAAGCACCTTCCTGCCAGCTCACTTCCCCTGCCTAACTCCACTATCTATAGCTTCCAAATGCCACCCCTTCGAAATCACACCTCCTACTATTCTGAAGACTATTTTGTGGGAACGCTGAACACATTTGTTGGCTCACTGGCCCCTAGCACACTGACTGCTCATTCAAAAACATTCACACAAGACTGGAAAAGACTTGTCATCCTCTTACTATCTGGCACTCCGTTACTAGCTTACTACTGTTTCCCTCTGCAGCACAGGTCCAAATTGGATGTCAGACACAGAAAAATGCCAGCAAAACCTCCAGTTCACAGTCAGGAACCAGTCACCGGACACAGTCCAAAACCAGACACACACTGGCACATTACCATTAACACAAGGTTTGCCATGAGTAAGCCCTTTCCCATTCATCTTTTTGTCAGCGAGGACAGGGAAAAATAGGGTTATTGCAGTATTTTTAAATATTTGTAAGGTGCTAACATCCTATAATGATGGCGTTAGTCAAAAACTCAGGCAGACACTAGGGCAAACAGATTCTCCTGCTTCTGTAGCCAGGTCTTCTCAGGAGCAAATTCCCACGAAGATCACACGACCTACAGTGTAATTGTCTCCTGGTTGTCTAAATATGCAGGCAAGGAAGGAAGGGATTAGGTCCGTAAGTCGGTCTGCTCACTAGCCAGCCTGCCAAGCACATCCACCGTCCAGCCCCATTCCTCCTGCTGTCTGGTTCTGCGACTGACTGACTTTCCCAGACTCACCAGAGCCACATCAAATACACCGGGGGCATTCCCGCCAGTGGCTGAATTGTCAGCTAAAATAATCACCTGGCCGTCACCAAGAGCAACACAGGTAGGGCAAAGGGGAACAACTCAATACGCATGCTTTCAGTCAATACGGTAAACAGCTGACTTATGGTAATTTTAAAGGGGTTGACATGCTGCAGCAATTATAAAAAGGCTGACACTCAGCTGAAAGAGCTGACAGTTGGAAGTTACGCCCTAGCACAAAAGAGGAAAAATGAAAGCAAAATGTGACTGAACTGTTGTCTTGCATGCTCATATTTTGTTGACAAATGTATTCGTAGGTATGAGAATTCGGCCCTTTCTTAAGAGTGTCACCACTGGCTGCTGGTGCAACCTGGATCTATTACGGATGTGTTACTCTTCAAACTGATGCTCCTGCAAGAGCGAGAGGACAAAGCATTCTGCTCTTATAAATCTGTTGTGCAGGCTAAGGCTCTAGTATCAATAGCAACATTTGACATTGTTACGCATCCCTTCTACACGGAAAAAAAGAGACTAGTTGGAATTTGAAATATTGCGTTATAATGAAATACCTCTTTAAATGGATCACCCTAGGAAAATGCAAGTTTGCTGATGGTTTCAAATTTTAAATATATTTTCTTTTTAAGGTGCTTCAAACCATTGTTCAGTTATTACACTAGCACTTTCTGTGAACTATCTATTACCAAAAATAGATTCAGGTTAGATACAGTCTTTTTAGGATATCACTTCCACAGCACACTTGTTTTACTGAGCTCTAAGACTGTTTTTGATATAGTAGGAAATACAATTTTACACTGTTGAAATATTATACTTAGTGCTACATGAACATATAAGTATATAGGTTTCATTGTAGCAGCAATGTTTAAATACATAGAGAGAGATGGTACTTCCCCCTCAAAAGCTCAAAATTGCAAGATCTGATCCTGCAAGTGTGCACACCTGGCTGCGAGACTGCAGTGAGTAGTTTTATTTATAGTTGCATTCATTTTATACAATTGTCAGGTAATTTATATCAACTTTTGGAGTCTGAGTGCATCTGAAAACTCTGTGTAGATGCAGTTTCATTTTAAAAAGCATCAAAGCATTGTCCCACACAGAATCATACAAGAACAAAGTGGAAGATCTATGGCATTCTCCTGCTCCAAGGCAGGATAATTCCTAATCCCAAACAAAATCTCATCGAGGGTGTTTCTGTCTTTTGTGTGCAATAGAGTTAAGATTTGGACTATGCATGTTCAGTAAAATTGTTATTTCAACAAACTTTAAACCCCCAGATTTATTTCAAACTGCGACCTGTCCATGTTTCCTCCTTTTTCTCCAAATGCGAAAATTATTCCCAAAATTATACTGGGCAAAACAGTTCTCTTACATCCTTGAAGAGCTTAATGCACAGGAGGGAGTTTCAATTTCCCATTCATGCTATAGCATGTCCTTCTGCTAGGTGTGTAAACATAGGAATCCTTTAAACTGCTAGCACACTGACAACGCACATCCGGCTACCTCATCTGAGCCTACTAATCCACCTTCTTCTGGATTATTTTTAATAATCTGTACCTCCTCCCTTCTGCACAGTTTCTACTCATAACAAGTTTTACTTGGTCATAAATTTCAAGAAGGTAAAATCTAACATGCTCTCTAACCTGTGAAAAAGTGGTGAACTTCCTTTGCCAGTAGGATACAAAATTTGTCCTTAGCCTACTATGAAGTAAAAAATTAGATCTCAGCTTTAAAAATGTTGTTAGCATTTTAGAAGCACTTTTCCAAAATCTGTGGTTTTAAAATTTATTAACTTATTAGTCCTTTTGACCCTTGCACATCTGGGTTGATGCTAAAGCACTAAAGCTGCTGTCAGAGAGATACGGTAATACTCATATCAAGGGTGCAGCCTCTGCCTTCTGTTCCTGAGTCCACAGGAGCGTTGCCAGCACATGCTGGCACAGGTTTGGAAGGAGATCAGGAAAGGGGACAGTAACAGACTACAGATCAGTGGTGACACTTTGTCCCCTAGTATGGCCAGTATTGCATTGGCATCCAGTACCACCTGGACAGATAGAGTACCCAAAGAGTATTTTACCTATGGTGAATGCGCCCCCAGATGCTACAGAGCAAGCAATGGCCTGCCATACAAGCAGGTCCCATTCCCTCACACTTGCTAACGACAGAGGAAGATGGATAAACTACCTTGTTCCTCTTTTCCTTAACTTTGCACTTAAAATTTATCACTAGATCCCATTGCTGCATTTATGCATTTTCTATTGTTTTGGCTTTTAAATGTGAATTTTATTATTCTTGCCTAACTGTTGCACATGCGCTTTTCCCCCAATACTTTTAACCACCATTATAATACAACAAATCTTGGTTGGAAGCAGAACTTAGTATTTTCTGCCTTTACTCTTCACGATACATTTACTTCTGTTTGTGCACAGAGCAGCTTGGTGCACAGTGTATTTCTGTACCTATCATTTGGTACCTCACCTTTTAAATTCTCTGCAGTCATCTCCACACCACCTTTCAGAGGTCCTGACCCTGACTGCTGAAGTCCTGTACTCCTCCTCACAGTCTTCTGGGTAGCTGTGACAGCCTCTGCCACAGCATTAGAAGGGAACCCATGATGTACAACAAAGCAAGGACCACAGTGCATGCTGAGACTATTGATACCACAGAACTGTGGGTCAACAGGCGCAACTGCTCTGACCTGCATCTTAAAAATGGCAAAAGTTTTACCTATGACAGATTCATCCATAACTTTCCTTTGCGAGGGTGAGAAACAAGTCATCTGTATCAGCAAATAACAGAGTAACGCTTTAGGCACCTGTTAACTGTTGTATCACTGTGTCTTCCTGCTCCTAGTTCTTAATAATAGCATACAGTACATAATACATAAGCACCTGTTATCTATGGTTATCTAATTTTAATGGCTCTGGTCTCTTCCAGTTATTATCATCAGATGAGGATGTATGACTAAGAGGTGTCATGATATGATCACAGGTAACATGCACAGACACTTGTGAAACGCAGACTGGCATTGCAGAATGACATCTTTTCATGGGCTTTGCTTGTACCTGCAGACAACATGGGTGTTATGGATAGTTCTGAGCTACCAGGAATAAAGCCACAGTCCATAGGATAGTGTGATCTAACAGATAGCCTGTTGCGAGGATGTAAGTCTAACTCTGAACCAGTAGCAGTTAGGTATAATTGTGACTGCATTACTTGACCAGCTAGTAAGAAAGACCTTAGTAACTGTTCTGCATGCAACAGCATGCAAAAGGATATGACTATGAAACGCTGCCTGAAGAGAGAAAGTTGGCGACTCTTACCAACGGGCAGAACATGCACAGCGGAGACTAGACCAGACAGAGAAGCCAGAGGCTTGTTCCTGTCCTGAGCAACATTTCCAAGCACTGGGTGATTCCAGTTCTGATGTAGATCTGGCTGATTATCTCATGACAGTCCTGTGGTATGACCCTTCTTGCAAAGATTCCCTGAGCCACACTGACCTTGATCGCCTGTGACTCTCTAGCCTCCACATGGCTTCTCTTAGAATTGATTCATCATTTATTTATATTCTGCACAGGTTGTGTCCTCTTGACATGTTCAGGAAGCAGCACGTTCGGTCCCCATTTTAAGGTCTAACAAGGCTATGCTTTGCATAAGACCACAATAGCAGGTGACAGTAAGCTTCCACTGCATTAGCCACCTCCCTACCGTGGGAGGCAGATAAAGTCAGGTCAGGATGAATGTCCGACCCTTTGTTACTGCCTTGCTCCTCTTGGTCTCTTGAAAATCTATATGGCTTTCCTTCCCATTAAGCTTGCTGGTTTCCTCCCTTCTCCCTCTGGAAACATATTCATGGCCTCCTCCAAACTTAAGTGTTCTCTGTTTAAACAAAAATTTCCCCAAGTGCACAACAAGCACACTTTAACTGCACACACTTAAGTGACTAGAGAACATCTGTGGATGTGTCTTTGAGGTCATGCCAGCAAGCTCACCATTTCCCTGCATCCATCTAACAGCCATCTGATAATGGTGTGTCATTTCCTGTGTCACACTGCGTGTGCATGGATGTAGATGATAGCGTGGATGATGGCTGCTCTGCTTAAGGCAGAAGTCAGTTTATCACTTGGAAATTTCAGCATGTCCCCCTGACACAGTAAAGTTGAAACATGCTTCCAGTTATAAATCAGTTCAAACAGATGCATACACACACACTTCTCGTTCTCTAAAACTGGATTGATCTTCCTGAGATCGCTTATTAGATCAGGGAAAATTTAGTCTAAGAGCACATCATATGGGAGTCATGGGAGAAATAAGACAGGACAAAAAATGGGGATTGTTTCACTTCTAAGGTCTTTGGGGATATCCTTTCTAGCCTGTCATATCTCAAACCCAACTAACCTA
The DNA here is from genome assembly GCF_965638725.1 of Aptenodytes patagonicus. Classification (NCBI taxonomy): domain Eukaryota; kingdom Metazoa; phylum Chordata; class Aves; order Sphenisciformes; family Spheniscidae; genus Aptenodytes; species Aptenodytes patagonicus. Next base: position 127,231,559 of record NC_134950.1, read on the forward strand.
AATATTATTGTATCTGTTGGCTTTGGCAAGGACTCGCTGTTGCCTTTTATTAGATATGAAGCAATAGGTGGGAGAAAGCGAGCCAATTAATTATTAAAAGTGGCTTTCACATACTTTGAAAGTCTGCATGTCCTCGAAGCACACTCAATAAAGTTAACAAGGCTAACCAGGGCACTGTATAAAGTCTGTGAAGCCTAGATAGCCGTTTTGCGAACTCTGCGAGATTCTGTTGTGTGCTTCCTTAACTCCACATGGACCCAATACACACTTCATAAAGTTCTTTTGTCTCAAAATACTAACCTTACAAACTCCTTCCTTCCAGCCCTACTCAAAAGTTGCTGTTTTCAATTAGCTTCCCAGTAAGGACTCCCTCTCTGCCCTCCGTGCCACTCCCTTTCACTCTTAATTCACCTTAAGAGCGGAAGTTATTTACCTCCCACCCCCACAGAACGTGCTCACCTGCCCCTCTGTGAGGACTTGAAGTTGTGCTTCCCGTGTTACGTCCGATTCACATGGTAACTACCTCAAGGCAATAACGTACTCTTTTTCCGTTCTCAGCAAAGCACAATGCATATTTATTATACCATAGCTAATACCAAATTACTACTATATATAACAGCTACAACAATTATCTTTGGTAGATACTAGCCCTTTAACTCCCTTTCCACAAAGACTTATCTTGAGCATGTTAGTTTGGATCCAAAAAGAGATTTTCTGCTATGGGCTCCTGGAAATGAGTATAGACTCAGTAATAACCTCAGTGAGACAACCATCATTAGTTAACAGTAAAGAAGAGGTGCCAGTGGTGCTTGAGGCACTTGTTGAAATCAATTAACACGGACCCTCTGCTAATGGAACAGGCATAGGTTCCACATCATTTTATTTTCATTCTCCAGTCAATGATAACAATCCTTTGCAGATGGTCTAGAACCAAACGGGGAAATACTCATTTTATCTCCCTGCAGTATTTTCAGTTGTTGATCACATTACCACTTTGAACAACTTGTGTAGAATATCTTTTCAGAAAGAATAAACTCTGAAACTATACGCCAAGGTGTTCGGTGGAATGAACTCAGAAGCCCGGGAACAGTAAGTGTATTAACCAAGCTTTGGGGCCTGAGTCTGTAATTTTTATTCACCCAACACTTGTTTTTCAGTCAAGGAAACTATTTCTATTCTGCTTCTATAACAAGATTGGTCTTCACTTAATAGAATGTATAATGAAAATAACAGCTGTATTTAAACACATGGCAGAAGCCATTAGGCATGGAAGAATTACTCTTTTTCTAGTAAATCAGGGCTGTCTAACAAATTTTATACATGACTGTCCTCGTCCATACTATGAGCCAAATTGTGTCTTGTTTTATCCCAGTTAAGATGCACTGGTTACTATAGTTCCTGGAACAATTCATATTCTCCTTATAGCTCAGAATGCAATGTGGGGAAATGAAACAAAACAGAAGTTTTTGTTATAGACAGAGGAGAATTCCAGAGCCATGGAGAAAGGATGAGGAGCGAGGAAGGAAAGAAACTACTGTAGAATACTTAATATCTGTAATACCTTTCAGATCTGTCCTTTTTTCTTCTACATATTTAAACATCACATTAGAACCTGATCTGAGCACTACTTTCATGGAAATTATTATCAGTGCTCCTGTTGTCATTTTTCCTGTTTACAGCTGCAGTCCCATTTTCTTTACTATTTGGGTATTTTCTGAGACAAGTTGTTAGAAACTAATAACTCTACTTGGACTGTGCAACTTTTTATACCCTTACTGGATAATTACTACTGGCAGCTAGTCAGTACAGAAATCCACTAGCACAAGCTGCTGGGAAATAATCCCAGCCACTATGTCAGCGGCACGGCTACAGCCAGGCAGAGAACAACCAAATTTGGAACCAAACAAAAACTGAACCACTTCACACATCAGTAACTATACTTCCCTCTTAGCTCCGAGCAATTAAGTAAACCTTAACCTCAGTATAGTAAGAATTACTGTGCCGTAAGAGTGCAGTACGACACAGTAAGCTTTTACCACAGATAGAGCTGGTCTAAAAACACTGTGAGCATCTAGCAAAACACTGGGAACAGCATGCAACAACATGGGTATTGTTCTTTTCTAGCTTCATTGATTATCCATTGTTTGAAGCCTCAGATTCGTTACAAGCTGGCACTCAACCCTTGGGCAGGAATTCCTGTGAATACTGGGCTTTTGAGAACAAGCACTACATTAGTGAGAAGGATACGCCAGGCACTGGCCAAGCTCTGGGCTGTCATGTGCAGTTCTGAATAGCACTGCTTTCCAGTCTCAGCACATAGGCACGAACATATACACTACATCTGAGTCAAGGCAATGTCCCAACTGCTCAAGAGGAGGTAACAATGCCCTTTTCAGCGCTGCATCCTCCTCCGAGTAGGAATCCTCGCAACCCTTCTGCAGCCAAGACGAATTTGCCTTTAGCCAGAGAGCCAGTTCTGTGTCTTCTGCATACAAAATTTGTGGTTGTGTTTCTGATGACTCAAGAGTGTTGTTTAGCTCCCACCCATGATGTTCATTGTTTATGTCCCTGGATTTGTTACCTAATCAACTACATATGCACTTAATTTCACTTTGTAATAACTATAAGTAGTACTTACTTTTCACAAAATCTCTGCATTACAATGAATATTTCTATGTTTACCCCAGGAACCAGTCAGAGTGTGATCAGCTTTTCAAGCTTCATCCACTTATTGATCAGTTGGTTTAAAAATTTAAACAGCTGTTCGCTCTTTGCCAAAACATTTCTCATGCAATTCATTTAAGGGGAGAACTATTTTAAATAGCGTATTCTTCTTTCAGAAGTTTCAGTGTTGGGTAAGATTTTAAAGAATCATTCGCATGCACTGTCATGTATGTTGTTTTAGTACAGACACAGGCAGAGCACAGAAGTCAGTTCCTCCCTCTCCAACTTTATGCTTTAACTCTAACATAAAACCAGTGCTAGACCTCATTCTCCACATTCCAGATTCTCAGTATGCCACCTGAAAATAAATACATTTTAAATGTGTATTTACTCTACTTAAGGTAAGATTCTTTCCCATATCAGTAAAAGGAATTCTCAGAATATGAGATAAAAAGTTATTTTGGAGCTATGAAAATTATGAGGCCTGATTCCCAATATCTCTTCTCCTTATGGATTCTCTGATGTCTAATAAAATATGAGTTTATTAGTCTTGCCTTCAGTTGAGGTACTAAAAGTTTCTCTCTTTCTCTCTATTCCTCTCCTCTGCTTATTTTTGTAATAAAGGCACAATCCTAGGTTCATCTAAGGATTCTCTCACTAGAAGGCAAGAGAAGTGTGAGAGGCAGAGTACGTCAAATGCATGGGAATGCAGAAGCAGACCTGCCTGCAAAGCAAGGCTCTCAGTTCACAGTGAATTTACCCTTTTTGCTTTTTTTTAATCTGATTTTTTTTTTTTTAATTCTCCTCAGAGCAGACGGCCCCTGAGCTTTGCTCACTGAAACAGGTTAATGACATGGTTAATAGCTTTGGTGCCCACAGCAGCAACAGAAAGGACAAAAACCTCCCTTCCAGAGGCACCCGCCAGGCACTGTGGCTCTGAGCCGCGGTTCCAGGCAGATGTGTCTGGGAGCCTCCCCGTGCTGCCGTGAATTAGAGCCTGCCCCCGAGCTGTGACCTGGGAATCTGCAGGATAAAGACCCGAATATAAGGGACTCAGCATGTCCTGGGTCTGTGGCTATGGGACAGACTCACCACCCAGACAGCCGCCAGGCTCTGGGAACTCTGGAAGAACAGGGTGCTAGCACAGAATAAGCTTTTTTCCAGACCATTTCATCAGGAAGACACTGAACTATGCAGATCAATACCAATACCATGATGGCCCACAGCATGGTAAGGAGCAGCTTAAGAATGAAGAGCAGGTGCTTAAAAGTGGACCTGAAAAAGACACAGTTGATGTCACTGGGCTGAGGAATGATTTCTGAAACATTCTTGGCAATAAGTTAGAGAAAGACCCATTATTCTCCAGCTCTTGTCCACACTTTGAAGATACACTGGAATTTCTGTCTGACATCAAACTCTCAGAATAGCAACAGCCACAAGTAAAATTTTCTGCCATCTCTGGGTGGCTAAGAATTTGTCCATCCAGGCAGACAATGGCCTGACCTTGACTACTCATGCCTGCATTACATCTTGGCAGGAACATAGCCCGTGATACACCTGGCACAAAGCCTTCAGTACGTGGAAACTCCAGCTAATACAAGGTGTTGCATTTTATACGATTATCAGGAGAAGCTGCTACCATCAGCAACCAGTAGTGTTGTCTACTTCTGCTTTCTTTGTCCCACACACTCCAGACTTGTTCCCCTTATCCGCTACTGATTTCAGTTTCAGCTTTTGGATCTTAACTTCAAGTTGCTCAATGGACTGGGTCCAGGTTATCTGAAAAAACACCTAAACCTCCAGGAAAAAGACAGTGGTTGACAACTACTCTCCTGCGCACAATGGAACTGCCTAAGGTAAGATAAGCACATCTGACCTGAGACTGGAGTGATCTGCCCCCCAAAAGAAACTTCCCACCATCTGCTTCATGCATAAACTGCATTTCTTAGGCCTTCTCTTCTCTAAATGTAAACACATAGTAACATACGGCTTTTCAAACCAAACAAAACTAAATACCTAAGAGAAATTATTAAAAAAGAATTGCCCCTGAAGAGTCTTCCACTCTTCCTGACCTACCGCTTGTGGAGGATGAGTGAACAGCCACCGTATTGTCGACAGCAGTAGTCCTGTAAATACGCTAGCGGAAGACTTTCAGAGACTGACGATGAGATCAGATCACGTGTACAGCAGAACAGAATTCCCAAGTCAATACCAAGTGCCTTTCCCCAAAGCACTCAGCTTTTCCCCTCTAGAAGCTCACACCTGGGTACCCCTCTCGCACAGCGATATCACAGGCGAGAATTCTGGGAAATGACAGACAAATAAGGCCACAAAACACTTCAGAACTCTTGCATTGAACACTGGCAAATTGTTTTTGAACCAGAATACAAGGTACCCAGACCAGATAGGCTTGCTTTTGCTGTAACCTTGGTGTGCTCATTTCCATGTAAATACACAGAAGGTTCTTCACCTTGGAGCTATTTCACAGGGGTTTTTGTATCTATCTGGAATGTAGGTATAAAGTGAAAGCTCTGGGTGTGCTTGTAAATCATTTGTGCTAAATGATTTGTGCAAACCTCAGATATACAGAGGTTTTCCTCAGTGGAAAACAAAATAAAATGCTCTTATTTGGGTGTGCAGCGTTACATTACCAAATCCATACCTAGGACCAACTTTTGGAGGACTTGGGGGCTACACAGTACTTTGGAAAATGGAAACGCTGTAACACACCGGCTGTAGCTAAAGGCTTGAAAGTCCTAACTCAGGAGACCACCCCGGGGAAAATTCTGGTCGTAACATCAGCTGTGGCAAATGTCACCCATAGTCACCAATCTGCAAAGGAATTGCAGAGTTGCCTTCAACTCTCAAAGTGCTCCCTACACCGATCCTTACACACTCCAATATAAGCTGGAAAGAATCCTCGGTAAAATTTATGGGCCTGCATCCCTTTGCACCAAGTCCCGGAGTGGCAAGGCGGTGTGACGGCCCACCCACACAACCTGTCGCAGGCTTCAGCTGCACCTCCAGCCGGGAATAAACAGCCAGGATTGCATGTTGTTCTCTCTCCCAGTCACCCACTTTGCCATACTGGAGAATGTCAACATGCTGCTGTATATAGGGTTAGACCTACATGCTTTTAACGAAAATAACGGAAAACATTGCAGGAGTGTTGAAAAATATTTTCTGATGTGTTTTGCTTTAAGAGAAAAACTAGTATCCTTATAGAGTCAACCATCTTCTAAATCTTACACGCTACTGTTTCTGCTTAATTTTCTCCCACCTAAACGGCAACTATGCTTTAAAGCACGAAGTACTGTATACTTCATAAATTATAAAGTCAATCTTCATAATTTCTCTTCTCATACATTGGTCAGAGATGGTTTCAACACAGAAAGTTACATGGGAGGTAACATAGGTCTTCCTCCAACAAAGCACTTAAGCATACAGTTCAGCATGTCAGCATCCCAGCTGAAGACAGTGGGATATATTTCAGGTTATGCACGTGTTTCACAATTTTATTGACGTTCAAAGACAAAGATGAACATACAGCAGAAGAAGACTCCAATATCCATATAATTGACACTATGGTAGTACCTTCTACAGAAATTCCACAGAATTAGGAAAATACTTTCTTTGGTTAATTCAGCAATGTTCCTTTTGGAGGCAGTGACAAAAAAAAGCTTTATTAGAGCGTAAATTTAACCCAGCTCCATTTAGATGGAAGCAAAACTCTTTTTACCTCCAGTGGAAATGGAGCTCAATGATAAAATATAAGACTTTTTATAATTGAAGCATGACCCCAAAAAGCAAGTCCTGACAGAGGAACCATGAGATGTTGTAAAATCTTAATATTTAGATATTCATAAGTACACATGTGTCAGGAAATCAGGTTCAAATGTCCTTTACAATTTCCACGTAGAGTGCTTACACTTCTAGGATGTATCGGTATGCCTCTGACATTTGTTTACAGGTCAAATAAACAACGGTACTGTTATTTCAATCCATTTAGAAAGTTCTTAGATGATGTTTCCAGCAATACTTGGGCTTTGTTTTGTGGTTGGAATGTTTTTTTCACAACCGTGTTGGATTTTACTATCAATTTAATGGGTTTTCCCCTTCTCATCACATTTCTGGTGCCACTATTTTACCAGATATCTGGAATATTTATGCACTAATAAGAAGCACTGGTTGTCCTGGGACAGCATCCAGAAAAGATACATACATTTAGGGAGGTTTGAAATATCACAGCACTTCCCAAAAATACAACCTAGTCATTGCAACCACCTTGGCAATGGCGAGCCTGGAAAAGCTGATAGTGGATTAAAAAAAAGGAATATATCACAGTACTTTAGCTTGGCTACGACTAGGACAAAACAAAGGTAGTACTTTTGTTTCTATGTCCCCAAAATGCTGGCGAATACAGGATAAAGCAGTGCGATACTGAGTTATCTAAACACGTTAATTAGCCACACCACAGAGAATCAGGCCTTCTCTAGTGTTCGTTCACCTTCAGTCATACCTTGTTTGACTGCCTCATGCCCACGATTGGCAAAACATTAGACAGACTATGTGGCATATCAGAAAGTGACTATTGAGCATGGATTTCTGCTGATGGCAGGGTTTTTAAATGCTCAAGGCGCTGGTACAACCAACTCATGTGTAAATGGCAACCTTGGCTCTACATTTTAATTATTTTGAAATAAAAGCATTTTAAGTTCCAGTAAGTAACACAATGCAAGGAAAGGGATCCTAGAAACAATCACACACACACACACAAATCATTTAGCTACGTACAGTGACATGCAGTCACGACAGAACGAAATATTCATGAACTCACGGGAGATGAAATTCTGTGTTCCTCTATCACAATATGTAAACCACCAGTTATCATTTTAAAAATAAAGCCCTTGTATCCACCTTATTAAGCTGTACAGGCCCTGTTAAAATGATCAGTCGTTGATAGTCTCTTTTAATTAAAACAATAGGACAGATTTTACCAAACAGTAACAAACCTAAAAGTAGAGGAGGTAAATACTACAAACTCGGGGTCTCCAGTTAGGGATACCGTTTTTTCAAAATACCCGGTATTTCTCACGATGACTGCAACCCTAGTCATGCAAATACACGGTGTGACATAGTTTTTGCATTAATTTATTGCATTGCCGGTTTTACAGTCCTTCATTGTGTTACTGTTCTCTTACACATTTCTAACAAAAGCAAACTATAGTAAAACTAGCCGAAGAAACACAGCTCAAATCCAGTACACGGCAACATTTCTTTTCTTCATGTGCGCTAGGGCCGTAATCTGTTTTGGGGTATCTGCCCATTCAGAGAATTATTCGGATTTCAATAAAATATAAACGGGTGCGTCTTACAGCCTAGCACACACGGATCACTCCTTGCAACGATCACCGTATTGCGATGAAACTTACACATTTATCAGCCTCTGCCTATTGCAGACCCACAGACACGGCAGAATTCATCGGCTTCAGTTTGGCAAACCCGTGCCGAGAAAAATGAATGGAAATGAAGACAGTGCCCACAGACAAAAGCACTGATCAATGCACTCCGCTGACATTATCTTAATGGCAACCTTTTTCCATCCCATCCTCCCTACTTTCCGATTCTTCCAGCAGCAGACATATCCGCACCAAAGGATGCGATCTGACCCATTTCTCGTTGAACTCCGTCACCCACAGGTTTTCACTCGGCGGCGAGCAGCCGTCCCCCGGTCCACAATGACACAGCAGGGCTGGAGGGACACGGCGCCCGGGCTCCTTCCCCCAGGTGACTCGCCCCTCGCCGCCGGGTGAAAACCCGGGCGAGGGGAGGGGAGCGGCGGCCCCGCCAGCACCGGCCTCTCGAAGTGAGGTAAACTTTCGCGGCGGCACCTGGGCCGCCGCCCGCGGCGCCGCTCCCGCAGGGCGGGCGGAACAATGCCCGGCGCCCCGGGCCCCGCGGCGGCGGCCCCGCGCCTCCCCGCCCCGCCGCCCCCGTGTCCTCAGACAACCTCCGCCGCCGGCCCCCCGCCTCCCGCCGCCGCGCTGACAAAGGGCGGCGCGGGGCTGCCCGCGGCGGCGCGGCCGCGGCCGGGCGGGAGGGGGCCCGCCGCCCCCGCCCGCCCCGCCGAGCGCGGCCCCGGGCAGCCGGCCCCTCCGGCGGGCGCGGCGCCGGCCGGCCGGCCGGCGGCGGAGCGGACCTACCTTTTTGTCCTCTTTCTCGCTGCCGTGCCTCCGCTCCGGGTGGCCGCTGTCGGCGGCGGGGGCCGGCTCCGCGGGCTGCCCATCGCGGTGGTGCGGGCGCTGGTGCGGGCAGCCGCCAGACCCCGCCGCCGGGGGGATGGGCTCCGGGCACGGAGAAACTCCCTTAACATCCATCTCCATCTTCCAGTTCACTGTATTGCGAGACAAAAGCAGGCAAACACTTTCCACCACCCCGCGTCTTTCTTGTGCTTTCCCTTCGCTCTCTTTTCTTTTTTTCCTTCTTTCTTTCCTTTTTTTTCCTTCCTTCCTTCCTGCCTTGCCCCCCCCCCCACCCCCCTCAGGAGGCCGTGACACGCATGGCTCTGGCCGCCGCCGCTGCACCGATCCGGCGGCTGCAATTCTCCCCTAGATCCTCCAGACTTTTGTATCCAGCGTGTGTGTGTGTGTGTGTGTGTGTGTGTGTGTGCAAGAGTGTGTGTGCGCGCGCGTGTGTGTGTGTGTGTGTGTGCGTGCGCGCGCGTGTCCTTGGTGCGATGGCCTTCAATCGCCCCGAAACGGCAAACGCTAACTAAGCAGATCTCTCGCCACGAAGATCAACTCCCGGCCCCAGCCTAATTGTGGTGGTTATTTACTTTACGCTATCTATGTCCCAGGCCCGGACAAGCCCTTCTGGCTGCAGCCCTTTGAACAAAGTTAAGTGGAGGGAGCCGAGCTCGGGGAGGGGGTGGGGGCGAGGGGAAACCACCGGGGTTTAACACGGGGGAACTGACAATAACCCGGTAATGTCAAGTAAAAGTTAAACCTCCCCCTTCCTCCCCTCCCCCTCCCCTCTCCACATCCCAGGCAAGCGCAATACAGCAAAGCAAAACAAGCGATTTCAGACCTGTGCAAGGTGCTGGTGGCGAGAAGAGACGAGCATTTACCCGATTGTTGCCTTTATTTTATTTTTCCCCTGGCCTCCCCCCCAGCACCACCCGCTATTGCAAATGTGGGCTCCTTGATGTTAATCTCCTCTCCGCGGTCTGAGTGTATGTGTGTGACTGGAGCTCCCTCTCTCTCAGGCTGCCAGCGCCACGCAGCATTGCACAAGGAGAACTGGAGTAAGGAGAAAAACAAGAGCAAATCCAGGCTGGAAATCTAAATCGGTACCAGCCACGGGCTCTCTGATTTTATCAACACAAATACAAGAAGAGAAAGGAAAAAAAATCGTGTGTGAGCTGCTACATCAGTCGTGACTGCAGTGCACACACGATTAGTTTATTCCTCGTGTTAGCTTCCTTCTCAGACTGAACTTAGACATGGTAGGGAAAAATGCAATCTCATTAGGAGTCTTTCATACCAAAACAAGAATTTCCTTAGTGGTGCCGGAGCCAAGCCAACTCTTCAGCTATTCCCCTCTTCATTTTGAAGAGATGAACGGCAAGCGTAGTCCCGATCGTTCTCAAATCGGGACGCCATCAGGTGACCAGTCTGCACTTCTAAATATAACACCACATTGTCCTGAGGAGCAGCTGCTTTGAAAGTTAACTGGAAACATCTACTGAGAGCCTGCAGTGTCAAGATCCGGATCTGATCTATGCCTGATCTATCTGATGCATGTACTGACCTCTCCAATAGCAACTACCCGCTCCGCAGAGATCCTGGGCCACATCCTTGGGAGCTGGTCTATTTTACGCCAGGCGAGAACCTGTCCCAGGGTATTTTGGGAAGCGGGTGACTATCAGATATTACATGATGCCCTTTTATTCCTCGCCTTGGGTTCCGTTATTCCCCAACAGGATTGTTACTGTGGGAACCTGAACAGATCTTATTGCAACAATATATTTGGACAAAGGGCAAGGGCTAATCTCGCAATAGCGGGAAAAAAAGCCTTTGTCACACACCAAAGCTGTATTTTTAAAATACATGTCTCTAAAGAAAGCATGTCAAGTTTTGCGGGCCCCGCTGTCTTCTCCGATTGGCGCAAATAAGGAGCATCTCTATTGAAACTATCAGCATCAGTGTTTAAAATTGAGGTAAATAATATGACAATCAAGCCCTGAATGTTACAGTTTAAAATCAAATACTTTAGACTACTTACAATCATTTACTTGTAAGCATTTAAATATAGTCTACGTTTTGGGGTGGAAGGATTTAAACATTCTGGATACTCATATAGTTTTAGCCTCATTAGCAAAAAGCAGTACTAACTGTAGACAGGCACTTTTGGGGGGGTCTGTTTGCGTAGCCACGATGGCCACGGAACACGTACAAAGGTGGACTTTGCTGCAGAATTGCCCAGAGCAAAGCAATAAGCCCACGTAGATGACAAGCCACCCCCCTGTCAGTCCGCCTGCGCAGTCACCACCTCCCTCCACACACAACAAAGCACACAAGGAACAAAATTCTGTGCTCAAGAGCTTTTCCAGTTTGGGTCAAAGTACTTCCAGTATCACAGATTGGAAAAAGGCAAGAAAAAAGTGAAAATAAAAATATCGTTCTTTCAGGCGCTGGAGCGCACACTTACAAAATTACTGATATATGACATAGAAACCTTCCCGTGGTGGGTAATATTAAACAATGCTGTTAGAAAATAACAATTCTCAATCTACCATCTCCAGATCTGTAAAGTAAAATTCAAAGCAAAACAAAACCATCTAAAAATAGAGAAAAGCTAACCCAAATACAAACATTTCACCATGTGCTCCGAAGCTTACTGGAGCTGGACATTGGCAGGGAACCAAGGAAAACTAATTCCAGAGGTGGGGGCCCTTGACTCAGAAAGCTCTGCTCCTAATCCTAGAGAGTTTAACCCCCAAAACCAGTAGAAACTTCTTAGATGGTTCGAGTGAACTTGATCATACATACGAAGAGAAGGGCAAGCCCTAGACTATGTGACAGTCAGTACAAAGATTTCATAGAAACGTAGAATAGTTTGGGTTGGAAGGGACCTCTAAAGGTCATCTAGTCCAACCCCCCTGCCGTGGGCAGGGACATTGTACTTGGCTGCTGAATTTCAAATTTCCCTTTCTTTCTTTTCTCTTCTTTTCCCCATCTTCCCTTTTTGCGCTGCAAAAGATTTACAATACTATTGCAAAAATAAAATTATTAGAAATAATTCATCACAACAGCGTGCTCCCAGTTGTTCTCCGCACAAACCAGGTTTCTGCCCAGCTACTGTTATTCAATGGATTTCAAGAGAATCCTAAGTAGAACATATTTTATCAGGCTAAGGTAAAGGTCTGAATAATCATCGCAAATTTCTGTGAGAGAAATAATAGTCTTCAGGCCAAACATACTTTGAGATACAAACAGCAACTACAAATTTAGGAGCACTAACAAATTTGACAGGAAAACGAAATCTGAACCAGCAGGCTGAGGAGATAAGAAATATGACCTCCTTCCAGTCTCCTAAGTGGCCCTTCTGACAAGTATCAGGTTCCTCAGGTCCAGGCAAAAGCACATGGGCTTTTACCCTGAATTATGTCTGGTAAGCACTGGGAGAAGGGTGGGACTACGGACTGTAATAATGCAACAAGCCACAGAGCTGAACAGTTGATCGGTATTGCCTAATGAAAAGTTTTCGGTACCTTCAACTAACTTGGTACATACGTCGAACTCAAAACATAAGTCCACAGAATAGTATTTGGAGCTGAGGTGGAAGAGTGGCGAGCCAGAATCCTCTATCACATGGCAACTGTCTTGGAAGACAACGCACTGAGAAGCAGAAACAAGGGAGTCTCACTGGAGGGCAAGTCAATCCACACCAGGAAGGCCGTGTTCGTAAGAAAACAACATTGTGTTGAATGCTTTCCAGATGTGCTGACACATCGAAAAAAATTAGGATGGATCCTTCACTCATGTTCACTGTGGTAAAACAGCATATAATTTAGCTTCTATATAGAATAATGAAGTACATTACTGAATATGGACTGTCTATTAACATACACAACATACATTAAGAATTTCTGAGCCCAGATCTATTGTTCATTTTTCAAGAGAAACGGCATTAAAATATTGCTGGTGAAATCAATACTACAACTCATTAACACACACTCCCTGCTCCTGCATATCTTGCACTTGTGGGTTGTGCTGTAAAACAGGTGTAGGTGACTAAATAGATTCCAGAGGCACTGACATTCTGAAACGTAAAAGGAAAACCTTTCAAGACCAGCTGCATTCTTCATGTCTCAAAAAATTAAAATTAGGGAGTGACGAGACTATGAATTTAATTGCAGGCCAAGTATTGGAACAATTTGATGGAAAGGGTCAAAGATTGCTTCATGTAGAAAACAGTGCCATTTTTGTATTCTTATTCTTGGTTACGATCAGATGATAGTACAACATCCTGTGCAAGCCACATGGCAGGGGAATCCTCTGTAGTCCTAATTAATAAGGCTAGAAATGGCGGGAAGACATACACAAATTAAATGATTTGCCTAAGAATCATGAAGTAGTTCAGTGGCAGATTAAACAGAACATTTATGCCCTTTCCATGGTCTCTTCTTTCAGTCATTTGTTTCATTTAGCAATTTGTCACTTTTTCCTATGAATAGCTTTAAGATAACTGCTCAGAAACCGAGTCATTTATTGATGTTTACTTACATAACAATTCTTGTTCAAAGATGTTTTCAGGTCTTTCTCAAGCACACTTATTTTTGTTAACGTGGATAAACTGAAGATGTTGCATGTCAGATGTACAAAAATGGCGATTACAGATTAGCAGGATATATGCAATCTTTATAAAAACACAGCTATCATTGTATGAGAGACGTACCATGCGGCTTTCTGCTGCCTCACATATCTGTTGGTTCAGGATTCACCTACCCGCTGCATTCAACATTTGAATAATTTTGACCTTTTACCACCCTTAGACGATTCAAAGCAAAGGTTTCCTGTTGTCAACACAAGCTCCTTGGGGCCTCACTCAACACTGTATCTGTCAACTCGCATTCTAGGCTATTTCATTTCATTTCATTTCATTGCTTGAGAGTTGCAAACAGAGTTGCTTTCTCACGAAGACTCTGACCTTATCGATAATTCCCTCTGTACTATACATTTCACAGTGGCTGACACAGATGTTCATTGAGTCATTTTCCCACCCATCGATGTCTGCTTCTGTTCTCTAAGGTGCTTTACTGCAAGTAGGCAAACATTCAGTAACCTGGGGGCTCCTGTAACTTTCAAGATCTATCTGCGCAGGTATTTTCTGTCTCAGAAAGTCTATAATTGTATATGCTTAACAAATGCTATCCTAAAAGAATTATGTTGCACAGGGATATAAAGACATGCTGTGGATATTCTTAGAGAGTAAAAGCTGAAAATACTATTTGAATTCCACTGTTCTCTACGCAGTCCGATGTGAGAATGGATACATTACAGGCTGCATTTTCAAAAGCATCTTGTCTTCTAGCTTTCCACCCACAGTTTTGATAATATCAGTTCTCCCCTGCATTCTAACATTTTTGCTCACAAGTACTGAAACCACAAAGAATGGCTGCACAACTCAAGCCCTGAGTGACATTTTTTGAGCCTTTTAAAGACTTATCTCCATTCCTTTTTTGGAACAAAAAAATCCCGTAACCCTTGGGACGTCTCCTGAGCTCCTACAGCTCCTTTTCTAGAAAGCCATCAAAATAGAATTGGTAGACTTCATGACTTTTAAACATGAACATAGCTCCTCGCAGATGATATTCTACATAACTGACAAACAAAACTATTCTGGTCATAGACAGAGCTTCATCCTTCCTTGCCCAAGGTATTGCAAAGAGAGCAATGCCCATGCAGACCCTAGACTCGCTTTCCAAAGCAGTGTCATGATTTGAGCACATATCTATCCTGCAGGGTGTACAGAAGGCTTTATTCCCCTCAAAATTGCTGTGTGAGGTGGAAGAAGAATCAGCTATTTCTGCTGACTTTTCTGAGAGTTGGCCTGGGCTCATAGTTAGTCAAGACATCATTGAGTGGGACAGAAGGCCTAACCTAGCAGACTCAAAGAAAGGAAACGCAGCTCTGAGGCAGACGGGCGGGCAGCACAGCCACACAGACATTTGTTTCACACAGTCTGAAAACATCTGTATTTCACTGGGTGATGTTGCAGTCTTCTCAGTTCCTGTGGTAAGCCTGGATCTGTGCCAAATTGAAAAATTTGACCTAGTTTTCATTTTTTTGGAAAGGAAAACATCCACTGAGTTCACTTAAGTTAGAAAATGGGGAAAAAAGTAATTTGTCATAATAAGCATTTGTTAGAGACAAATAAACAAAAGGGAGATACATTAACACAAGGGAAAAAGAATTGGTCTATATTATTTCCTAATGGATGCCAAATCTTCATTGCCAGAGATTAAACGTTCAGGAGCAGACAAAGGCATGAGAATGCTCTACAAGGGATACGACGTCTCCAGTGGCAGCCAAGGGTCGGTGTGCAAGGGCTGGTCCACTGAAGTTCAGAGTCCCACTAACAGGGAGAGGCAGAGATGACAAGAATATGCGTGGGTTTGGCCCTCAGGCATTTCTGCTTCACCAGCTGACCTGAAGCCCCCCCACAGCACACAGCTGTGCTGTGTAAAGTGCAGAGGGGATTTGTGTAGGAACTCGTGCAGGTCTTAGGAGCACTAACTCCCGTCCGATTTTCCATGCTATGGAGTGTTCCTACCTGCCTTTATTTCCGATATGCCCAGTGGGATCCTAGAGAAACATCCTCAGAGCTGGAACATGCCATGGGGTAAGGAGAATGCCCAGAACAGTTAGGTGTTTAGCTCCACTGATTCCTTTCTTCCTTGCTTTTTTTTTTTTGGCTCTCCCAATGTCTTCTCACTGCTTCTGTCCCTTGTAGTAGAGAGAAGCATAAGGGCTCAATGTGCTAATAACATCTTCTTTTTTTGTAGCAGACTGCATATATACATATGCAAATATAGTTTTGAGCTGGGGTGATGGGTTTTGTTTAAAACTGTCAAAACTGAAGTCTGGAGAATTTTCTTGATGATGAAAACAGATGAGTAATCCATTTGGTAGTATCTGTGTAAACAATATGCACAAAACCACTTTCTTAAAATGTTTCTGCTTTTAATTTTTAAATTAATGCATACTGCTCAATTTGACTACTTCTTCCAACTTCTGCTAACTCTCTGGCCCTGCTGAGATATGCCCCATTCTCTCCTTGTTCCTTCTGCAGATTGGAAATACATTTAAATTCACTAAATTTCTTACAGTTAAAAAAAAAAAGTGTGTTAAGCATAAATTAAAGAAACAAAGTATGTTTAAGCATAAATAAGACCAAACACAATTCATTACATCTTCTTAAAACTAAAAATTGATAACAAGTATGTACATTATCAACTACTCTCCTATTCAACTGCTGGGACTTGAGTTTAGAGTTTTACAGTTTTGTCCACTATATTCAGGTCTTAATCTGCAACTGGCTGAATACAGCAAGTCGGAGAGTATGTATTTAAACAGTGCAGTCTTCACCACTTTAATTAATCTTTAGGAAAGAGTCTGACTTTGCTGTCTTTGCCTAGGATAAACCTGTTTTGAGGTCAATACTACAACTACAAGGTGGAATGAAGGACTGGGCTTTGAAGGACAAACACAAAATCCTGAGCTTTCCCTTTCCAAAATAATTTTAAATGCCATAAATAATTTCAATATATGCGTACTTTGGAGCTAGCAATGTCTCTTTAATTGTAAAGGCCACATTTTCACTATTTCTGCTTTTGCAGGATGCTATAGGAAAAAAAACCTAGTAAAAATTTTAAAGAAACATTTGCTGAGTGGGATATCATACATTTTGCAAAAGCAACATAAGAAATTTATTTTTGTTTAATTTTTCTACCCACAATTGTAGAGTTAAAAACAGACATTTGAACAACTGAGTATGAAGCAAATTAATGAGGATACATGAGAAGACTGTAAGATGCAAAAACCTAGGAAACTGATGAAAGTGAAAAACCCTGCAAACAGTTTTCTGACTTTGAATGGCAAACTCAAGAGAGATGAAAGATGAATGCATCAAAAAGAACATCCTTTTGTTCCTTGAAAGAATAGGTTATTGTCTACTTGTATTGCTTGGACACCATCACTGGTACCGCTCTCACAAAAAACAATGGAAGACACATCCCTGCCCCAAGGAGCATACAATCGAAAAGCCAATGGAAAGATGTCCAGTAACTTCAAAATGAGTAGGATTATACCCAAAATTAGGCAAACGTACTTGAATAGCAATGCCTGCCAGCATATTAGCAATAGTTCAGCAAAAGACAACAGTCAGCCTAACCATTCAAAGATAGATGTTTTGATGACAGATTAAAAATGAATCAACATGGTAATGGATATAAAGAAAATAAACTGAAGTTGCAAGGAAATGTTTTGATTAAAAAGCTGATGTTCTCAGGTCAAATATGCTGTCAACAGGGTATGACACTTAAGGTCTCAAAAAGCACTCAGGGCTAAACGTCAACTTTGTGCATGCAAATCACTGGTGTCTGTGGTTGTTTATCACTGTCACTTGTACAAGCAAATGATAGAATTTACATCTGTAAAAGCCCATTTGTGCTTAGTTTGTATTCAGTTAGCACATACAGCTGAGGTTTGTATGCATATCTGTATATTTTATCATTTGTTTGCAGAAAAAGCAGTGCTCAAAATTGTACGTAAAAAATAGAAGTCATATGTCGAAAATCTGGTTCTGAGGGGTACTCAGCAAAAGCAAAAAAAACCCAATACAATGCTGCAGATGCAATCTAATCTATTTCCAGCAATGACACCAAAATAAGATAACACAATTTAGGATCAAACAAACAAGATGCCAGACATCATGTAGATGTTAGAGTGTGTTTGTCTGTTTCCTTTCTCGTGCCCTTTAATTGACAGTGAAGTAGTTCATAATTTTGAGAGTCGATAGGGGTCAGTTAACTTCGGAGAAGTTACTACTCCTTTGCTACAAGTAGGCACAATTCGTAACTCTTAGTACTCTTGTTTGATTCTGCTGTGAAGGCTCATGGCATGTCTGTACTTTACAATGGTGCCAGTCATGTAGCCAGAAGTAAGATTCCTGGATCAGGACAGGTGTGAGGCTGAGTTAGTCAGCTAACGTCTCCCTGTGCCATCTTCAGCATTGAGCTAGGTCCTCCACTGAATTCTGCATCAGCACAGTCCCAGCTATCCCAGCCCAATGGATCCAATGCACTGGGATCCATTGGGGTCTGCCTATTTGCCTTTAAAATACATTATTTCATTATTTATTTGTGTTTGACACGATATTGTAGCAAGAGCTAGAGAAAATCTATTCAGAGCAAACGCTTAGATTCTGAAACACAAGACAACTGCCAGGGAAAAGAATTGGACTGCTAAGCTGTTCACTGTCCAGTTTAACTCTTGCACTTGCCTCTAAGAGACGACGTTATCCCTCATACAATAAATCACATTCACTCGTAGTCTGTGAGCTTATCTGTTCAGCTATTCGTCTCATTTCATATAACCACCAGGAGACCTCTCAGCTGCAGAAAATAGTTGAAGTCAGAGTCCAATAGCAATCTGAGAGATTATATTTTTACTTCTTCATCAGCCACTTAATCTATTCTCAACCTCCAAAAGGTACTTTCCTTTGATCTACCTGTACCTACCTCGACTGAAATTTGGTTTCCAGAGATTAAGCTCTGGCCCTCTGGGAACACTGTGCCAGCATGTGAAACCGGAGTCCTCACATCATTCTGTGTACATGTAAAAGTACTCGGGATTCAAGCCCTGAGCAGTAATAGCTCTTAAATTACCTTGTGTTCTCATGAAAGTCAGTTCGCAGCTGAACATAAGATAAACAGTATTCCACCAAAGCATAGTTTAGTATACTTAAAAATGGAATTCAAGTTTGAGAGCTAGAGGGTATGTCCGTGAAGACAGAGCCTATGTGAAGTGTATCTAGTGAATGTTTTCTGGTTTAATGCAAGAGCTTTGTCTGGAAGATAGTCAAAGAACTAAACAGCTATTATTAGAAATAATAGAGCTGTACATTAACCTGAGCAGGTCTGGTACTGGGAAAACCCCTGTCTTCTTAGAACTAAGCAACAGCAAGATGCCTGCTGTTTCTCGTGGCATTATCACACTGAAGTCTCGCAATAACAAAACAATTTTGTAGGAAAAAAATATTTTGTGTGCCTTCCGTGAAATCAATTTGCATTTCTATTACTTTCTAATGACAAACATTACAGATTACATACTTGGCTATATTTGTACAGATTTTATAAGCATGTCAAGTTGTCTGTTTTGCTAACCCTACAATAACTGCTCTGGAATAATTATTTGTGTGTTTACTATATTAGGCATTTCTGTCTTTTCTAAAGCAAATTAGAAGAAAATGAGGAATTGACATCCTAGGTAAGACCAACAGGCCTCCTGCTCCAATACCCTGACAGTGCCCAGTGCCAAATGCTCTTCAAAGGAAAGTAAGTAGGCAGAAATATTGAATAAGTATGCAATAACTAGTCTGTACCAGACATTTCCTCTTAATTCCCACCATGCTGTCATTAATTTATGCCAAAAAAATAACAAATTTTATCTACAGTGTAAAAAACATTTCTTACTGTAACTCCTGTAATTGTTGATGTTCTCTTTACCCATAGAAAGGTCTAATACTCTAAGACTCTTATAAGGCTTTTTAAAAATCCAAAATAAGGTACAGCAAAGCAAATGCAAATCAGTAGACATTACTTTCTCAAACAACATGGCTAATGACTCAGTGTTGTTTAGATAAGCATTTGGATTTCTACAGCTGCATCTTCCAGTGCAGTGCTTATCAGTCAGACTAAAGCTCTAAACAATCTGGTGATTCTACAGTCCTGTGACATCTAATAGCTCATTTATTTTTTTTACCTGTCATAACAACATAACAATATATTTAAGGAGAACATTCGTGCTCTCATTTAAGATTTGATTCCTACTAAAGAAACCTATATTCTGGGACATGATTCAGAGGGATGGGAGGGTTAAATAGGTACAAGCAGATAATATTGCCTTTTGGTCATTCTTTCTCGACAAACTAACTTCAAGAATGCCAAGTTCCGAACTTTCTTATTCTCTGTTTAGGAAATACTTAATATGTTTCAAGTATATCTGCAACATTGACAAAACCAAGGAGGACAAGAAAATATTAAAGCTAATCTCTGTTTCGTTAAAAAAATCCACTCAGGTGACCCTGTGTATTTGTGCATTTAAACATATGGGTATATATCAGTATATAAAGCACAAACATATATAAAGCATATATTTCTGTATTATACAGACACACCTACACCCCCATATGTGAAAAGGAATAGAGGGTAGATGGCAAACGAAAACATCCCTGCTTCTTAGCTCAGTCCCATTTGCCATGTTTCAGGATGAACTAGAAAAGCATTTACAAGCAAGAAACGCTATGTCATTGGGAAAAAGTAATATTCTCAAGAAAAAAAGTGTTTATCAATGGAAATTGGAAAATTCCCTTCAAACACAAAGGAGAATTGAAAGCAGTCTCCAGGGGAAAAAACAGAATAAAATCTTGATTGCTGAAACAATTCTAAAATGTTGGAAAAAGAAATTAATCTGAGCAGAAACTCGCTAATTGGTGTAGCTGATTATGGACAAGTATTGAAAGAATAGCAGCCTGATTCAGAGAGCCAAGACTAAGTTTAAATGAAATGGATGCAGCAGACTGGCTGAAGAACAAGTTTGTGATTCATGAGTAGCAGACAGAAGAGATATAAATTGAAAGGATGTAGGACCATATTGGCCATACATGACCTCAAGTGGAAATTCAGAAAATCTGGAAAGTTAAAATTGCAGGTATTAATTTCACTAAAAAGATGAAAAGATACCATTATATTGGAAGATCTCATTTGGCCAGTTCTGGGTAACTAAGTTTAGTATATATTACTTGTCATAGTACAAAGAATTCTTAATTTCTTGAGCTGAAATTTCACAACTCAGTCTTCAGGTGAATCCATGAAAGGGTGCTGATTTAGTGCCGGTGTATATTTTAAGAGTTGTGGGGAAAAAAATTCTCCGGAGTAATTTCTTTTTCAAAAATGAAAACTTGAATTTTTTGCACAGCAACGGAGTTATCTGTACTAGTTAAAATACAACTCCTTGTTATCCACTAATACTTGACTAAAGAGATTTTGTCTTCAGGAGGCAACTGAAAGGAATGTGATGTAGGGACAAAGTAAAAAAGGACAGCCTTTACGACTGATGGTGGTGGTTCGATGAGTGAAATCTCTGTTCTTCTTCAGAAGGAATTACCAATAAACATTTTCTCTACACTGAAAAATAGAGATTTCAAAACAAAATAGTTCAAAGAGGAGAGAAGTTCTAAAAATTTCTCTTTAAATCCATCATTTGGAAAAAACGGTTTCCTTTTCATGTTCAGGTGCTCATTGGTAATCAAATCTTGGTTCTACCTCTCATCATTTAACATCTCTAATAACCAGGACGCACTCAACATTGTTTATTATCTTGAAAACTTTTCAGTTGTCTGATAGCTCTAAGTTTTAGGACAAAATATTCATCCTAACTGCAGATAATTAACCTGTTCAGTTAAGTACAATTAAAGGCTAAAGGAAATGCAGCTACATTACATCACTTAAACTGGCTTACAATTAAACCATCTGAAAAAAAATCCTCACAGTGGTATTTCAAGATTTTCGCACAGCCTGAGAAAAGTTGTACCTAATACGATATCCAAAGGGATTAAGGTGGATTCAATTTTTATAGACATAAGATAGTCAAAGGGAAACCTTTTAGAAGCTTTATTGGAAGGCTTCAGAAAGAGGTAAATACGATCTAGCTTCACGGACTTCCAGCTACCAGAGGATGATACAGCCTATTTGTGAACAAATGGTTATTCATTAGCTATGATGTCTGAGAGATGAAGATTGCTAGGGATTTATGAGTAAGTCATCTCATTTCTCTTAGTTGTGGCAATGACTCAGTCTTCCTAGATAGAGTGGAGTTTCAGTATGTTCCACCAATCTTGCAATAGACTTTATCACTTGGATGTTTGTTTTTTTGTTAATTCTAAGCAGCAGTGGTCATAAGACATGATATCTGTGGGGAGCATTTACCAGGACAAAGCATTGTGTACTTAGCAGAACTGTAGTCAAAATATTCTTTTCTATTTCATTACAAAACTTCATTTGTAATTTTATGTGGAAGTAAATATCAGTGCTATTTAGAATGACAGCAAGCAAGAAATGGTAAATAGTAAATAGTATTAAGGTTGCATAATAGCCCAGTCAGTGCTACTGTACAAAGGCAAAGGAAACTCCTCAATGCTAACCACCAACACAGTCAAAGTTTGTAAATAGAGAGCACCAGGCAGTGTGTGGGAATGGGTCGATTCTCATCTCCAGAGCTCTAGTAAATTGGGCAGCACAGCTGAATGACCAGAGAGAAATTTACTGAGTTTCTGTCTGTAGTCCTTGCAAATGTCTCATCACCGAACATTTTCCAGGCAGCTGCTTTTGAGCTTACATATATATCCCTGTCTTTTAAGCTCTATGAGCTTGAATACGTCTCAAATATTCTCTTTTCTTGGGTATTCTGATTTAGAGTTTCCCTCCTCAGAGACATGTGATGACAGAAACACAAAGCATGTCGACTCTAAGGGTATTCTAAGAATGACCAATTCATATCAGGTTTCAGTGAAAAACTTGCCGTTATGAATTTTCGATGAAGTAAGTGTATGTTAAGCATAAAAGCCTAAAGAACAATAAGACTATGTTTGGAAAATCAGTGCAACTTCCTAGCTTTTAAAAAGCAAAAATTATAAACAGAAGTTACACCACATGCACGTACTCTCAACTGGTTTGAGTTTTTAGGTGCAGCACAGACCTCTGACGTGCAATCTAGAAAAATATTTGAGTAGTGAAAAGCTGTCACTCTCTGTGAATCAGCCGCAAGAGGCAGGCGAGACATGCATTTCATCTGGCCTACAAAATTATTACCTGGCAGGAGCAGAAGAGTCGTTCTAGGGGGCAGGCAAAGGTATATACCTATCTATAATTTTCCAAACATAAATCCTCCACTGGTGCTATTTCCAGTACATCCATGTTACAGTCATAGATTCCCTGCTGGCCTTCCCAGTCAAATAATTCCTTTCTGAGATCCAGACTGTTCCCACTCCTCTCTATTATTTTTACATTTTAACTCCACTTTTCTCTGTCTTCACATCTTTTGGCTAACAATTTCAGTTACTCTCTCTTCTCCTGTGCTCCATCGTTGTCCCCATCCTTGTAACACTGAGATCCAGCTCCTAATGCTCCACTTAGGCAGTTTTCCTTTTATTGCTGTAGCATCAGCAGGGGTTCTTTGACACTAAAAGAGAGATAATCTCCTGCTACAAGCTCTGTTCTCCAAACCACAATACTTGTCAAAGAGAGGAGGAATTGCACAAAGTCCCACTCAGGCCTTTCAGTCCAGGCAAGGAGCAGACCCAGTGCAGATGAAGCTTTGGAGAAGATAGCTGCCAAACCCTAATGGCTAAAAACATGGAAGTTCTTCCTTTTTTTCCCCCAGCAGGTTATAAATGCAAGCCGAACGTAGGCAGATTTTCACAGGATAGCTCATGCCAAATTTTAGGCCGCTGCTCCAGAACTTGAAGATAATACAGTTTCCTTGGTAATTGTAAACAATTTTCATAGGGCAAAAATATTTTCCTGTGAAACCTATTGTGAGGCATAGATGCGCTCTGCTTGCTTAAGCCTTCCAAAACAAGTACAGAACTACATGCATTTCAGCCTGAGGCAGACACCTGCCACGGAAGACTTCAACTTGAGTATTTAAAATTTAGCAAAATTGTATTATATCTTAAGACACTTCATAATGGGAAAAGACAATGGCTTAAATATAGGGATTTCTTATTCTGCCAATTATATGTGTTTATTTTAGATTTTGACTGTACCAGTACTTCCTCTGAAACCCGGCATTGTGGGGATCGAGTTACTTTCTCTCAAGGGGACGAGAGTCATTTTGCTGACAATCTTAAAAACAGAATTTAACTAGAGTTGGCTTCTTTGTTCTTCAAGGGCATGGGAGATACTTCAAAAAGGCTAAACTGTGAACTGAACAAAGCTTGTTTTAATAATTTTTGTGTATGCATTTGCAAGGCATCTGAAAAAATACCCATGTGATTTCTCCAGTTGCAGTGATACTGGATGTGTTTCCCAGGATGAGATTAGGCAGATTGCCTTGGGTTTGCTCCACAGGGGACAGGTCAACTACCTTTATTGCATGCCATCAGCAACGTGCCACTGAGGCATTTCCAAAAGATTAAATACTCCTCAGGATTAAGAGGCCTGGTTAAAATGGAAAATTTCCTTTTTTGTTTTTGCTGCATGTAATACCTATTAGGGGGCTATAAAGGGGATTATGGAATCTTAAATCTTCAACAGTATCGTTTGCTGAGGTCTTTTTGGTCTTTTTGCTTATATATATGAAAGTATGTGCGTTTACAAATTGTATATGCATGTAAATATCTATTAAAATAAATGAAGAATGTTGTTTAGCCTCCCTAGAGGACTGCTGCATTTCTCAAGTCACTGGGCCAGTTAAGCTTTGCTTTGTGGTTGGGGGTGGCAGTTGGTGTAATTACTAAACAAAAGAGATTTTCAAAGATTCAAAGGATTGCTTATCAGCAAGTACTTTATGCCACTACATAATACTTCCCTGTTCTTTAATTAACGAGGTTCCTCAAAAATTCCTTTTACAATCAAGAAAAATGAAATTTTAAAAGTATGTTAATAATAGGAAACTCTATTTCTTGTTAATTATTTCTCAGTCTCACATAGCCACTCTTTCAGTTTATATTATCTGACTGAATAATACAAGAGTCACATATTTTGGAATTTAATCTTTTTGATTGAAATGGTCTTGAGTACATGATACGGTATCTCAGTCAATCAAGTAATTATTTACGCGATTATCAAAGCTCTGCGTAACACTTCCATATTTTTAGTATTAAACTTTTTTGGTGGAAACAGTGGTAACCTGCTGTCCTTGTGTTTTCTCATCACACAAATGAAGGCTGGCACAAGGTACATGATTTCACCACATGACAGGTCAGTCTCAGAGACTGCAGAACCATGGATGGAGGATCTTATTTTTGGCAGAAGTCTCACACAGCCCCCCCCCTTTATCTTTCCAACTATTTTACTCCTGAATCTGACCCTGTCTTTGAAATGGGAGTCATGCAGTGAAGCACAGAAGCTCAGATGGCATTGATCTATTTTGAAACTTTTACTGCCAATACATCTCCTCTAGAACTTTTTTACATAAGAAAATCAGTCTCAGATCAGGGCCCCATTGTGCTAGGAGCTGTACCAAAAAAGAGAACAAAGATGACTCCTACTCCAAAGAACGAATATAAAAAAGAAGACTGGGGGGGATGTAATAATGCTAGTAGATTTTAATAGGCAGTTAGGCATTAGTACAAGCATTAGTAGGCTTTAATGCTTTATAGGAAGATAAATTTTGACATTAGAGACCATGCTGTATAAATGAAGGCTTTTAATCTAGGTAGGACAAAAAGGAAGTGCCAATGGAAATAGTCAGGGACCAGTAGCACTGTACTTTCCACTTCTGCCAGAATTAATCTCAGATTAACTGAATTAGTCTAAGGTTTGACTTAGTCTGGTTGGAGAAAGGCTGACAAAAATAGGTACATCCACTTGCCACATTTGTACTAACAGTGCTTCAGGTTAGTGCTTAGACGATTAAAACGGGGCCCTGCCCTGAGAGAACGTTCCACTGGCACTGATTTTGTGTTCATGCTCAGCTTCCCAGCTGCAGATACTTTAAGATCCTTGCTTCTTTGCAGCTTAGTGTTTAGAACTTGGATGAGGTTTTTCCCTAACAGCTGGCCAACTGTTAACATTTTTCTGCTCTTTCAGAACTTTTTTTTTGGAGATAGGGTTGCTGTCTGTCTGCCAAGCTTATCAATAGTGCACTGCATATGTATTTCTTTTACAAAATATTTATATTGCACTGCTGTTTAAATTATTTGTTCTGTCTCATGTCTCCTGTTTTCAAATTTTTTTTTAAGACTCAGTCCTTTGAAATATTTTGTTTCTTTGGGGCAGGAACATTGAACTTTTCCTGATGCCCAACTCAAGTGTGGAAATCAACACGACGTATCATATATACTAAATTTTGGATATTGAAATGTCAAGTGCAATTCTGAAGAAGGTAGGAAGGACACACAGTGCCTAAGGAGTCAGACTGAACCACCGTTTCCTAAGATACCTGCAGCCAGAAACGATGAATGCAATTATGGCATAAAATAAAGCTGTTCAAACCTGGCAGTGCCCTTGGAAGATGATAGCTGTGCAGACTTTCTGTGTTTGGGTATACGTGCACAACAAAATGAAATGCAACTGTAGAATATTCTAGTGGCAATAGCCATGGAGATTTCCAGTACATTCAGCATGCTTTGGCATGCAGGGTACATATCCAAGGTCTCTTAAGAGTTAGCACACACTAACATCCTAACATTGCCTTCTCATTTACTATTACTCATGTTAAACAGTACAGGTACTCTTTCATCTGCCAATTTCCATTTTATTGTACAGTATACATTTTGTTAGAGAATGCTTATTAAGTTCTCTTCAGTTATCTGTTAGACATGTTATATAGGCTTCATCTCTGGTTTTGTGGAGTGTATGTTTAAAGCCCATTTTTAAAGGCCCATAGCTGTCTCAGGCCCACGCTGTTTGAATATGAATGATACGCTTATTGTGAACTTTAAGTGAGACAGATTTGGGGCATGCTGCAGACTGAAAACTTAGATCAAGTCCTAGCAAGTTGGAGTATGCTTCTGTCTGAATCATACATTGGCCAAGCATCAGCTGCCTTGCAGTGACATAACATGGCCAATGACAAGTCAGCTATGTGAATCTTCCTAGGAGGGTCCCAATGTTGTGAAATACAAAGGCAGATGGATTTGTAGGTTGGTTGAGCTCCAGAAGCCTTTCTAAGCCTGTAGGGTATGCTACAGGTGTTCTATATTTGACCATGCAAAACACTGAGACACATCAAGGGGCACAGCAGCTTTAGTGAGCTCTGTGGTTCAGCTCCTAAGGTGCAATGTAGACATAATCATATTCATGAACATACGTCTAGTTCTTTTACTCTTTTCCACAAGCCAACCCTTCCAGTATCAAAAAGTTTTTTCAACTCTTCCTTGCAGAGAAAAGAAAGGTCTGAGATGCTTATAGCTAATAATGATATTAAGTACTGACAGTATTACTATTACAGTGTTCCACCTCCTCTCTCGTTCTCCACCATTGCACCAGCAACTCACTTGCTCAGTCTTGACTTGAGTAGAGCACTGCAGTTTCTTTCTAGCTCCTCCAGTGCTGGAGAGAAACTGCAATGCTGTGCAGCACCTGAAAATAACGAGTGCGAAAAATATGCTTTGCAGCTCTTAGGTTGGCAGCACGCCCCACAGTATGACCCAGTCTGCAGGGAATGACCTGAAACAATGAAAATAGGATGCAGCCTCCCCCTCTGCCATTAACAGCTGTACTACATCTACCTCTGGCCTCAAAGATACAGTGAGGGACTATCATTTCTCTGTTTATAGCAATGTAGCTCACATCGTGCATTAACTTTGCGCACGATAAAAATGCTGCATCGTGGTGATACATCCTCTCTTGCAACCAGCTCACAAAATTGGCGAGGTAAACTTAGGAGAACAAGATGCACTATCCTGAAGGATGGTACAGTTTATGTGCTCTGCAGATCAGAGAGCTGGAGAAGGGAGTTTGCCTCCCAAATCAAATTGCTTGTTTTCTTCCATGTTCCAGTTCACATTAATATACAATTTGCAGTTCAATTATTGTCCCTGTATCTTCTTTAGTGTTACTACTTTCCATATTTCTAATACTGAACTTTTTTCCATATTATTTTCCTCTATATAATTAGCTTTGAATTTTCTAAGCAAACTTTCCTTGTTTTACTTATTTCCTCCCTATATTTGTAACCTCCTTTTGCTCTTCTGTATTATCTCCGTTTTCACTAATATTTGCAACACCTCCTAATTTAGCATCATCTGTGAAACTTGCTATCTTCTTTTTATCACCCCCCTCTTTCAGATTATTAATAATAGTGTTAAGTAAGTGTTGTGGTTTAACCCCAGCCGGCAACTAAGCCCCACACAGCTGCTCGCTCACTCCCCCCACCCCGTGGGATGGGGGACAGAATCAGAAGAGTAAAAGTGAGAAAACTCGTGGGTTGAGATAAAAACAGTTTAATAGGTAAAGCAAAAGCCGCGCACGCAAGCAAAGCAAAACAAGGAATTCATTCACTCCTTCCCATCGGCAGGCAGGTGTTCAGCCATCTCCAGGAAAGCAGGCCTCCATCACGCCTGACGGTTACGTGGGAAGACAAACGCCATCACTCCAAACGTCCCCCCCTTCCTCCTTCTTCCCCCAGCTTTATATGCTGAGCATGACATCACATGGTATGGAATGTCCCTTTGGTCAGTTGGGATCAGCTGTCCCAGCTGTGTCCCCTCCCAGCTTCTTGTGCACCCCCAGCCTACTCGCTGGTGGGGTGGTGTGAGAAGCAGAAAAGGCCTTGACTCTGTGTAAGCACTGCTCAGCAGTAACGAAAACATCCCTGTATTATCAACGATTTTTCCAGCACAAATCCAAAACATAGCTTCATACACAAGCTACTATGAAGAAAATTAACTCTATCCCAGCCAAAACCAGCACGATAAGACATGTTTAAGAGATTATGCAGCTTCCTTCCTTGCATTCTCAATGACTGTTTGCAACATGCAACCTGAAGAAATCTGTTTCCCTAAAGATCGATCCGAATAAATGGTAGCGCAGATTGCCTAGGAAGCGTACTGTGTTATGAGGAACTGGCACCTCTCTGACCTTCCATCAACAAAAATCACTCCTACCTTATCCTCAGAAAGTTCACAAACTCAAGTTTTACTAAATTTAAGTAGAAGATTCACGGATTGTAGATGTAGCTAAAGACTTTTTATAAATCCACTGCTCTGAAGAAACTGTGCCCTATCCAGCCACAATCAATCTATTAACTCTAACCTAGACCACTTCCATGCGTGCTAAAATTCTGCTATGCGTGCTACTTTTGTCCAACACCGAGGCCCAGCTGAAACAAGGTGATGTGCTGTGTATCTTCTTGCAAGGTAGCCAGAAAGGGTTCTACACCCATACTGCTCATAATGCTTTGGCTGTTAATCACCTGCTACGAGTACCTGAATAGTGAAAAACTCAGAGATGACTTCTTTCCAATATCCATTACTATTACCATGTTATATTAATATGCATGTTTAATACAGTACATCATGCATGCTTATATTTTGTTTTGTAAACTTTCAAGCATTCTATAAAGTTTGGTTACATTTCTAAGTATTTCTAATCATAATGCAGACAAAACTCTGCTAGCTCAAATAATTTTTAATGTCTTTTTTAACGATCACAGATTTGACTGTTTGTTAAGCTTAGGTAAAGTGAAATGGATCCCAGTATAGCTGCCTGGTGAAAATCAATCTATAGCTCAAGGATGTATCATACTTTATTACGGCCCTTTTAGGATATCTCTCATCATTGCATTTATCACAAATCTCTCACCATTTGCATTTACATCTGTGCTAGCAATTACTAGAGCTCAAGTTTGAACTGGATATAATTGATTTCACTACCTGTTCTATTCAGAGTTAGCCACAGCTTCAAAAATAACGTGAAGCAAGCATAAACAGGAACTGTCATCAAAAGAAGAAATCCCGTGCAGCCGCTATTCCTGCCCTTGCTCTGTTCCCTCTCTTATGTCACCAGATGTATTTATGTGGCTACATGGTGAACTGGATCAGCAAAGTAACCTGGCAAAACACTAACTCTTCGCTGGAGGGGATATGGGATTAATTTTGACTCAGATTGGTTTTCTGATCTAATTTACTAAACAACTACAAAATACTTGAGCTGCATCAAGTGACACTGACAAAAACAAAGCACCGAAGTCAGAAGGACTGGACTGCAGCAATGTCAATTTGATGATTTGAAGCTATGATATTAGAAAGCAGTGTGGTTAAAATCAAATGGTACCTAAAAGACATCAGTGGTCCTACCATAGTGAACTGTGATGAAAAGGCAATCATGAGAGATTTTATGGAAATTGCCAATCTAGGTAGCATAATTACTAAAACAGGGTAAACTATTAGCTATTGGGTAAAACCATAAAACCTTATTTTTTCCTTAAGTGTTTCATATTGCCTGCTAAGAATTCCTCCCTAGTCTGTGAAGAAGCTATTTATTAAAACCTTGTTTATTTTGGCTTACTCACTTTTAATCCTTCTCAGAATTTTGGCCTTACCTCATGGCTACTTTATTTTTCTTACTAGTTTCTTGTGAGAGATTTTATCAGAAATCCATTTGAAAAATCAAAGTAAATTACTTCCTCAAGATGCCCTTCATACACTCTACTGTTGACTCAAAGAAATTAGCAGGTCAAGAATGCATGATTTACTCTTGTGGCAACCAGGCTTGTTTGATCTTATCAGCATGTATTTATCCAAGCATTTCATTACTTTGTCCTTAATTATATTCCATCAGTTTTTCTAATACTGAAGAAAAGTTTGCCGGACTCTGATACCTGTACTCATTCTCGAATCCCTTTGAAAGATGGAAACAGTGCTAGACACGTTTCAAACACAGAATTTTTTTACTTTAAATAAAATATAGATTTTATAGTTTCACTTTCATGTTTTATGTTACTGCTTTGCTCTTAGAGTTCTTTTGTCTTTTAGTCACAAGCAAAATGTAGCAAAGAAGTATTTTCAAAGACAACTTATGTTTGCTTGAGGCCATAAAAATTACTTCAAGACGACTGGCCTAAATGAGGTGATGTATTACTTAAAATATTTCTTAACATTAATATGTAATTATCTGAAACTTTAAAAAACTCAGTAACAACAGTTGTCAGAAATAGAAATGTTTTGAGAATCATTTCAGTAATACTTTTATTTTTAAAAAGTCTCAAAAAGAATTATTTTTAATTATTGCAAAAATAGCATAAAATAATTCTAAAAGGCTTTTCATTGAAAAATTCGTGTGGGGGTGATGACCATTTATCCTGTAGAATAGCGAAGTGAAAGCCTTCACATTTAATATTAATATTTTATCTGTCTCTCTCTGCCTCCTTCTTAATTCCATTTTTATCCACTTTGTTCTGTTTCTCTTTTCCTTCCCTACTCCTGAGGGTGGGAGGAAAGAGATGTGCTTTGATCTTTATTATAATTTGTAACTAACTTTTTCTTTTTTAAGTATAATTTTAGTTGTAGGACAGTGAAATGAGCATACTTTGGATGTTCTCTAATGTATATAAAAGCTGTGTAGCAGCTAATACTCCTCTGGACAAACATACTATTTTTGAAGTGAAAAAACTCTTAGAGACAACTTGGAGTTTGCAAACTGAATTTTACAGTACTGAACTTAAACCTAATGTTAACCAAAAGGGATTATATATGAGGATCAAAGGACAATGAAACCCCATTATTGTTTAGTATTGAAAAAAGGAATGTAGTCACAATTATACAGTTGAAATGTAGTTTCTAACTGTTGAAAGATTTGTGTAAATCAGTTCCAAACATATAAAGATCCAGCATTTTGCTAGAATGCATTGAGAATTGAAGATGTGTTTAGAATCAGAGAAGCTTGTCTGTTTTTATTTTAACAGTTATCTGAACAGTCATATTTCAGTTATCTAAAGTTTTGTAAAAATCTCAATAAAAATATTCTCTGAAAAAATAAATAAAACTTCCGTTTTCAACCTTAAACTTGAACATACAGCAAGCTTGTTAGCAATTGTATCACGTCATGTAATGCTCAGTTAAAATAATTATTCCTTTGAATAGTTCAAACAATTCTACTTCATTAAGAACCAGTGAGTTTGTGAGAAAGTGGACAATATGTGAGTATACTTCAGCAGGGGAGTAGTGATAGTGTAGTGATACAGGTTGCCTAACTGATTCTTTGATGGCTGAATCCCAAGATATGTTATAAAGTAAATGCAAAGGATCTGGCTTTGAGCAACCTGATCTAGTTGCAGATCATAGAATCATAGAATCATTGAGGTTGGAAAAGACCTCTAAGATCATCGAGTCCAACCGTCAACCCAACACCACCATGTCCTAAACCATGTCCCTAAGTGCCTCATCTACTCGTCTTTTAAATACCTCCAGGGATGGGGACTCAACCACTTCCCTGGGCAGCCTGTTCCAGTGTTTCACCACTCTTTCAGTAAAGAAATTTTTCCTTACATCCAATCTAAACCTCCCCTGGCGCAACTTGAGGCCATTTCCTCTCGTCCTATTGCTAGTTACTTGGGAGAAGAGACCAACACCCACCTCGCTACAACCTCCTTTCAGGTAGTTGTAGACAGTGATGAGGTCTCCCCTCAGCCTCCTTTTCTCCAGGCTAAACAACCCCAGTTCCCTCAGCCGCTCCTCATAAGACTTGTTCTCCAGACCCCTTACCAGCCTCGTTGCCCTTCTCTGGACACGCTCCAGCACCTCGACGTCCTTCTTGTAGTGAGGGGCCCAAAACTGAACACAGTATTCGAGGTGCGGCCTCACCAGTGCCGAGTACAGGGGCACGATCACTTCCCTCCTCCTGCTGGCCACACTATTTCTGATACAGGCCAGGATGTCCCTGCCCATGGCAGGGGGGTTGGACTAGATGACCTTTAAAGGTTCCTTCCAACCCAAACCATTCTATGATTCTATGAAAAAATAAACCTAATAAAGCAACATTATATTGTGTCATTATTTTGGTACCATCTTAGCATACAAAAAATTACATGAACTCCCCCCCCAACATTTACCAAGAATCCTGTGAAAAGTATCTCATGAAGGGCTACAATGTTATTCTGCACTGTGCAAAATAACTGTTTTTCAAAACATGGCTAATTGTATCTTATATGACTGGGTGGCTCTACAGTATTTTTCCCCATTACCAGATTCCAGAGTACTCTTCAAAGTTGAGGTATCACAGTTCTGAAGATGGTACTGAGAAAATAGAGTAAAAAAGTGGCTGCTTATATAGCATAGGCTTCTGAAGAGAACTGTGGTAGGAAACAGTATTCAGTACACCTCCATCTTCAAAATGTTCTCCCATTAGTGATAACGAGCCAGCAACGTGCCCTCATCGCAAAGAAGGCTAATGGTATCCTGGGCTGCATTAGGCAAAGCACTGCCAGTAGGTCGAGGGAAGTGATCCTTCCCCTCTGCTCAGCACTGGTTAAGGCCACACCTGGAGTACTGTGTCCAGTCCTGGGCTCCCCAGTACAAGTGAGACCTGGACCTACTGGAGAGAGTCCAATGAAGGGCCACGAAGATGGTTAGGGGACTGGAGTGTGTCTCCTATAAGGAAAGTCTGAGAGAGCTGGGACTGTTCAGCCTAGAGGACAGAAGGCTCAGGGGGATCTTACCAATGGATACAAATACCTGAAGGGAGGGTGCAAAGAGGACTGAGTCAGGCTTTTTTCAGTGGTGCCCAGTGACAGGACAAGAGGTGATGGGTACCAGCTGAAATACTGGAGGTTCCCTCTAAACATCAGGAAACACTTTTTCACTGTGAGAGTGACTGAGCACAGGCTGCCCAGGGAGGTTGTGGAGTCTCCATCCTTGGAGATATTCAGAAGCTGTCTGGACATAGTCCTGGGCAAATGGCTCTGGGTGGCCTTGCTTGTGCAGGGGAGGTGGACAAGGCAACCTCCGAAGCTCTCTTGCAACCTCAACCATTCTGTGATAATCCTATCATAATGGAGTAATTTTGCCACTAGAAAAGGCAAAACAATGCAATGGTACAAAAGCACAAAGTTTTTGTGCAGATTTTCCTGCATCTCAGCTGTGTCCTGAAATATAAAAGCCTTTCAAAGCATTTGTAGTTATAAAGACCTGACACTGCAGAACTGCAGCAAGAATATGTTGAAATAAAATATTATGGAATGGGAGATTGAAAGCTGCGTAGAAATAAGAAAGGTAACACCCTGTGAATGCAGCACACTCATGACACTGAACAGCATTCTGTGCTTTATGAGGGTCACTAAACTATATTGATAATTACATAGATCATTTTTCATTTGAAGATTATACTAGGACTGTGGTCAAGTGGGTACCAACTATAAGAGTACAGTCCCTTCTGGTACTGCTGCTTCTCCTATTTTCTTTAAAAGGGTTTGTGGGAAGAGGTCAATTTTCTAAACAAATTTTAGATAATTTATCCCTAATTTTTTGCATATGCATGCTCACTTTCAAGAAATATGATCAAAGTCTGATAATATGACTCTCTGAATAACAAATTACAGTACAATTATTCTTGCCAGAATTGTTTTAAAAAGCTGAGAGAGAAAATAATCAGGAGATTATGTTCTAAAGAATGTAACACCACAGCAAAATCATCCAAAGGACAAAGATAATTTGATGAAAATTTTCTAATTGTTAGAAGGCCTTTCAGGAAACACTGGAAGAAACCAACTTCTTCACAGGACATAATGTAAGTAGTAAATAACAAAGTTAGTATTTTATCCCATTTTGCTTTTAACATTTGGAGACAGTTTATTTATACTGAGAAATAATGAACAAAAAATTTTCTTCCTTACTAACATAGGATACACCACTATCGTCATTTTTGTTTATTACAACTCAATCGCTGTTACAGTTTTCCCCTGTCACAAATTCAGAATCCTAACATAAACTCTGTACCTAATGTATGAGTAGGTAAAGTCTAAAAGACAGTCACTTCTGGACTTTCTCTTCTGAGTTCCGTCCCTATGTGCTGGATGATGCCTTGGGTCAAACGCCTTCAGGACAACTGCCGTGAACTATGTGAAAGTATACTTACTGTGTTCAGCTTGGTCAAATACGTGCTATTTGAGATCTCAAAAGAGAACTTTTGGGTTTGCGCATTTTGGAAAAGATTTATGATAAATTTCAGTTGAAGAAATGCCTTAGGCCAATATGGTTGTCCTCAAAGTACACTGCACTAATAGACAATGCACAAGTCTCATGTTTCTCTTAAAGCAAAGATTATGACCCATTGCCTTATAAATGGTATTAATTTCAATCTGATCTCCCTCTGCACATAAATACAAAACCACCCTGTCAAAAGAATCAACAAAGCTTTCAGATCACGCAGAATACTTAAACACTGTACAGCCCTCCCCAGTCACTTTTTTAAGTAGATGCAGATCCGTAGAAAAAAAAGCACATGAATTCATGACCCCCTTCCAGGGGTTGGGGTGGGGGGGCAGGAAGCGCCTATCCCTTTCACACCATAGTATACTTTGACTCAAAAACGGCCCCTACAACACAGGTGAAACAAATAACTTCCAAAATACGCCCAAGAGGCTCTACAAGCAGTGCGCATGATGATGCGTTTCAATGCTAATACATGTAGATTATATAAACATAGCCTTAACTGTGTCTGACCTAAAGAATCATGATGAGAAAATAAAGACAA
Source organism: Aptenodytes patagonicus (assembly GCF_965638725.1). NCBI lineage: Eukaryota > Metazoa > Chordata > Aves > Sphenisciformes > Spheniscidae > Aptenodytes > Aptenodytes patagonicus. The sequence continues at coordinate 127,266,924 of NC_134950.1, forward strand.
AAAACAGAAGAGAGCTGAGAGAGCTCAAGTATGTCAAAAGCATTTCTCTTACAAGGCCTTCCTATAACAAATAGTATAATGGGAACCAGCCAGCCAAACCCCGGGCTTCCCTGGGATACTGCTCCCAGGAGGGAACAGCAAAAGAAACGTACTCTCATGTCCAAAGACAATGCAGACCACTAATGTTTCAAGGGCTGTGAAAGGAACAGAGCATAACAGAGTCTAAAAAGTGTCCCAAGTTACAAGCATCATTTTTCTGAAAAAAGTTAATTTGCCATTTCAATATTATCCAAAATATTTCTTTTTCAAATAAAAGAAAGTATACGGAATAACAAATAATAACAAATACTGAATTGTAATGCTGTATTTTAAAATATGCTGCAATAGGCTGAGACATCTTCATGAGGTATGGAAATGTCTTTCTTCAAAATCAATTAGAAATAAATCGTATAAAAAAGGCAGCCAAATATACATCCCTACAGATTCCCAACATTCAATAGCAAATTTCCGTGGCAATCAAAGGGTTGAAGCACACACACAAAGTGGAGACCTTCTTGGGCATTATCCTTTCCATTTCAAATGTTGTATTTGTGTTCAAATTCCAGTGTGTGCTACTCACTGTCAAGTTTGTAGCTACCATTGGAACACCAGGTCTGTGTAATCAAAAAAGTTTGCTGTGAGACTGTCATTCTCATTTGACTCTTACAGTTCATAATTTCCACATACCACCATATATACTGACTATATAAGTTACCATTATTCTCTGCAGTTCTTTAAATTAATTTCCTACTCACAAGACAGAGCTTGTATTGAATCCAGCTGAGACTTAGAAAGGCAGATCTTGGGTGTAACATTTGGGCAGACAACGAGGCAGGAGGGAGTAGCTCCAACTTCTTTTCTAAAGGTCTGAGCTTAGAAGCATACCCAAGACCTTCATTAAGAATATGATGGCCCACTTGAAGGCTTACAGAAAACCAGCATGCTAGCATTCCAATCTGTGCATCCTGCCTTGTCTGAGAAGAGCAGCAGAAGCATCACTACAGTGTGAAAATGAGTTTCCACATCTGACTCTCCTTGATACACTGGATGCAAAAAAACAAAAAACCAAAACCAAAGTCTTTCTCAAAAAAGAGCACAGACAGGATGCAACCCTTTTGAATTGCAACACTCTGGACTTGATCCATGTCAGAGTGATCAAAGCAATCAATTCTCATTGATCAAATGAATTACAATAAAATATAACTACTTAACTGGACATGTGGACAGAGTAGTAGTTCTGACTAATGTAGTATATATAAAAGAACTAAACTGGGCCAAGAGTTGTCTTCCTTTTTGCAGATGGGTCAAGTAAGTTACTACAGAATGAGTAGTACTCCACCCCTTAACAGACCTGGAATTTCTGTCAGCCAACAAGAAGAGATTTAAATTTTAGTATTGAAAATACATAGAGTTCCTCATAGGAGGAATCATTTATCATATATGTAATGCTCAGAGTTCTCAGCAACATAACTTGGTTTTAGAAACAGTTTTTATTAATTGCAAAGGAATTTTAAAATTGCATTTTATAATTATAAATAAATATACTTCCAAAATGCAAAAATGCCTCTAGTCATCAGTTATCAGCAAAAATATGTATACTTTGTACCTTTCTTCCTTGTATCTCTTCCTTCTCTCTCTACATGACTTACAAGCTGTTTTAAAACAACAGCTCTGCAACATGCCTCAGAATTAGTTCCAGATCTTTTAAAATAATTGCTGTCTCAGAGATAAATAAAAAGCAAAATTTAGCTAGCATATACATTATTCTTTTTGGGCATGTTGTTTCTATTATTTGATCATCTAAAATAGTGGTTCAGAAGGACACTATTTCTAAGAAAAATGATTATTTTAACCATAAAAAATGGGTTTCACATTGTCAAAGCATATAGAACTAAAAAAAAAAAAAAAATCAGCTCTCACTGATACTGATATGAGTACAGATTAACTATCTGCTTTAGGTTAGGACATAACTTATCCCAGAGTTTTCACTTATTTGAAATAAGTGAATAATATTCAAATAATATGAATATGAAATTATTGGCTAAATAGTATAACTGACATTAGTAGAAACATCATTAAAAGCAAATACTTAAGACAAACATTTTACTTATACACACAAATCAAAACAGACATCTTCACCTTTTTGGGCCAAAAACTCTGGAAGAATGATTACAAAACACCACACGAGAAAGTAAAGTTCCTGAGGTTAAACTCTCTGGAAAAGGCTATGGATTTTTTGTTTGGTTGGTTCTTCCTCATCTTTCTCTCAGATACAGTATTAGGGTAGCTCCAAGAGTTCTACCTGGAGACAACAGGGTTCTGGGGACAAAGGACCACACATGGCCATCTTCCATATTTCCATTCATGGGTATAAGACAAGTATAAGAGAAAAATACATTATTTATATATAGGTATATATGTAAAAAAAATTCTTTTTTTTTCACGTTTACCACAAATACTTTATCATTGTGCCCACTGCAAATAAGATAATTTTAAACTGGTCATACTAAACATGGTTAATATCTTTCTTCACAACTAAAAATTACTTCTGTGGCCAAGGATCACATTGGCATACAGGAAATCACGAAGAAGTATTTTACTGCTGTCCAACATGTTTACATGAACTAATTTTATAACATACCTGCAGTGATGGAAGAAGCCAAAGAATTATTGCTGTTAGCTATTTTTAATACAATGTAGTCAGCAGATAATTGTGTTTGCCTTAATGTTAACTAATGCCTCTCCTACTGTGTTTTGAAAGGAAGTGGATCAGCAGGAAACATTTAATTTACAGCAGCTTCTTGCTGTTTATGTGAAAATCAGCTATCAGAATAACAAATGGTTATTTTATGTATGATTTATTTCTTCCTTATTGATAAAAATTCCCCTTTTAGAAGAAAACTTACATACCAAGTAACTGGGAGAAATATTTTAAAAATACATGAAATGTCAAAAGTTCACTTTTTTGCATTGATTGCAGCCTATACTCAGGCTGTTTCAGAGTATTAAGAATACTTGTGAAACTGTGTCCCTCAAAGCTGTAGCTAAGGAAACATAGTTGTACACAACAATTATATATCGTAAAACTTAATACTATTAATCATTTTCAATGTCATTACTGAGAGTGCTCAGCAAGAAATCTGAAAAGCAAAAGGGGAAGGATTTTTGAATTCTGCTTTTATTATTTTAGGATGTTTTGTCTTGTTTTCTTGTGGGGGACCTGACTTCATTTTCTTTTTGTCTGACTGACTGCAGTCCATATATTCATAAATACCACCCGTGGATGTTCTTAAACAAAATTCTAGATAGTATTTTCAAGGGCTTTTCAAACTGGACCAGAGCTAGTCAGTTTGGAATGCCAGGCAAGAAAACAGTGAAATAAAACAAATAGTTGCCATTTAGCCTCTAGTATATTGGTAGTATTACACTACCGGGTTATTTCACTTAGTCTTATTTTCTTACACTTTTACTTACTGTAATTCACAGTCACTTCACAGGTTTATCTAAAAAGGTTTTTGACCTCAGAAATACATGCTCTAAAACTGGTTGTGAAGTCTAGCAGTTTTAAGTAATTTTTAGTGTATTTGAGAAAGGAGTTTGGTCAAGCAGCTGTTTTAATTTCCTGTTTCTGCCTGTCAACTATTTCCCTGGAAAGCGCAGGCATTTCTAGCAAAACCAAAACTGGCCAAAGAAAATGATACAAGAGATTGAAAAGGTTTACACATAAACAGCTAGAACTCCACTTGGAACCACTGTGAAAAAACAACTTGTGAATACTTCCCTCTTGACAAAATAGGGGGGAAAAAAACCTCTTACTGATACTGAAATTACTTCTATGATTATTGTTTATTTCAAAAGTGCTTTTATAATAAACAGTACAGATGAGCTTCAAGTTTCCTAACTTTCACTTCTTTGACCTTCTACATTTGGAACATACAGAACTGTATCTCTAGCCAAGATAAAAGCAAAGCAAGTCTAGCTTCTCTTCCCTCAACCCCTGCCCCTCCTTTTCCACTCTCATCCTTTCCAAATGCTCTTTGGCTTATATGAAGATGAGTTTGGCTGGGAACTATAGCATGGCCATTTCAACCTCAATTTTTCAACAGACTTAGATTACAAACTCTGTAATTTCATAGCTCTTACTGAGGGGGTCTGTGGGGTCTTTTCACTCCACACAGTTTATAAACAAATTAACTGATCATCTAAGACGCTGCACAAAACAATCTGTGGCACAGGAATACCACAGAACCTAGCCCTCTACTATGGAAGATCCAAATCACACAATTTAGTTATATGTCAAGTTGGTTCAACTGGTTTTAAACTGAAGCTAGTCCTATGGAACTATCTCAACTAAACAATCTGAGACAAAGGAAATGTTGTAATCTTTCATTACACAATGCTTATTAAGACAATAAGGTGGGCCAGCAGACTAGCAAGCTGTGTTCTGCCACTACTTCCAGTGCCAAACTGAAAACATTACTTACACTGAAAGACTAAGGATATGGCTGCTAAAAAATAGGGGTTAACTTGCTTTTGTAATTTACATCATCTTGAAATTATTAGAAGTAAAATGTGATATGGCAATAACAGATGTCTTGGATTTTGTTTTTTTTCCTCATACTATTTACATATACTTATTATAGTGATATTACAGTTGTGATCATCTGAGAATATTAAAAAAAAAAACAAAACAAACCAATTTCTATAAGAAGAAAATCTTTTCTTATGCCAAATGATACAGCTGGCAGAAAAAAGCACTAGCATAAAAGCCTTTTTCTTGGGCCTGAAGTATACATCTGACTTGCCTGCTAAAACGTTGCTATATCAGAAATAAACTTTTTTCTCCTCCTAGAGAAATTATGAAATATTTCACATGTATTGCATGCTAGTTTTATATAAGTAATTTCTGACAAGACGACCCTCATAAATAAAAAAAGACTTCTATGTATCTTACATATCCACAACTGTTTCAACAGAGCACACCTTTCCTTTAAAAAGATTGTATCATTTTGTGAAAAGTCATTAAATATCCATAAGACTCACAATTTCAAAAAGCTAAAATATGATCTCCAGCCATGTCATTTCATAAAAGAGTTAGTGGCTGGACATCAACTGTGAAAAAAGACTCTATTCACCATTTAGCAATAATTATAGTACTTAGCTTATTCTGCTGCAATTTATTAACAGGGCAATGATTCCACAGTTCCACATTCTGAAAAACAGCTTTTCTGTCTATGAGCAATGAGGCAAAACTCTGTTGCCTAAATATCTCACAAACTAATCTAAGTTATATAGATCTTTAAGTACTTAATTTCACTGATAAATGAGACATTTCAAGGTAGAATCATAGAATCATTGAGGTTGGAAAAGACCTCTAAGATCATCGAGTCCAACCATCAACCCAACACCACCATGCCCACTAAACCATGTCCCTAAGCGCCTCATCTACTCGTCTTTTAAATACCTCCAGGGATGGGGACTCAACCACTTCCCTGGGCAGCCTCTTCCAATGTTTAACCACTCTTTCAGTAAAGAAATTTTTCCTCACGTCCAATCTAAACCTCCCCTGGCGCAACCTGAAGCCATTTCGTCTTGTTCTATCGCTAGTTACTTGGGAGAAGAGACCAACACCCACCTCGCTACAACCTCCTTTCAGGTAGTTGTAGACAGCGATGAGGTCTCCCCTCAGCCTCCTTTTCTCCAGGCTAAACAACCCCAGTTCCCTCAGCCGCTCCTCATCAGACTTGTTCTCCAGACCCCTCACCAGCTTCGTTGCCCTTCTCTGGACACGCTCCAGCACCAGGTATAAATGGTCTATGCTGTTACCCAACAAGAATTGCATCTGCTGTTGTTTTCATTGACATAGTTTGGACCAAAAATTAAAGCCTGATAAAAATCACAATGAAAATCTAACTCACTAGAATTAGCAATAAGTTATTTAGCAAGGTGAGCAGATGTGAATTTGGGAAAAGGAATTCTTACTTAAGAGTGTTTCTAACTTCTGAATAAAGTAATTTTATATTTACTCTTTAGGGATCCTTAAAATTTTTAACTATTACCTTATCTGTGTAGTCTTCTTCAAAATTCTTTGTTATGGGGATCTTGCAACCACAGGGAGCTTCTTCCTTTCAACAGCATTGTGAATTTACTACTAAGAAATAGTGGCTATATCCCAGAACAGGGTTTCTATTTGTCCTGACTCAGTCCTCACTGAAATACACTAAAAGCACACTTGTATCCACATGAACCACAGATACATAATGACTAGCTGAAGAATGCAGAAATAACTTAGTATTCTCCATGTTAGTCACAGTGTTAGCAAGTAATGAAGAGTTTATTAGATTACATAAAAACATTTTTAAAAGCCTACTCCAAAACTTTCTCTTTTGTCCAAGTTGTCATGGTTTAACCTCAGCCGGCAACTGAGCACCACACAGCCGCTCGCTCACTCCTCCCCCCAACATGGGGGAATCGGAAGAGTAAAAGTGAGAAAAGTCCTGGGTTGAGATAAGAACAGATTAATAATTGAAATAAAATAAAATAGCAATAATAATAACAACAATAATAAATAATATACAAAGCAAGTGATGCACAGTGCAATTGCTCACCACCCGCCGACCAATGTCCAGCCAGTCCCCGAGCAGTGGTCACCAGCCCCCCCAGCCAGCTTTCCCCCGTTTATGTGCTGAGCATGATGTCATATGGTATGGAATATCCCTTTGGCCAGTTTGGGTCAGCTGTCCTGGCTGTGCCCCCTCCTGGCTTCTTGTGCACCTCCAGCCTTCTCAGTCGGTAGAGCATGGGAAGCTGAAAAGTCCTTGACTAGTGTAAGCACTGCTCAGCAACAACTAAAACATCGGTGTGTTACCAATGTTGTTCTCATAGTAAATCCAAAACACAGTGCTGTACCAGCTACTAGGAAGAAAATTAATTCTATCCCAGCCGAAACCAGGACACAAGTCGATATTTATTTTCATGAGCTTGTTCTCCCTAAAAGAGTAAAGATAAAAAGTCAAAATTTGAGAATTTTGCTAGTACAGTTAAGACCCTAGCCTTGATACATTGGCTGAAACAGTGGGGGGTTTTGTCTATAAATACGAAAAAGGGAAGGTAAAGAAAACCATGTTAATGGACTCTTGACCAAAAGATTAGACTTATCGCCAAAGGAAACAAAACCTATTTAAGATAATAAACTCCCTTTCATCACCAGTTTTCCTTAGAATTGCTTATTAAAGTTTCATGATATTATAAGGAAAGTAAACTCTGGTCATTTGGTTAGGACAGTCTGGTGATGTGGGTCTCACCTCTGACTGCCACTGACCTGTTCTGAAATATTGGGTAAGATGTTTCATTTCTTTGAGTCTCCATCTTCCTTCTGATTATCTATCAGCTCTATTTATACACATTTTGAAATATTTGGAAGGGGCTACCTTTCAGTGTATTTCTACAGTGTCCCATGGAGTATGCTTTTTGATGCACTTAATACATATAATAAAAATTTACTATTATTTATTAAGATTTTCTAAATTAGTATACACTAAGAAAAACCAGGTAAATTTATTGTGATATTTCCAATAAATGGTAAATAAGTAATCATTAAAAAATATTAATGGTTCACAATCAGTTCAGAAGCACAAATCAACCAAACAAGAAATAGCTTTCTTTTCAAGTGCTGCTTGTGCTAATACTTAAAATCTAAAGCTACTTCTTGATTTGTCAGCCTGTGCGTTGAAGCCAGCTTGAGAAGTTCCTGCTCACATCAAATCTTGAACCACTCTGCACCGCTAAGATTCGTCTTTGTAACTGTTTCTGGGACCATAACGTAAGCCCTGTGACTATTTCTGTGCAAACAAATAAAAAACTATGGTCTCTGACTTTTACTGTATTTACATAAATATTACATGTAGTTCTCAAAAAGTCTCTGTTTTAAGAAAACTTACAATTTAATTGTGTCTCATCCCTTTTTCTTATACATAAGACAGTAATGTTCCTTTTCCTTCCTCAAGCCTTTGTCTCTCATTCCCCGAATCTCATGAATTTCAGATCCTCTCCACCTTGTCAAAAATGTCTTTGGGCATTTGTAGTCACTCACAAGAGAAAATCAGTAGTCACCCATACTTGTTCTTCAAATGCCTAGAAGGACAAGATGTCCTGAAGTTGCTACTTAGAAATGCGATCAAATGAAAATGCATTATGGTTCTCCAGGTCTGTTTATTGCAAGTCTTCAGTCACACCAATGTCACCGGTTATAACAAATATTATTACTTTCCCTCCTTATAATAATAACAATTGTATAGTTAGAAGAGTGTGAATTACATCTCATTATAATTCATCTGATTCTCCGTTCTCTCAGTCCTACAATATTGTTCTATTAGGTTCTATTGTGAGTCCGGCCTATCTGCAAACCTCCCACTTACCGGTAATAACGTATTCAACAACCTCAGCTTTTGTGTTCACATGTAGTTTGAAGAAATAGCAATTTAAATGTTTTCAAGGTGTAAATTTAACTTATTTTTAAGCTGATACTAATTTTACGCCTTTTTAACACTCTTTTTCCACTGTAGATTTGAACTCTTTGTAAGTTCAAGCAAACAAGGGCTGTCTGCCTAAACAGTAGTATGTAAAGTCCTGCACTTCTGTTTAATAAGTGATTTTTATAAAACGATGCTGTAGGAAGAACAAGCATTTTTAATTAAGAGCAGCAGAAACTGCTACAGTAAATTCCATGTTTGGGTTGAGGTTTGTTCTAATAAATTGTGTATTTTTTAACAAGAAAGCTTATCTAAGAAGTATGACACTTAGATAAATATGCCAATTATTTTTAAAACATCTCTAGTGAGAATATACTTCAGATCAATTAACATGCTGCTTTAGTCCTAGCTGCTGTAGATTTTCCCTAAACTTTTTTCTATAGCACAACATGGTGCACTGAAAACCTGCTGAAGCAATATGCTACTATTTAGCAAGTTCAACATTTAAAAACAGAATAGATAGTATCCCTGTATCCTCTAGTGGATCGTTGTAAAAAACACCAATTTGGCATGATTTAACATGACACATAAAAACTGCTGTGAATGGAATAGCAACAATATTACAACTTTAAAAGAACATTATATAATGTAAATTATACAGAAGAGCTCACTTACATTATCTTCAGCATTAAAATCAATTTCTTTCTTAAAGCTCTTTCCAGTGCAACTCAAAACATGAAGCTTTCTAAATCTCCTGTTTAATGACTAAAATAATGCAGCATTTATCCTGGACATCTGCTCTAATTGACAAATCCAGATGAACTTTGTACTTTCTGCTTCAAATTTTGCCCTTACAGAATGAAATTATGTAATGGTATACTATTATGTTTAGCCTCACCACATTTCTAAAATAAGTGTTTCCTAAACCCCATTTATGTTCAAATAAATGATCACAAGTATTCTGGACCAAAAATACTCCAGATAAACATATCACAGAATTCCAGGCAAAGATTAAGTGCCATAACGCCCACTTATGCTTTCATTACTTCATCACTTGGAAGGCAAAGGCAGGCTTCTCCAGTAAGATTCTATAACATATTTTTTACGTTCTTGAATCAGGTGTCAAGCAAAAAATAAGAATAATTGTTGCTGAACACCTAAGAATATTGTATTCTCTTTATGCAGTTCTATAAGAAACAGTTGATTTCCTGTCCTTAGACCCTCAAGATTTTTGATCAGATTCATGACATCGCATCAGTTTCAACTTTCTGCTAGTGACACTGTCAATGTATTTGTCTCAAAAGAGAGTGCTAATTAAACAATTTTGGTATTAGAAGTGTAATGGATGACAATCCATTAATCCATCTGCCAAAGACTGCTCATCCATTTTTAATTCTCTCATCTAGGTTAAGATTTCTCTTAAAAGGTCACAGTTAATTCAGTCCTCTGACTTTTACGTTTTGCACAATCTCAAGGAATGTTACCAAGATAATCAGTAGTTCTGTGCTTTTAAAGTGAAAATGTTCCTAAATTAAAAACCCTACGTTTATCTCTCCGTTCATGCTTCTTTTTCCTCAAGTGATGATAACTTGTAAATTGTTCAAGTAACACACAAACAACTGATATGGCATGGGAAAACAGAAGAAGTGATAGAATGAGATATTTTAAGATGCAATATTTTCAAGCTTTGTCATTCTTATTTCCTATTCCTTCTAATAGTTTAATAAAAATTTCTTCCTTAATTATTCACTCATGAAGTCTGGAGAGATACGGAAGGTTAAATAATTTTCCTTTTTTACACTGAATGGTAAGTATAAAGCATAGAACTTCTAAATTTTTTTATTAAGAAAACCCCAGAGATTCCCATGCCAGAGTAACTTCAAGCACTGGCCCATCTACTCCTACACTTTGTATGGCTGATAAAATCAGCACCACTGCTATTCTCTATGTCTGCCCATATTTCTCAGTGAATTTTTGTCCGTCTCCATAAAACTTGGCTCCAAAAAAACCCCAATACTCCCCTGTATAGTCTACAACTGGATTCCTGCATATAACAGAAGTGCAACATTTTGCCTTTTTAAGTGGCTACCAATATTTTTACAAATGCTATTCTGTTTTTATAGTTCTCACAGCACAAAGAAAGCAATGCTCATTTGAAAAAGGCTGACGGAATTAATTCAAGCTCAAATAATCTGGACTAAATGACAAACTTTGCTGTATTATAAAAATAAGATAGCGTTTCCAACAGTTTATGATAATAAAATACCATCTTTTGCAGACAGGAGGGCAAGCAGATTTCATTCTTCAGTCTTTTCCTCCTGAGTATCGAAAATGAAAATACATGCATTGTATGTAGCAAACAGAAAATAGAAGTTAATGTTATTTCCTTTCTTTTGCTTTTTGGAGGGACTTTTTTATATTTCAGAATTTTAACAAAGAAGTAGAAAAATATCAAGGCCAAAAGGGACTGTAATTAAATTAGCATAACCACACTTCCTACATGGGCCAAAGTATCCCCTGCTATTAAATCAAAACTAAATGTCTTTGTAAAGATTCCAAGTAATGACAACCTAAATCATCTGTTCCAAAGGTTAGTTACCCTTGTCATTAAAAGATATGCACCTTATTTATTAGTCTGAATTTGTCCACCTTCAGTTTCAAGCTTCTGGACCTTATTATAATCTTTACTGTTTTAAGTAATATACTTAATACTAGTATATTAATATAGTAATATATAATATTAGTTATTATATACTTATATATACTTATATACATATAAGTAATATATAATATTACTTATTATATACTTAATACTATATATTATATAATAATATACTTCAAATACTAGAAATCTCATTTTCATGCACCTATTTGTGGACTCTGATCAAATAACATCTGAATCCTCACTCAAACATATTGAACAGATCGAGCTTTCTAAGCCTCTCATTATAACTCACATTACAAGAAGCACACAAACATTCTTATAGCTATTTCTGAACACTTTTTCAGTAATTTTTCCTTTTTGAAATATAACAACCATAACTGAAAATAATATTACAGGAATAGTCTAACTTATGCCATTAGCTAATGTTGTCCTACTTCTCTATTGCTATACCATTTCTATGTCATCAAACAGCACAGAAAAAAGTGATATACACTCTTAAACACATTACTCTGATCTTAGTGTACAAAAGATCTAAAACATCTTCTGAAGAAAATAAACCATTAAATATATGAGGGTAAACGGAAAATGAGATAAAATGACATGACTACCAAAGTAATCCTGTTAGAATGACTGGATGTCTTTGATAAATGAGCAAATTTTATGGACAAAGAAAGAGCAGGATAGGATATATCCAGACCTCTATAATACACTACAAAGAAGATTTACATAAAATGGGGATTAATGCTACAATTGTAAGAAGCAAGGAAGTGGCTATAGAGATGTGAACTCCTGTGTGCTAGACCTCTGCCCTAGAGTGAGGTTAGTAGTGGAGTTCCTCAAAGATCATCTTTGGGGACAATCTTACTAAATATTTTTAAAACTGCCTGGCATAAAAAGTAGGAGTGATGTCAATGCCTTCTCCTAACCATGTGTCAATACAGAGAACTGAACTATGATAAAGGAAAAACTGGGTGACTTGGGGACTGGGGTAATAGAAGTGTCATGACATTTAATAATACAAAGTATGAGGTTGGGACACAGGCTCAGCGCTCAAGGCTTCTTAGCAGTGTATACCAAATTGGATTTTGATGCCCTCAAGGAGAGGATAAAATTACTTATTTTCTCAGCATGAACAGGCATCAAAACTATATTTCATGGTGATGACAGAGAAACCAGGACAGGAACATCTTCCCTGAGAAGTTTGTGTGCTGCTGAGCTAAGCAACATCCCTACCACCAATAACAGATGGCCACAGTGCACTGCCTTCTGCACAAACCCCCCTCTGACCAGGGCTGGGTCCGTGCGCTCCACCTGAAGAGGACAATGAATGCTGCTGGCCGTGGCAGAGAGGTGAGACACGCACATACCAGGTCAAAAGAACTTCCAGTTGCAGCATCAGATAGCCAAGATCCCCCAATCTGCTCCGTGCTCACCTAGGTCAATGGCCAAATCCTCCTAGAACACTATGTTGTCTCCAGCCTGGAGAAGTGAAGGGGAGAAAAGCCACAACTCAGTAAAACTCCCCAGTCCCAATAATACGTGGCTGTGTGCTGGTTTTGGTTGGGATAGAGTTAATTTTCTTCATAGTAGCTAGTGTCTGAGGCTGTTTTGGATTTGTGCTGGAAAAAGCGTTGATAGTACAGGGATGTTTTAGTTACTGCTGAGCAGTGCTTACACAGAGTCAAGGCCTTTTCTGCTTCTCACACCACCCCACCAGCGAGGAGGCTGGGGGTGCACAAGAAGCTGGGAGGGGACACAGCTGGGACAGCTGACCCCAGCTGACCACAGGGATATTCCACACCATGTGACGTCATGCTCAGCATATAAAGCTGGGGGAAGAAGGAGGAAGGGGGGGACGTTTGGAGTGATGGCGTTTGTCTTCCCACGTAACCGTCAGGCGTGATGGAGGCCTGCTTCCCTGGAGATGGCTGAACACCTGCCTGCCCATGGGAAGGAGTGAATGAATTCCTTGTTTTGCTTTGCTTGCATGCGCGGCTTTTGCTTTCCCTATTAAACTGTCTTTATCTCAACCCACGAGTTTTCTCACTTTTACCCTTCCGATTCTCTCCCCCATCCCACGGGGTGGGGGGAGTGAGCGAGCAGCTGTGTGGGGCTTAGTTGCCGGCTGGGGTTAAACCACAACACTATGAAACGTAAAAACACCCAGCCCTGCCAGAAGTAGGGGCCAGCTTTAAGCCCTTAAACCCATCTTCTACTCCCCCATGCTGAAATGAACTGCTTTCTATTTTGTTATCCCCTCTAGCAGCTGAGTTGACAGGGCTAGGGAAGAGGTGTGGGCAGAAGGGGCTGAGTACACAGCCAGCATAGCAGCAGCCACATGAAATTAATGCTTGTGTGATCCTGGCACCCTGAGCTACTAAGAGAGGATGAGCTATGGGAGCAATTCTGTACCATGATGATTTTGCAGACACATCAGTCTGTCACCACACACAACTATTTATGCCTAAATCTAGTTCTGTGACAGTTCCTCAGAAACTAATACACTGAAAACCTATTAGGGAAATGAAGATCATAACATATTAGTCAATCTCAGGACAACTGAGCCACCAATGTGATGCAACCCTACAAGGCAAACATGACCTTAAATCAGAAAAGATCATTTCAGTAGAGTAAGAGAAGTCTTTATGCTATTTTACATTGCACTAATGAGCCCCTGTGTATAACGCTATGCAGAATTCTGGCAACTTATATTCAAGAAAAATTGATTTAAACTGGGACACGTGCAGAGAATTGTTATTAGGATGATCAGAGAATGGAAAATCCCCTGTTTTATAAGAACCAAGTAAAAGAACTGATGCTTGCATAAAGTGATGTCACACTACATTTTTTTCCTTACCCCCAATTCCATGATTGTTTCTGCCTCAGCATCACCTGCACCTTTCTACCAACCCAAATGCTTACCTAGCTATGCAGTGAACTGGGTCAAGGAAACAATTAGTCATTAAAAAAGCTTTCAATCATCAGTTTCCTGGTGGGGTTTATTTTCCGAGCATGTAAGTCTATGCTGGCACGCAGAAAATAAGGCCTGAAGCTGAGGTAAAAGTAGCAATGCCAATTTATGGTGCAAGTGGAGATCATTGTTTGCTAATAAATACATGTTGAATGGCAACACCAAGAAGGAACATAACTGTTTAAACGTAAGGACAGCTCAAGTTCGAAGAAAATGGTTATAAATCTATCACAAATCACTTCAGGCTGGAAATCAGAAGGCTTTTAACTATCACTAAAGTACAGTTGTAGTTCCAGTTAAAGGGACAAAAGCATAACCAGTTCTTACAGCAGGGCAACTGGCTATCTACTAGTACTTCAGAAGTTCTTTTTCAATCCCATATTTAACAATTGTTCCACATTTTTGATAATAGATATACATTTTATTGTGTTAGAGTGTAATATATTTTAAAAAAATTGATTTTCCAGGAAGTCCAGATTGGTAAATTAATAAATAAAAAAATTGTATCACTTATACAAACTACTATTATGACATCTGGAAAAGCTACTAATAGTAGTATTTACTAGTAAAGTTAAAAGAAACTTCAGGACAAGTGTTGTTTCTCTAAAATTGCAAAACTACTCAGACAGCTTTTTTCAAAGAATTAATCCCCTATATGTGGTATGAGACTTTCAGATGTGCCTTGTACACTCTGGGACCCATTACAATACTTGTGACCTGATTTTTAAGAAAGCTTGGTACTCAGTATTTTGATTTTTGGAAATTTGTCCACCTCTTTAGGTGTCTAAAGCCATTGATTTGACTCCAAAAAGGCAAAGTATGCAAAAATATATATAGTTAAAGAAAAAAAAAAATCACAAAACAGACAAACAAAAAAGCCAAAACGTAGGCAATCTGTTTCCATATACATTAAATGGGAGTTTGATGTTAAAAAAAAAAAGAGGCACCCTCCAAAATCTTTGATGCAAGTTTTGAACATGGTTAGAGCTCACTATTTTGCATAAGAAACTTGACAAACTATGGAGTCTTGAAGCACACCAACCTGCAGCAAATCGTTTATATTTAACCATACACGGGGTAAGCTCTTACTTCTCATACCAATGAGTTGTACTGTAGCAGCTCTTTTGGAGGTCCACATTGGAAGCAACGAATGTGCATTGCTTTGTTTGTTTGTTTTCACATTCTTTGCAATGAAATAGTGACTTAGGGATTTATGTTTCTAACAACCCGGTGGAGATTAATTATTAGATATTAGAAAAATGTTTTGTTACCATTTAAAGAAATTCTAACAAATTTAATTAAATTGAGACACATAGTTTAAGGGTTAGCTGAATTACGCTGTTGGGCATAACCACACAAACAAAATATTTTACATGCCACTTGTTAAATAACATTCGTATGTGACCGTATAAGCCCAACCCATGTCTAAACACACCAAAAAACACTAACACAAGTTTTTGGATTTCAGACTTGATATTGCTTTCTTCCCCCTCAAAGGACGTCCCCTTTGTGCCTCACAGTTCTACAGCGGTACACTTGAAAGATCTACTTTTCAAATACAGAAAATACACACAAAAGAGCATGTGAAAAATTTGAAAAACATATGCAAAAAATAGTAATATGAAAGAAATGCAAAATTCAGTATTTACAAATAGAATTGCTTTTATCATATCTTAAAACACATTATTACAGTCTTCTGGATATGCTTTTTTTTTATAAAAAAAAAAAGTTGAAGTCTATTCTGGCACAAAGAACACCAGAATTGGTTTTTTTTTTCCCAGTTGTTTTTTCAAAGTACCTTAAGAGCTCAAAGTCTAAAAGTGGCTGACAGCAAAAAACATGGATATGGCAATTAAAAAATACGAACCTAATACCATGCTTATCATTAGTTTTAACCAGAACATTAGAAATTTATATGTTACAACAAATTTTATAAATTTGCTCTCTTGAGCAATACTGTGTCATTATCACCTGCTTGACCCTCTAGTACTGTCAAAAAACATTTCAAAACCAATATAAGTAGAAGCCAAATATTTCTGACAAACAAAATAAATTATGTTATACTGGTTATTCATGATATAAATGTATTCCTTACCTGTTGAAATATTAATACAGCTGTTGTAATTGATTTATTATGTCACACTAAAGAATAGTATAAAAAAATTTTAGGTTGATTTTCAAATGACTACCTTTTTAGATGTGTAGATCAGTGGTCTCTGTTACTATTATTTTTGATAAATAATAAAAAACACAGTTAATAAAGAACATAAAAAGTATTTTTGTGTTTTTCTTCATCTCATCCTTTTTTAATTTGTGTATGTTTTATAATGTACATATTAGTATGGTAGTACATATATATTTATAAATTAATATATATTAATATTTTAGTGAGAGCTATGTGATTGAATATGCTGCTTTTTTTTTTTTTTTTTTTTTACATCTTTCTTTAACACTTCGTGATGCAGCAATTCAAAGGTCTGGTTCTAAGTTCAGTTTATTTGAATACTTGGTTTTAATGGGTGTCATAGCTGAAAAAGATACCTCACAAAGATGCGTAGACCCCAGTGGAAGAAGTGCATCATTGCCTGCACTTACTAAATCATGATACTCATTTTTCAGTCCCATCCACAAGTTTTGCAAAGGTTTTTCTTGAAATTGGGTTAGTAAATGACCATCTTCCCTGATGTCAATTAGTTCTTCTTCCAAAGTAATCGGAAGGTGTTGCACGTTTATATTGTTAACAAATAGGTTCAAAACCCACTGAGACTCTCATTTGGAAGATTTTTAAATAGGTTAGAAAATTCTGCTTCCACGTTTTTAAAGTGTACAGATACAAGAGGTTTTATAGGCGACACACTCACACTGTGTTCAGCAACAAAACAAACAAACAAACAAATCATGTAATGAGGGGAACATTTCCAAACATCCGTTTTCAAAATGCTCTCCATAGCATGAGTTTCTTTTGAAAAGCAGTTACTTCTCACTCACTGTTAAAACATCACCTTCACCTTGAAGAGACACATTAAGTGTGGGGGTTTTTTGGAAATATCTGCTAGGTAGCAAACTACTCACAGCCACCTGTCACGGCTGAAAAGGTCAGCAAATTTGGAACGCTTGCCTTTTTGTAAAAGAAAAATGCATAAAGTTTGACAACTCTTTCAAGCACTTTGCCACAAGATAACCAGCGAACCTCTGCGCGGTGCAAGAGATTTTCATGGTCACTCCCCATCTCATTACAAAGTCTGGTGAAGATGCTACTATTTGAAGGGCTTGTTTTTATAAAGTGAACCACATCGATGTCACCCCGTAGCACTTTGTGCACTCCTGGCTCCAACTTCTTCGCTGCAATAGCTCGGCTACGAGGGATGCAATGAAGCAGTTCCATGTGCGGTGCTCTCTCTGTAACCTTACCCTGGAATCATTTTTTTATTCCAGTCAAAGCAGGCACTCCATCAGTGGTTACACTTGCACAGTTTTTCCATAGAACATTGGTTTTTATTAAAGAAGCCATTTCCCGTTGAGAATATGTCTTCCCCGGTACATCTCTCCTTCAGTGGCTCACAAAAAAAAAGTAAGTTCTCTGTGCATTTCATGATTGAAATGCAAATACCATAAAGCTGAGAGAAGTTAGAAACATCTGTACTTTCATCCAGCTGTATAGCAAACCTCCCACACTGTGTAACTTGTTCTAATACTTGTTTCTTAAATCTTCAGCAGTGTCTTTTATGCATGTTCCAAGAGTATTTACTGACAAAGCAGTGCATTTTAGTTTGTTACCATATTGTTTTGCGTGTATTATTTCAGCGATTTTTACCATGGCAGGAAGAACAGTTGTTCCCCCACTGGTATGTGGTCTTTTGCTATTACCTAAAAAACTTCTAGATATTTATCATTAAGTTCTGCAAAGTACTAGATTGAGCATCTCAACTTGAAACATCGCTAAAAAAAAATTGTGAACATTTGTCTTCATGTTCTGAATGCTTAGTTTTTAAATATCTTGCTAATCATAATGGCTTCATGCTACCCTTAGCTAATATCTCAAGACACAGTACAAACTTAGAGTGAAGTTCATCATTAACAACAGTGGATGCCAATCCATATTTCAAACAGTCTTGATAATTTTTAATGTTTTTGATCAACTTATTGTCAGATCCGATCAGATCACCATTGGTTTTGATCTCACGTGGCTGACAGAGCTCATAGGAGGAACAAGGGAAGTGTCAGCTCTGCCATTTTCTTGTTGATTGCTTGTGCTCAGTATTATCTTCAATCATGGTTTCTTTGCAGGAATCTTTTTAAGCCACTTGTCCATTTTGCGAGGGTTAATGTAGTTAAAACTAGACAATATAATCTCTAAATCCACTTAAGCAGGCACATGTAAACTGCAACACATCGCAATACACTGAAAACAAGTAAGTGAGGGTGCCACTGCCAACCCTTCTGCATTGTGGAACACCCACTCCTCCCCCAGGATACCTCGTGTACCGTACCCGATGTGAGCATCTGATACAGAGCGAGTGAGGGCACCAGCATTGATTTGTATATTAAATATTAGTAGAACTTAATTTCTTTTTTTCTTGATAGAGAATAACTACAAGTTATAATATTGTTTTCCCCACACACCAGTGGATCATCTTGCGTACCTCCTGGTGTGTGCACACCCCACTTTGGAGACCACTGGTCTAGATGATTATATAAATTATATATAAAATTATTATATTCATACAAAATTCAAATTCTTTGCATCATTTTCCTACAGCCACTGATAAAAAAGAAAACGTTTCTACCACTATCCTGCAGGCCCTGCTTCAAGTGAAAGAGTTTTCCAGTAGTACCAGTTTCTCGACAAAGCTATCAGGTGCAGTGTCAAAGGGATATTGCTATATATATGTATATATATATATTTTTTTTTTAAATAACAGGACCAGGAATTGCTGGAACAAAGGCAGAGAACAGGGAGGTAACTGAATTATCTTGCTCTACAAAAAGGTTGAAACTTCCAGTTTTGATTTTGTTCCCCTCCCCACCCCTTTAAAGGCAGACGAGTTGGAGAAGCTACTGCTGAAGCAAGTATGAGCAAAGCGACCACAAGGAGAATAAACAACAGCAACAAAGAGGTCATGTTGCTGGTGGCACCTTTCATTCTGGAGTTCTACTGAAGGGAGAGGAATTTTCCCAGTGAGGCCTAATAAGTCTGAACAGTTAAGGACCGGCTTCTGTGTCTGAATGTTGGCTTTGTCAAACCCCGAGATGCCATCCAAGTGAGCTCTCAGTTATTTGTGATCAGTTGCAACTACATTCCTATGGCTTGTTTCTCAGACCCAGTTAATACGTGCTTAATTCTGCTTCCCACTCCTGACTAGTCTGCCTGCCAGCTTACTGCTGCTTGAAATAAACTCTTATCCTGTCCTTCAATGTAGCATACACTTTGATTCTGTGGCTTTCTCATTCCAAGTCTGATTCCTGAGTATGCTTTTTTTTTTTTTTAAGATTCTCTGTGCTACTCCTAATTTCTATTTCAACTTTGGCTCGCCTTAACTTTGTTTCCAGCCTTGACTCTAGTCTAGCAGCAATCACTGAGTGCAGCTGCCTGTTTATAGTATCTACCTCCAGATGACAGTTTGATATTGTGTGGAAGTTGACAGTATAAATCAAGAAGTGAAACTTTCACAAATACTGAACGTGTTTAGAAGCCGTTACTTGAAAACATGATCAGAACAAATTGAATTGAACACTGCTGTAATTTTCTATATAGCTACTGAAACATGAATACACTCTGGGCATCTGCAGGAAATCCATCGTAGTTCTCTATCTTCCACTATCAACGCTGTTCAACTCGCATAATGTAATCATTCAGGGAGCATTAGGCCTCTGACTATAAAGTTTCAGCAGGTAGGATGACTTGCATGCTACATTATCTAAGCTAAAATGCAGATTATTTTCCTACAATTTCTGAATTAATAAGATGTTACTTATGAAAACTGGAGATTTTGAATCTGAAAAATTTTAAGTGCAAAACAGAATTTAATTAAAAATTAACCTGTTTAGTAACTATTTCTAAATTTGATACAATTCCCAATACTATTGTTTATTAAGCACAGTCTTCAATGTGACATGTTACATTAATAAAACAATAATAAAATCCATACCTGTAATCTGCTTGAACAGATATACAAAAATAAAAGACCTATAGTTTCAAAATCTACTTTATGGCTTCTGTTCAAATCTCATGTCCTTTTGAGATTTCTGGTTTAGCAGCTTTAAAGAAGCCTGTCTGAAATTCTCTGTAGTGATAGAAGAGCACTGAACTGAATCTTAGTTACTTGATCAAAAAAGCTTCCATGAAGGATCAGAGCAGATGGGGTTTGGGATCATGCTTTCCACCTTTTGACAAGAAAAGAAAGTGAATGCCTGTAAGCTTTCAGCTTCAAACAAGGCTCCTAAGGAAAAAAAAAGAACACCACAAAAACCCCAACAACAAAAAAACCCACCACCACCACCAAAACCCCCACCTAACTATCTATCTACAAGACAAATGACTTCCTTTTAAACTCAGATTATTTTCTGGTTGCAGATTTTCTGCTGTGTGGAAGACTGAAATTTTAAGACCACGGGGTGGCAGCATACAGCGTAACATCATAGTGTAAGTAGTGCCGTTTTTCCTTTCAAAAGAACTTGCACCAAAGAATAATCTTCCTTTCTCTTGCTTTTTCTTAACACTAAAGTTGTGTAACTGGGATAGATAATGCCATGGCTGAGGAAACATCCATAACGATAATGTAAAGGCTGTACCAGATGAGTTTTAGGATACAGTGCGGGAATGTATGGTGCTAGCATGGAGAAAACAGATGTGTGCAGTGCTGCTGAATCGCTGCTTTGAAGAACTACTGTTCTTCAAAGACACCACTGTTCTTCAAAGATCCTTCAGCTCATGGGAATACTAAATCACAGCTTACTGTAGAGAATGAATATAGACGGAAAGATTATTACTTCCACTCGAATTCCCTGAAGAAGTCTGCAAGTATCTGGACAAAGAAATCAGGCTAATACAATCTTTTTGGATTTCCCGAAGGCGCTTAGTTCCTTACTATAAGCTCTTAAAACAAGTAAGAATGCCATGGAATATGGGTCCTCAAATGCCTAAGCCAATGACCAAAAAAAAAAGAAAATGGGTAAAAGGATATTTGGTCTGTTTTCTCAGTAAATGGCATTTCACTAATGGAATCCCAAAATGGTCTGTGCTTGGCCTCTGCTGTGCAACATGTTCATAAATTATCTGGAAAAGGGAGTAAACGCTGAGATGAGTATCTAAGCATCCTCCGATGATGATGCTAACTTGTTCCAGAAAGATGAAAGACATAGGGACAAGGAGCTGAAACAAAGAAAGAAAGAAAAACCCAAACAAAAAACCCCCACACAACTTTCTAGTCCTGACTGGGCAATAAAGTGGCAGATGAAATCCAGCATAAATTAAAACCAAGAAGTGATGAACATGTGAAAGAAATCTTAATTTTACAAACATGACAGGCTCCGAATTGAAAATTGACACTTAAATGTGACCTTGAAGTTATGACAGCTCTATAAAAACATTGGTTTAACGCTCAGTAGCAATCAAAAAAGTAAACCAAGTATTAAGAATTATTAAAGATAGGACAGAGGAAAACATCACCATGCCACTGTGTGATTCCACAATGCTCCCAAATCTTACAGGCTACACGCATTTTGGTTCCACAATCATAAGAATGCCGCAGAACAAAAAAAGACAGAGGCAACAAGTAATCAAGGTATAGAATGACTTTCAAGTACCACTATGTAAGGTAAAATTCTTTAGCTTAGAAAAGGGATGGCTGACAAGGTGGTAAAAATGGAGATCTACTAAATCTTGACTAGCATAGAGAAAGTGAATAGGGAATGATTTCCACTGTCTTTTTTAGCATGAGAACTAAGGGGCATCAAACAACTTTTGTGCACTGTAGGCTCTAAACTAACACAAGAAGATACTTCATACAATACGCAGTTACACCGAAGAACTCCTTGCCACATCACATAGAAGTTTATATGGGTCCAAAAGCAACTGAACAATTTCTGGAAAAGAAAAGAACAAACCAAGACCTCTGCTTGTAAAGGAAGGCCCTACAGCTACAAACTGTTCGAGGCTGGGAGAGCATCTTAGAGAAGTAGCATTACATATTGGCATTGTTCATATACTCTTTGCTGGACATTCTGTACTGACTGATCAGAGAATGGATGGTGGGCTAGGTGGACCACAGTCTGACTTGCTAGAACTATTCCTATGTTATAATTTTGTGTTATGTACGTTCATTTTCACCACTTCCCCAAACCCACACTTTCTGGTAGTTTTGTACACGTAGCCTAGTTTTCTTTCAGAAAGAGAATGTGTCAAGTTATTTGGAGGAAGAATATGAAGACAGGAAAAATGAAGATTTTTGGAATAAGGAAATAAAAAATTCATCTATTATGCAAGATGAGAAAAGAAAAACAAAACCAAAAAACCAAAACACAAGAGTAATATATTAGAGTACCTTTCAAGAGATGACAAAATAAACTGACAGTAGAAAAGAACCACTGGGAGAGGTGGATCAGGTTTTTTTTTTTTACAATGGTAAAGGCTTAGAAATCAAATTCTGTGTCCAGCAAGAGAATTCTGGCCTGAAGACTAGTGAAAGGCCTCTGAAGAACTCATTTACTGGCAGGAATATTAGTAAGGTGACAGCACTTTCAGAGATTTGCCACACCCAAAAGAGAATCAAGAGACTTCCAGAATTCCTATGGGTTTTTTTTTAATCTATATTTCCTATTTTACTATGTCCTCACAAGAACAAACATCTGCAACAACAACAAAAGGGAAAAGCCATTACTTAAAAGAGAAAGCAAAATAGTAAAGCTGTGAAGAAAGTCCAAACGAATGTCACAAAGCAGAAGTATTTTGACTACCAAGTTAGCAAATGGAGAGCAAATGGTAAAGGCAGCTGAAGGCAGAAATATTTGCCATTAAGAAACAAGCACTTCTCCAAAGACAATATTAGAGTTCTGGGGGAAAAAAAAAGAAAGAAAAAAAAAATCTTTACAAATAGATTATTAAAAAAAAAAAGCAATCAACGGTGTTAAGCTATGTTACACATTCACAGATAGGTGTGTGACATCTAGTGGTTAGACAGTGTAAATGCATGAAAAATACATTGCTGTAGAGCACCTTTCGTTTTGCTTTCGATATTAAAAGCAGAGACCCTGAAGTCATGATCAGTGATGGGGATGGGGGGGAGGAGGGGATAAAATCAGGAATATACACTACTTAAATTATATGCATATGGTTATTTTTCTAAAATTTAAGAAGAGGGGTTATTAGGAGGGCCTGTTAGATCTCAAGTTTTAAAGTGTCAAGTTCTAGAGTGATATATGAAAGAATAGTTGACTTAAATGCTGTTCTACCATTAAAACAGACATGCTTTCATTAACGCTGTTGAATATGACTTCAATTATTGAAGAAAATAGACTAAATTTTGAGCCTAATCTGAACCCAAAAATCATAGACCACCTGAATAGTGCTCCATATGGTATTGTTTGAGCAAACACGAGGACACATGGAATCTTAAAGACCCATGCGTGGGAAACAAAACATATCTGTTCATTTGGAAACCCTCTTGGAACACAACTTCCTTCTGTCCCTTGTTTTGGCTCTGTGCACCTTTTAAGAGCCATTCAGCTCAGCACAGCAAAAGCAATACTAATAATTTTGAGATCCTTAAAAGAAAGGGGTATATAGAATTTGTCACAACTATGGTACAAGCTTTCAACTATTACAGATACTTTCATTTACCTACTTTTACGTTTGTGAAGTGATTGAAAATTTCATTTTAAAAGTAAATATTATATTTAACATTGAAGTGTAAATATATTGAATAACATGTTCACTGAGATACCTATTCAAGTGCAAATCTCCCATGAATCTAAAAAAAAAAAAAGTCACTAGTTGACAAATATTAAATCAGAAAAACAATCTTTCTTGAATAAAATATGGACAAAGTGACAGGACATGTTTTTAAAAAACATTTTATCTACTTACAATCATTTAGCTAATATTTCTACATGGAAGTTGATTTAACAGATGTTTTTTATTTAACTTGCATATTGACACAGTTATCTTCTGTAGTGAGACTAGCAGAACAAGAAAGTTTTGTAGTAAAATAAGCTGTTTCTATTCCTCAGCTCTAATTCATTCTCTGCATTTCCAACACTTCTAGTTAAAAATTAGCTGCTTAATTGTCTTTCCTTACAGGTTAATAGTTTATTTAAAATGAGTAATGCAAATATAAATTAATGGGACTAATGACAGAACTTTACTGTTGATAGTCTAAAGAATAAATTAATTAAATAAATGTACCTAATGCATATTCCTATCTGAGATGTCTCTGTCTAGAGATGTCAGAAGAAAGACATATTTCTTTATCCAAAGATTTATTTTTAAGTGAGGAATACAGTGCAACATGCAAGTCAAAGAATAGATGGATTTTTGCAATCACCCTCATTTGCTCTCTACAGTCCATATTTTAAGTGGTGAATGCTCCTTTGAGAAAAGCAGAAGCTTGCCTTTTAGGGACAGCCACTATTACATTAGCTTTGCTCATGACAATCATTCTTGGGATGTGCTTTCTCCTGAAGCTACTATGTTGTCTGGCTTTGCTGAATCTCTCCTGTTTTATTCACTTACAATAACCACAAAATAGTTCACTCCTTTGAACAGTCCTGCAAAACTTCTCTATTATTTGTTCAAGGGGATTTTCTTCTCCCAAAGTCTCAATTAGTATTTGCTCTGTGTTGTGGTTTAACCCAGCTGGCAACTAAGACCCACGCAGCCGCTCACTCACTCCCCCCCCTTCCCATCCTTTGATATAATACACAGATATCATTGCCTTAGCCTATGGACCATGCCTGTAAAATGTCCATAAAATGTCCACAGATGTCCGCAGAATGTCCATTGAGCTCATTTAGTCCATGACTTTGGGCTCCATCTGTTATGGTGGTCCTTCAGGACAGGAGAGAGGGTGTGTTGGGTGGAGTTACTGCGCACCAAAGCCAGCTCAGTTCGGGTCACTGCAGCACTTGCACTGCTTCTTGTAAGGCTTCTCCTCCATTGGTTCAGGTGGTTCCTGCTATAGTAATTCCCATAACATGCAACTCAAATCCCGGGCTACCACAATTTAAAGGTAGAGCCATTACAATCTACACCCCTGCTCCCTTTGGACCAGGTTATAGGGTTTAACATAGCAAGAACCCCTCCCTGATGTCATCCTCAGCATATAAAGCTGGGGGAAGAAGGAGGAAGGGGGGGGACGTTTGGAGTGATGGCGTTCCCACGTAACCATCAGGCATGATGGAGGCCTGCTTTCCTGGAGATGGCTGAACACCTGCCTGCCCATGGGAAGGAGTGAATGAATTCCTTGTTTTGCTTTGCTTGTGTGCGTGGCTTTTGCTTTCCCTATTAAACTGTCTTTATCTCAACCCACGAGTTCTCACTTTTACTCTTCCAGTTCTCTCCCTCATCCCACCAGGGGGGAGTGAGTGAGCAGCTGTGTGGTACTTAGTTGCCAGCTGGGGGTTAAACCACAACATTTGACAGTTTAAAAAATGTTTATACATGACAAGAGCTCAGTAGTGCTGCAAATCACATTAACCAACTTTTTCTTCTTAAGCAACTTATAATCTTGACAAGAATTTAATATTAACTAAATAAAATGAGCATATGTATTTAAGTTGGCATTTAAGTTGCAAGTCTGCTTTTCCTAGATGAGAATGAAATATATTCTTGTGGAATACGGCAACGTGAGGATTAGTCTCCCATTCCTTTTTTTAATAAAAGTAATAAAAAAGCTGTCTTCAGCAATGTAAGCAAAGAGCATTCTGAACATTTCAGAAGGAAAAATCTGCTTCTCAGCAATAGGATGAGGTCATGTAACAGAATGACTTTTATGACAAGGATTGAAGTAATACTAAGACCTTTCAGAAGACTCCTAGTCAAGGTAAGTTCAGAGGGAAGGCAGAAGT
This sequence comes from Aptenodytes patagonicus, assembly GCF_965638725.1. Taxonomy (NCBI): domain Eukaryota; kingdom Metazoa; phylum Chordata; class Aves; order Sphenisciformes; family Spheniscidae; genus Aptenodytes; species Aptenodytes patagonicus. Next base: position 127,293,133 of record NC_134950.1, read on the forward strand.
ACCTGAATAAGCAGCCCAGAGAAACTAAAAATATCTAACACAATAAATAAACAATGTGACTAGATGCTACAGAATGAGAGGGACTACATTGCTCTGCTACAAGTAGGTATTTTCTCCCAAGCATAATGTTGTATATTATACATGTTTCCAGACAGCATCTTGACTTACATACAAAGTCAGTTATATTCAGCGTTATCTGAACTAAGCCATGACGTAAAGACAAGGATCAGACAAGCTTTTCTGAATCAGCCATATGGAAAGGAGATATTGATAAGAGGTGAGAAAATGTCTATACTGCTACTGTCAGATCTGTATGGAAGAAGTCATTATGATACACTGTGAATCGCATTGTATCTGTCTCATTACTACTGGAATTGACAGAAACTCACAAAAATAAATCCAACACAAAACTATTCATGATCAAATTTCCATCCACTCATATTTGACAGCAAAAACCGAGAATACTTCCTATCCAATTAGGCCAGAGTTTACCTACAGGTAGATCATTGCACCTCCTGAATAGCAAGCCTAGTGCAATACCACACTCTAACCAGCACTTGCGAAATCTTGAAACCTGCAGTTGAGTCCTGCTGGTGGAGTTTTACATCCGCTTGGCAAAGCTAGCATCAGATGTATTTGAAAAGCTAGATACTAGTCTCAAAGCGCTACTAGAATGAAAATAATATCCTCCTTTATGTTCATTAAAATGCAGCTTGCTTATTTGTGTTAGCTGCTGAAAGACCTGCCTCTTGCTCAGTTTTGAGGGAGGACAGAAGGAGAAGGGTCACAGTTCTGGAACACTTACCTAAAGCTGCACCGCCTACCCCGCCCCTCTCTTGGTCAGAGACAGCCTCTCCAACAGAGAGATCAGATGTGTCTAATGATCAGAACAGATGGATGTGAAAATTGAAATAAAGTCCTGAAGCATATTATCTTGGAGTTCTCACTAGCAGATGGTTCTGAGGACTTTTGGAGGAATGCTCCACACACCTCATGGATAGTACCCATTTGGAGTTAATTTTGCTGCCAATCAGTGCTGCAGGTAATCACCTTCTCAGACAGGTATTAGGAAGAAGTCTATTAAAGAAGTCAACAGGACTATAAATCTCAGGTGCAATCTTGCTTCTCTTGCAGAGTGACATAGCAAGCTGCCTCACAATCTTAACTGTGAGATAGGCTTCAGCCAAAGACAAGAACACAGTAATTCCTTTAAGAAAGATTTTTTTCTTTACAAGAATGGGCACATTTTTACTGAGAAAAAGAACTGAATTGTCTGAAAATAACAGAGAAACGGGTGCATTAAGAAATCCATGAATGAGCTGGGTGAGTTAAGCAGAAGTCATATCAGGCACCTGGCAAATACTTTTGGTCCAGCATAAAGGCCAAAGGTTCAGCTTGTCTCCACACACACAAAAAAATTCTTTCTAAGAAAAACTGGAAACCATTTAGATTGTCAACTCTGCTTGAGGGCATACCTATCCACACTCTACACCTTAACTTTTTAATAATCTGTTGGAGGTTCTAGACATTAGTGACAATATGCTATCTTTCCTAAAGAAACCACTCAAGCACTTCTCAGAGACATAAAAGAACAGATGGCCTTTTGTGGTGGGTTGACCCTGGCTGGATGCCACGTGCCCACCAAGCTGCTTTATCGCTCCCCCTCCTCAACTGGACAGGGGGGGAAAAATATGATGAAAGGTTCGTGGGTCAAGATAAGGACAGGGAGAGATCACTCACCAGTTACCATCACTGGCAAAACAGACTCGACTTGGGGAAAAAAAACTTAATTTATTGCCAATCAAATCAGAGAAGGGTAATGAGAAAATAAAACCAAATCTTAAAACACCTTCCTCCCACCCTTCCCTTCTTCCCAGGCTTAATTTTACTCCCAATTTCTCTACCTCCTCCCCACCAGCAGCACAGGAGGATGGGGAATGGCGGTTGCGGTCAGTTCATCACACATTGTCTCTACCATTGCTTCCTCCTCACTCTCTTCCCCTGCTCCAGCATGGGCTCCCTCCCATAGGTGACAGTCCTCCACAAACTTCTCCAACGTGAGTCCTTCCCACAGGCTACAGTTCTTCACGAACTGCTCCAGTGCGTGCTCCTCTCTCCACGGGATCACAAGTCCTGCCAGCAAACCTGCTCCAGCGTGGGCTCCTCTCTCCACGGGTCCACAGGTCCTGCCAGCAGCCTGCTCCAGCAGGGGCTCTCCACGGGGTCACAGCCTCCTTCAGGTGCATCCACCTGCTCCAGTGTGGGGTCCTCCATGGGCTGCAGGTGGATATCTGCTCCACTGTTAACCTCCATGGGCTGCAGGGGGACAGCCCGCCTCACCATGGTCTTCACCACGGGCTGCAGGGGAATCTCTGCTCCAGTGCCTGGAGCACCTCCTCCCCCTCCTTCTTCACTGACCTTGGTGTCTGCAGAGTTGTTTCTCTCACATATTCTCACTCCTCTCTCTGGCTGCAGTTGCTGTTGCGCAGCAATTTTTCCCCCTTCCTAAATATGTCATCACAGAGGCGCTACCACCATCGCTGATGGGCTTGGCCTTGGCCAGCGGCGGGTCCATCTTGGAGCCAGCTGGCATTGGCTTTATCAGACACAGGGGAAGCTTCTAGCAGCTTCTCACAGAAGCCACCCCTGTAGCCCCCCCCACTACCAAAACCTTGCCTCGCAAACTCAATACACCTTTTCAGATTTTTCCTCTTAGTATGCTAGTCTAAAAACTAAATAAAAACAACAAAAAACATTCATACTTAGGTTGGTAAAGTTACACATAAATAAGAAAAGTTCATGGTAATGTTACAGAATGTTTTTTAAAAATGATCCCAGACTCCTTTCTGCACAAAATATTGTATCTCTAAGGACTATTTTTATTTATTTAAAAGCAATTTCTTTTTAATTTCAACATTCAAAATTCCAATTTATTGGTATGCATGGGTATATATCCACAGATATAAAGCTGTACTGTGCCCGAACACTCAAAAATGACAGTACTTCAACAGTTTCTGGCCCAAATAAGTGAATATTGAGAGTTACAGACTCCTGTGTAAATATATTAGCATTCTGCTATTTCTATCAGTATAAAATAAGCCCTGGCTATGGGTAATAGCATGCAACACATTATTGATTTATTGAAAATTAAAGACATCTGAAAAATGGTTCAGATAATATTAAATAAAAAGATGGCACTTTTGAGCTATCTGTTTTGTATTTCTGTAAGTGGGATGTAAGTAGTAACATCTTCCAGAAAAACATGCATGCCACTGAGGAACAAGTGCTAAAACACTGAATAACTGGAGGAAGAGAGGATTATAGTTGATGACAGCACACAGAACATACTCTCTTAAAATATCCATAAGCTATTTTACATTCAGAACTCCAAAATAAATAAGATGTATTTCATATTTGATTTGTTCTGGCACAAATCTGGGTAAACTAGAGTGCAGGGCTACCCAACATGAAGTTATTAATAGAAAATTATACCCACAGTCTAAACTCTGGAAAGCACTCAAAAGCAGTCAAAGCAACAGTCATGAGATAGTTTTATTTTATAGTAAATATCTGACATTTTCATTAGTATACACTGGCAAGAAATGCATACTGACGTTCTGAATGCCTATGAAAAGCAGATGAACACCACAAAAAAAAATTACAAGTAATTTAGAAAGAAAGTGCTCTTCCTTTTCATATCACTTGTAAGCTCATATGAGTTTGCCAGCAAGTGCTAGTAGAAAAACATTTTTGGGAGAAAAATGGAAGGTTCTATATGTAAGAACTTTGTCCTGCTAAGTCAGGACAAACGAAAGGTCCACCTAGCAGAGTACTTCAGAGTAGCAAAAGGAAATGCTATTTCTGGAGAACACACATGTCCAGCCAGTTTCTCCTAACACACTCCCACAGCACCTACAAATGTTGGGTTAGGAATGCCAGAAGGCACTTACTTGCCTACTCCTTTTGTTAGTAAGTCGTCATTTTGTTTATGACAACAATTCCTTTTTGAACCTACTTACACTACTTGACTCTACAATCTCCAGTAAATTCCAGAAGTTCAATGCCCACTGCATAAAGCAGCAGTTTGTTTCTCTGTTTTAAATTCACCTTCTACTACCTTAATTGAGTGCCATCTAGTTTTAGTACTGCGAGATTTGGCAAGTAGCAGTTCCACGTTCCTTTTATCCACTGCCTTTGTGATCAAAGAAACTTCAATCAGATTTCTGCACCTTCTTTTTTCCAAATTGAACCTACAGCTTTTGTTACGCTACTTGTTTTTCATACAACAACTGCTGTAGATACACACATGGTCTATCTGAAAGTATACATAACTTTCATTTTTAAATTTACTTTGTATTTAAATTTTACTTTTGAATAGAATCTTTTAATCCACTTCTAAAATATGGTTTAACTTTTCAACTTTTGACTTGACAGTCAAAAAATCTCCAAATTTGCTAAATAATTAGCACATTGTTCTTATGTCTGTCAATATCTATATAATATGCAAAATCAATTTCCAGATACCTTTAAGCATTAATATATACAGTAACTCATATCTGAAAATATTCTATCAGTCATTCGTGTATAATGTAATTATTTTCCCAACCTTAAAGGAGTTTGGAATAACTGTTAATATGCTTTGCTGCAACCTGAGCTCTGGAACAATGACTAACCAGGAATTCAACGTGATAGCTTTAAACAAAGCCATCTAAATCAGGCACCATGCACTATCTGTTAACAGGATTGGAACACAGTGTGTCAGGCCACCCTAAAAAGTAACTGAAAGAAAATACACCTTCACAGGTAGTCCATTTAGGAGATGCATCCACATCTCCGTTACCATCAACTACTGCATGGAATGCATTAGGAGGAAGAAATAAAAGTACTTATCTTACTTTGAAAGCTGACATCATCAGAATTTTGTGATAAACCTCTGTATCAACAGAGAGCAGGTCCAATCTGATACATTTAACAAATTTAGTTTCCCATTTAATTGATATTCCTGCAGTGGCAGGACACACTAGCTGTTAATTTTTTTACTTTATGGATTTACTTATTATAATTTAAAAACACAGAAAATACAGACATAAAGCTTAGAAGATCCTTCAGTGATCAAATTTCCAATTGTGGTTGTCTTTATAGACATTCAGAAATTCTTACATGGATTTGAAAGACCTGTCGATACTAAAATCCAATAGCACTATGACACAAATATCACGGTTGTGCAATTTTACTCAATTAGGGATCATCTTAATATCATCTGACCCCAAAATAAGTAATGGTTGTAAAACTTCAATGGAAAGAACTTCCACTGGAATAACACGCAAGATGCATGTTTTGTAATTTCTACATTCTTACCATTGTTATAAAGGCAAAATTCACAAAAGGAATTAGAAAGCTTTGCTGCTCTACAGCAAAGGTCTATGCATTCTGTCAACGCTACAATTGGCAAGCAAGAGCTAACCTTTGCTCCAAGAAGTGCCGCAGCTGTTTAGAATCAATGAAAACAGGCTTGGAAACTAAGCCAGGGCATATGACTCTCTGTGAGCACTATAAAAAGCAGTGCTGTAGGCACTGATTAAGGGAGGGTAGTACTCGGTGTGAGGTTCTCCAGAGAAATGGACAGAAGAACAGTTGTCTGTTAGAGAGCATCAGACAAAGGTTTGGAAGAGTTCAACATATTCATTTGCGGGCAAGATAATGGTACGGTTTCTAAGAGAGTAAAATGAATAGAAAGCCCCAAGGAATAGAAAGCTTTGAAAAACGCAGGGGTGGGGAGGTCAGGTCAGATTTTGGTCTGTTGAAAGGATAAGAGTGGCTTGCATGTTTCTATTGTTTCTGTATACCTAAAAACAAGTCTTAGGTCATCAGAAAAGTCATTTTTGCTCAACAGCAACTGGTACTAGAAACTGGAAGTCTTTAACAAAGACTTCTTACCTATTTAACTTTACTGACTAATGTTTTGTATCAACGGAGAGAACATGAAGTACTAGCTAATAAAAAGTATCACTGGTGCTGAAAATCAGATATAAATCATCTTACCCCAATAACTGTGCACAGATTCAACAGTGATTGAGATAATATGAAATTAAAGACAGTAAAATAAATAATTAAATTTTTACAACTCATTTTTATTTTTCATACTAAAGCACACTTGATAAAAAGAGCACATCTAAAATATTTCTGCTCATAATACAAAGTAAGTATGTGCATGTCTCAAGAAAAAAGAAGATGACCAAAAAGTTAAGATTATAACACCTGTAATCTTATCTTGGCTATCTGCACACTTTTCCCAGAACTACTTCCTAGAGGAAGCTCTGGACAGATACACTTACTTCCACTTTTATAGAACTCAGACTCCTCAGGAAAATACTTGTCAGAAATCAAACACTTATTAAATCATGGTTGAGTATCCACATCACAACACCATGGCTAATTTGTATAAACTTATATAGCATTATCACTTGAAAACAGTCCCCATTTTAAACATTTTCCATTTTCACTCTGAAAACGCAAAGTTTTAACAACTAGTACAACAGGGTTTTTTTCAAGGAAGATTTACTTATCAGTAAAGTTATTTTTAATTCTTTTTATAATCTAAAAGTAACATCTTGTAACAAAAGCATTTTATCTTCACACTCAACAAGGATACCAACAAACCGTCAATCAGTGGATACATAACAGATTACTTCAGCTACTTACTTCTCTATTAACTAACGAAGAAGATAGAAGAAAAAAAAAGACACAGAAATGTTGTGGAGAAAAAGTAGGATCATGTAAAATATATTTGTCAATACAGTCTCTCAAGATCTCCATTTCTCCATAATTCTTACATCCAAAAGAATATCAGATATTTAAGATGCATAATTAATTATATGCACATTAGTGACATTTCAACAACAAAATCATAACATAACCTCCTATTTTCACTCATTTTTTAATTTACAAAACCAGCTCTGTTTTCTTATCACAGAAGCATGACTATACCTTAACACATTTTTTGCTTTTAATTTTGTTAAATCAGAATATTGCACAAAGGGAGGAAGGGAGTCCTCTTAAAAATTAATTGCTTTGATGCTTGAAAATGAGATCAAGTATGACAGCAAAGACCCTTGCCCACATTACCAGGTCAGTGCAGTGATTAGAGAGCATGTTAGGCAGAACTTAAACCCAGGACTGTTTTAAGTGGTTTAACTGCAGACTATGACATTGTTGGTACATGTATGCAAGAAAAAGAAAAAATTAAAAAAACAATAACAACAAAAATCAACAATGTCTATTGATATCAGGATGAAGTGCCTGGTCTAGACTCTATTCTTTTTCTGTCAGATACATTAAAGCCTATCAAGAAAGACATCCAAAAACGCATTCTCATACGTGAGCCCAATAGAAGAAAAGAGAGGAAAAAGATGAGAAGCGCAAAGAACACGGAGCCTACCTTCACCACAGTATACCTATCTATACCTCTCTCTCTTCTCGTGGTTCAAAAAAGATGGAAGAAAGAGCCCCCAGGAAAATGCTGCTTTTCTGGCGAGTACATCATCTATCCTGAACTGTGATCACTCCTCCAAAATTAACAAAATGAATTCTCTTTCTTGGCCTTCTGGAACATGCTGCAGATCCATCAAGGAGCAGACTGGGACATCTCTATACATTTCTTTTTACGCTTACCAACTTATGGCTTTGAAACTGTCGTCTTAGATCTTGAGTGGTTCAGCAGTATTTAATGGTATAAAACAGAGGCGGAAAATTATGCCAAAGGACCTTCCCGGTTCATGAAAGAGATCCTTAGCAGTAGGACGATGCTTATGTTACCAACAGAAGGCCCCGAGAAAGTAATTCAGTTTTCCTGAGCTGAGAAGTCAGTTTTCTTGAATCCACTAAGATATTTAAAACATTGAAGCCATTGAGAAAGAGTTCCATTGGTTAGGGAAGACTTGAGAATGCAGAGCATTTACAGTGTGTATCACTGAACTGGAGACTTAGTAAGCCAGTCTCTAACTAACATAATTATCTCAGCAGAAAATGACTCCTTCTTATAGTACCAAATCAGCTATTTATCACAGTACCACTTAATAACTTCTGGGAATAAGGAGTACAAACATTTCCATCCTATAGTCTTCCTCCCCACAAAACACCTCTTCCCCACCCAAAAAAACCCAAACACAGAACACCCACAAATTCTTCTCCTTTCCCTATGCTTTCTTAATGTATTTCACTAAATTTTGTACAAGAAATCAATAAACAGTCAGATGGTGGGAAAGCTTGTATTTGAGCAAGTTCTGAAGACCTTTAGCTACAAAAGTAGCTAAATTTCCAATTCTAAATACTTATAAGTAAAAGATGAGCAGTTTGAGATTAACACTGAAGTAAAATTAAAAAGCTTAGTCAGAAAAGGGTAATGGAATTTTAACTGCTCTTATCATATTAGCATATGGAAGTTCAAACTTGTTGCAACTAATGAGAATGAGTTAGCGTGCTCAGGACCAGACCCTGCTCTCTTCCCTTAGCTGGAAGGCTACCGGAACACATTGTCCTGACAGTCAACAGATCTCTGGCTCATATACCTTGATTATATACTGCTAAAGAGTAACAAAATATTAGACAACGACTAGTTCAGAGCATTCCACAAGTTAAGACAGTGCTTATGGCTCAGGATATGGTAGTTTTTGAATTCAGGCAATTTAACGTTTTCAGAGAGCGACAAGTTCTGAAAATTTCTACCTTGTACTTTTACACTTTAACAGAATAACAGTTTGTTACTGGAAATAACAATAATACTTACACAATGTAAAGACTTGCTATAAGAAGGCTTATGAATACGATAACAGAAGATGCTAGGCTACTTATCCATAAGTCATTAACCTATATGATAATTTAAATGAAGAGTTATATGAGACAGTAAAAGTATTTCACAAGGAAAGAAAACATAATTAGCCATAAGAATGCTGTCTGTGGAGTCAAGCGAACAACAAGAACAATTTGCTATGGAAAGCTGTCATAGCACACTGGGATTTTCTAAGGATATCGTTAGCTCTTACCACCTTCTTCTGCTGTAATCCTTGAAGTTAACAGTAGACAGACCATAGCTTTAATTTAGGAGACATTTGACAGACAAATTAAGCCAGAGCGAACTACTACCTTGATAATAAAAATATTACTTTCTCAGCTTATGAATTTCGTAATACTAGTAATCACATGTGTTTCTTTATCATACCAGAAATACTTGACTGTGTTTCCTCTGGCCCATTTGCGCCATATGCTAATTGTACTGCAGAAGAAAACTGAATGCATACATGAAACAGGTAAGAAAAGAGTAAAAATAGATAAATGTCAATTAAAAGAAGAAATGTTTAATTAGCTTGATTCCATACTTACTAAGCCAGGGGCAAAACTCAGATGATACTCTAGTGTTCCGCCCCCCATTCCCGATTCCTTTATAATCCAAACCCTATTTCACTAAAAACTGTAATAGAAGTTTGTAAATTGGAATTTGGAATGGCAATACTGTAGTGCCTTTAAGTTTATGCATTTTGCTGACTACGTTCTCTTTCAGAACAGTGTTTCCTTCTTAAAAATGACTGACCATTCTAAAGCACAGTGTTTACCACCAAATTAGTTCTGGACAGACCTCTTTCCGTTTCCTTTCTCTTCTCATTCACACGCATATTTACCTCCTGGCAATATCAAACAAAAGTAAAAATATGACTTCTAAGAATTTTTCAAGTCATTTGTAAAATTGTACAACACTTCAAACAGACAGTTCTTTCTAGCCTACTTTGATACATAGAACAAACCTGATAGACATAATTATTTTAGCTACATAGAAAGAAAATTAATGAAATTTCCTGAACGCAAATAGGGGCTAATTTTTGTTTTAAATCTCAAAACAGAGAAGGGACAAAGTAGAAATAGCTACAAATAATATTCATCTAAGCACAAACAAGAAATGTTTAATTTTAAAGTACGAAACAATTTAGCATTTCAAAATCTATAGGCATTAAGGGGACAACAAAAGAAATTTAGCTCAGCTGAATTCAGTGGAAGGTTTGCCATTGATTTTTCAACAAAAAAACCCAACTACTTAAACTGTAGATGATGGAAATTCAAACTTCAATATTTTATATTTTCAGCCTCTTTAAAGTACTTTCTTCCTAATAGGAATTAATTTTTCATCTGCCAAAGCATCTATTCTCTTCAAGGATTCACCATTTCAACTAACATGAGTTCCAAGGCAGCAGCATTAGAACTAAGCAAGATACATGGATCTATGGCAATTAAAAATATTCTTCAGCTCTGAAATCCTCTGAGGAGCTTGCTATCACGGCTAGTAAACTTCCAGAAGGGCTTTTTAGGCAGAAGAAAGGGAAAAGAAACCAACCCAACCCAACCCCAAACACTAAGCTCCTAGCTGCAACCCCTTCTTCCTTCAAGCTGTTACGGTTCTGGATGAGGGATGAGAAGGGAGGTTTTCGCGACGAAACCAGGCCCTTTCTGAACTGCTGGCGCGCCCGCTCCCCTCAGGGCTGGGAGGGAGCCCGGGCAGGTGCGCGACGGGCGGAGCCCGCGCTGGGGCTGCACTCACAGGCTGATCCGGCTCTTTTCTGCCTGCCCGGCTAGGGGCTGCCCCGCACTGGGGCGAGCGGCTCGTTTCAGAGGGGAAGCGAAGCGGGCGCGGTATTTCAGCAGCACCCATCACCTCGAGGAAGACCGCACCCGAGCAGCGAAGGGGTATGGACGTGGCCGCAGGCGTTGGAATTGAGGGGAGGTGGGTGAGTCGCGGCGTTGCGACCCTCCCTTTCCGCAGCCGACGCCCTCGAGCCGCTTAGCTCACAGGCAAACCGGGCACCGCTGACCTGCATCGCCAAGTCCCCTCCCCTCGTAGCCGGCCAGCGGAGCCTTTGAGCAAGCCGGTCCCGCCGCCGCCGCCTCAGCGAACCGCCCTTCACAAGCGCCTCAGCTGAGCGCAGCCCAGGCTGAGGGAAAGGGGGGCGGCGGCGCCCCCCCGGGCTTCGCGCTCCTGACGGAATTTCCCGCCAAATGCCGCGGCGGCAAGCGCGTGCTCGGCTGGGCGGCCGCCCCCACCGGCGCCAGCGGGGCTCGCCAGCGCGGTTCTGGTCGCCGGCCTGCTTCCCCCCACGGAAGCTTTCCCCCGGACTCCGTGGGGATTTCTTAAGCTGCTGACGGGCTCGCTGCTCCCGTCGGGCAACGCCCGTCCTTCGGTGGCGGCGGGTTGTGAGGGAAGACGCGGCGGGAGCGCCGGGTGCGAGGCGGCCCGCGGCGACTCGGTCCGGCTGTTGATCCGGTCGGCAGCCTCGGAGCTTGTCGGCTTTTTTAACTTCGGGCTTCATCTTCTTCGCTGGCGGCTGGGTAAGGCAGTTACTAGGCAGAAACACGTCTTCATAACCTCTTCCGCCGCAGGCGCCCAAGTCAGCAAGCCCCGCCTAGTAAAAACTAGTTTTACACCTCTCTCAAATCCTTTTTTCCTAAACCTTTAGAAATTATTCTCCCAGTTCTTTTGCTACTGTAATAGGAATACAATTACTAATACATACTGTAAGGTTCAAAAGAAAGAGGCTGTCTTTTGCTACGGTGTCTGTGAAGTGTTTTTATCCACAGCTTGGTTCGTTAAAAGCGTCGCCCACATCTGTCCCTCATGCAGTACTGAACTTGTATGGGGTTTTTTTAGTGATGGTTTTCTTAAGGGACTGCAAATACCTCGGAATTAACTGTGAGAAATGTACCGCCTTCGATAAGAAAATAAAGATGGGCTTTGCTTTACTTTGAGTCTCCACTTACTCTTTGCCAGTCATAAAATTACCCAGTTATGCTTCTGCATTTTAATTCTTAACAAAAATCCTAATAAAGTAATGAAGTATAAACATATCCTAAATTATTTCCCTAAGAGAGACCTATCTTCTATATATATATATTTTTGTGTTATCAAATCCTTCTTTTCATATCCTTTATAAAGAGGCCCTGTAACAATAGCCAGGACAGAACAAGCTCCACCTGCCTGAGTCACCAAAACCATGGAGATTTACCTTCCAGCATGTTCTGCTGCCTGCCAAGATGGCCAGGTAAAAAATATCAGCCTAGTCATCTTACAAAGTTTAGCAGTTTTGGCAAGGGGTGCATTGTTCTTATGTTTTTGCATAGCCCAGAGTTTTCCAGGGAGCATTACTGCTTGGACTTTTTTTTTCACATCTAATAAAGGCCTTGGTTCTGTTAGAAATCCATAAACAATGGACTGCAGAAATCACGCTGTAAAGTGTTTTGGGGGGGCTTTTTTTGCCTTTTTCTACCTCTACAGCTAGCTACTGACCTTGAACTAAACCCATAGTGTTTGAAGTCCTGATTCTGCTTACTACACTTCATGGGTGTAGAGCTATGTTCCCATCTATCTCTCCATAAGACATACTCTGCAGACAGGAAAATTCTGCACTTCCACTTTTACGGTGTTTGAAGGATTAATGTAGTGGTCTCCTGTTTTGCATAGGTCTGTGTATATGCTATTTCTCTCTGAAGGACTTCAGTTCATTTGTTATGAATTTCTATCGTGAGTAGCCTGAAGATCCTTGATGAGTTGATGAAACAATGTTGTAGAAATAGCTTCAATCTAATGGGTGTGTGAAGAAAAAGTATGCTGTAACTTTGAAAACTATATTCGGTGCTTCAGTTTGAGTGATATATTTTGAAAAATAAATGAGAGAGACTTGTAGAATAATTATAATACAGAAGGGTTAACCTATAACTAAAACTCAGCAAATGCCCTTTGTATTTAAATGTTACTTATGCGTTATCAACAGTCTAGAGAATCATAGAATCATAGAGGTTGGAAAAGACCTCTAAGATCATCAAGTCCAACCATCGACCCAACACCACCACCCACTAAACCATGTCCCTAAGTGCCTCATCTACTCGTCTTTTAAATACCTCCAGGGGAAATTAATGGCAAGGATTTTAATTGCATATATTAGTATTCAGTACTTCCAAGTTTTTATTGTAATGCAGCTTTGTGTCCTACCTTGACTGGTACAGAAGGATTGCAAAGAGAGTGTAAAGACTACTAAGGCATTACCTTTGTGCAGAACATGTTTTATGATCTTTGTGCTGCTTCTGTACAATGTCAAGTACAGGAAAGGATCTGAGGAGAGCAACTATGACTTATTTTTGTATTTGCAAGGATTTGCACTGTATGAGGAGAGCGTAAAACATGATTACTCACATTTATTTTGGAGGCTAAGCTAATCTGAATGAATAGATGGGAGTGTTTAAAACAGCTTTTGCATCTGCCAAAGCGAATCTAACTTAGTATGTTTTATAGCATGCTGATTTTTATATCATGTTCATTTTATTCTAATTATATACAATAAACATTTTGTATCATTCTAATTATACATTATTTAAATTACACATAATAGGAATAGTCAAGAGAATTCTACAGACTACAGGGAGTAAGCTGTTCTAGGCGCATACTTCTAATGCATTAGTTATTTAGTTGTCGTCTGGGGCCTGAACATTTCTGAATCTTGTATCCTCTATTTACAATTTTCTAGAGGAAAATCTGATATGGTTTGGATTAGTATATCTTATACTAAACAACTGTATTTTATTGCTGATCAGTGTTTTTTCCATGATAGAATTTTTAACTTTCTTGTTTTGTAATAAAACACATAGTCTTTCTGTAAATCTGAAACACAAGCTATGGAATCAGTTTATTTAAAGGACATACCTCTCTGGTGGGTCATCAAACTGGAATGTATTTAGTACTGAAAAGTTACTAGTCTCAATTAAAGATACACCTTTTGACACTGGATGTTCCGGCCCACATCTCTGTGGCCATTTGTTGTGTTGAATTATTTGCGAGTTTGAAAAGATTTGGGATTTCGTTTTGGTGGGGTTTTCTTGTTTTGTTTTAAAAGTCCAGTATTCTGGTTCTGCAGGCTTATGCTTGTGCCTGGCAATATATTTCACTCTATGTGCTTAACATGTGCTGGAATTAGGATGTCAAACTGAAGTACAAAGAAACATCTTGCTAGTTAGATAATAATGCTTGGTAGCTTGCAAGATCTAGGCTGGACAGCTTACAAAGAGCTATGTAGCAACATGATGGTGTTTTAAGAAAAATCTGTCAATCTAATGGTACATTTCATTCTTCTTTTTTTAATTGCATAAATGTTCAACAGAAACATTGTATGCCCGTGTGCAGCTGAACAATACATATTTTTACACTTTATAATTATCTTTTTAATTCATACCCTGTTCTAGTACTTTCTGTATAAATGGGGTGATAAAAAATTAGTTTTTCTCTCTTCAGAACTTACAGTATCTGTTTTTTCAGAAAAGATAACTGACACCATGAACTGTTGTCCACTTAAATATTCAACATTTCAAAGAAAAAAAGCAGGCTTTGTACTATGGGAATAAATTCTGACATTAATTCTAATATTACTGTCTTTAAGCTGGTTTTAGATGTGTACCACCAGGTTTACAATATTGGCCATTGCTTGGGGCTATTTTTTTTTAACTGCTCTGCATATATGATCCCAACTGTAGTTTTTAATGGGAAAAAGACTACAAATTAAATACATGGATAAAAATAAATGTGATAATTAATCTATTAATGCTAGTCACAAAAATAGTGGACGTATTTGATAGCCCAAATCCTTACATGCTTTTCTTCTAGACTTCATAATGGCACTATTTCAAATCAGTGCGAATTTATGTAATAGAACTTCTGTTCTGTAACTTAACAACATACAAACAGATTTGTATCCATGCCATATTAATTGTCACAAAGAGGTGTTAACTTGGAAATGGTATTTTTTGGACTTTAAAAGAAGGACACTGCTTTTGGTAAGAAGGATTTTAAATACAGCTGAAAACAGAGCGCTGTACTACTTTGGCCCATAAAAAAGCAAAGTTGATATCTAACCTAAACTTCTGGTGAAAATCTTAATAATGGTAGTGTGCTGAAAACTTTCAAAAGTTGTTTTGAGGTCTATAAACATGATTAATGGAGATCCTGTGTTTGGGGTTTTTTGTGTGTTTTTTTTTTTTTTAATGACATTCTTGTCCAAATAACAATTCCCTACCCACAGCAGATTGTGAGGTCCTGTTTCAATTTGGTTTTTAAGTATTTAAGTACACAATATTGCAATATATTCTTCCATATATAGATCAATTTGACATGCTAATACACTTCCCTTGCTCCAGCTGACTTTGTGGCACAGTTGCAAAAGGCCCTTTGGGGCTCGGCTGGAGAGCTCTCATAACATGAAAGCAAACCGCTTGGTTTTTTAGCACGAAAGGAAACTTCTGTTAGTTTTAAATTACTCTTGAACAGTACAGCTGCTCTCCCCTGTAGATCTACATTGGACTTGTTGAATCAGCTTGTTTTTATCCCTAAAACAGAGGTCCTGAACCGTGATTTATATTTATTCTTGCTTCACTTTGAACTTGGCAGAAGGAAAAAAAAAAACCCAGCTGCATTTTCGTCAGATGAGGTTACATACGGTGGTCTTGTCACCCCGGTGCAGCAACAGACTAGACAGTCTGCCTTTCACCTCTGCCTTTGCACTTACCTGTGCTTGTTGAAAAAAAGGAGTGTGGATGGAAAATGTTACACTGTGGCTCGCTAGCCCTTCGATTGTGCACAGGTATAAACTTCTCAAGAAGCTGGAAATAGTTTAAAGAATGTAAAATGGGAGGGGGGCGGGAAGCACCATTCTGTTCAGGAGCACTCGGAGCGAGCTGTGCAGTCCATCTGCTGGGAAACGCCTTTCCTGCCGTACATGCTTGTTGGGGGGGGCAGCTCCCAGTGAAAGGCATTGCTCTTCACTGCTTTATTATGGTCTTACATCGCTCCATCGCCTCCTTCAAGCTCAGGAGCGATGCATCCCAACAAAGAGGAAGTCAGGCAAAAACGCCAGGAGGCCTGCATGGATGAACAAGGAGCTCCTGGACAAACTCCAACACAAAAAGGAAGCCTGCAGAGGGTGGAAGCAAGGGCAGGTAGCCTGGGAGGAATAGAGGGAAATTGTCGGAGCAGCCAGGGATCAGGTTAGGAAAGCTAGAGCCCTGATAGAATTAAATCTGGCCAGGGACATCAAGGGCAACAAGAAAAGATTCTATAGGTACGTCGGGGATAAAAGGAAGACAAGGGAAAATGTGGGCCCCCTCCGGAAGGAAACGGGAGACCTGGTTACCCAGCACACGGAGAAGGCGGAGGTACTCAACGACTTTTTTGCCTTGGTCTTCACTGGCAAGTGCTCGAGCCTCACCGCCCAAGCCGCAGAAGGCAAAGGTGGGGACTGGGAGAATGAAGAGCCGCCCAGTGTGGTAGAACATCAGGTTCGAGACAATCTAAGGCACCTGAAGGTGCACAAGCCCATGGGACCCGATGAGATCCATCCGCGGGTCCCAAAGGAACTGGTGGATAGTGCTAAGCCACTATCCATCGTATTTGAGAAGTCGTGGCAGTCCGGTGGAGTTCCCACTGACTGGAAAAGGGGAAACATAACCCCCATTTTTAAAAAGGGAAAAAAGGAAGACCCGGGGAACTACAGGCCAGTCAGTCTCACCTCTGTGCCTGGGAAGATCATGGAACAGATCCTCCTGGAAGCTATGCTAAGGCACGTGGAGGACAGGGAGGTGATTTGAGACAGCCAGCATGGCTTCACCAAGGGCAAGTCCTGCCTGACCAGCCTAGCGGCCTTCTCTGATGGAGTGACGACATCAGTGGACAAGGGAGGGCTACAGATGTCGTCTCTCTGGGCCTCTGTAAGGCCTTTGACACAGTCCCCCACAACATCCTTCTCTCTAAACTGGAGAGGTACGGATTTGATGGGTGGACTGTCTGGTGGGTGAGGAATTGGTTAGATGGTCGCATCCAGAGGGTAGTGGTCAACGGCTCAATGTCCAGATGGAGAATGGTGACAAGTGGCGTCCTGCAGGGGTCCGTATTGGGACCAGTACTGTTTAATATCTTCATCAATGACATAGACAGTGGGGTCGAGTGTACCCCCTCAGCAAGTTTGCAGATGACACCAAGCTGAGTGGTGTGGTCGACATGCCAAAGGGATGGGATACCATCCAGAGGGACCTGGACAAGCTGGAGAAGTGGGCCTGTGTGAACCTCATGAGGTTTAACAAGGCCAAGGGCAAGGTCCTGCACCTGGGTCAGGGCAATCCCTGGTATCAATACAGGCTGGGGGACGAAGGGATTGAGAGCAGCCCTGCCGAGAAGGACTTGGGGGTACTGGTGGATGAAAAGCTGGACATGAGGCAGCAATGTGCGCTCGCAGCCCAGAAGGCCAATCGTATCCTGGGCTGCATCAAAAGAAGCGTGGCCAGCAGGTCGAGGGAGGTGATTCTGCCCCTCTACTCTGCTCTGGTGAGACCCCACCTGGAGTACTGCGTCCAGCTCTGGAGCCCTCAGCATAAGAAAGACACGGACCTGTTGGAGCGGGTCCAGAGGAGGGCCACGAAAATGATCAGGGGGATGGAACACCTCTCCTATGAAGAAAGGCTGAGAGAGTTGGGGTTATTCAGCCTAGAGAAGAGAAGGCTTCAGGGAGACCTTCTTGCAGCCTCTCAGTACTTAAAGGGGGCTTATAAGAAAGATGGGGACAAACTTTTTAGCAGGGCCTGTTGCGACAGGACAAGGGGGAATGGCTTTAAACTAAAGGGGGGTAGATTTAGACTAGCTAGAAGGAAGAAATTTTTTACACTGAGGGTGGTGAAACAGTGGCACAGGTTGCCCAGAGAGGTGGTGGATGCCCCATCCCTGGAAACATTCAAGGTCAGGTTGGACGGGGCTCTGAGCAACCTGATCTAGTTGAAGATGTCCCTGCCCACGGCAGGGGGGTTGGACTAGATGACCTTTAGAGGTCCCTTCCAACCCAAACTATTCTGTGATTCTAGTTTGCATCGGGGTGAGGAATTCGGTGCGCCTCTGAAAGGGGAGAAGTTTTTTTACGCCGCTGTCTCCTAGCGGCGATGCCCTGCGGTGCAGGTGCTCGCGAAGAGCAGGCGTTGACGGGCCGTAGATCTGTACCCGTGTCAGAGGCGAAAACGCCGACCTCGAGCACCACACCGATCTGCTCACGCCTCCTGCGGAGCCCCGAGCGCCGCCGCCGTGCCGGCCGTCGCTTCGCCTCCCGAGTAGGAGACGGGTGGAGGGCGCTCGGGGAGGGGGGGGCGGCGGCGGCAGTCGCAGTAAGCCCCGCCAGGCGGAGCCAGGCCGCGACCTGCTCCCTGGCGGAGGAGCTGGGCTTCCCGACGCGCTCCGCTCGGCGCCCGCCCGCTTGCATGCCGGGATTTGTAGTCCGCCCTCCCTCCCGGTCAGGCGGCGGAGCCGCCTCTCTCCTTCCGGGAGCAGCGAGCGCCCGTTGGAGGGGGAAGAGGGACCGAGGACCGAGGTCCGCGTCACGTGAGGCGTTTGTTGACTTCCTCGAAAGGCGGGGGGCGGGCCTGGCGCCCCGGGAACTTCCCGCGGTGGCGGAGGGCGATACCGCGGCCGGGCCGGCGGCGATGGGAGCCCGAGGGGGCCCGAGCGCAGACCGCGGCGGCCGGCGCTGCCTCTCCGCCGAGGTGACCGGCCATTACTGACCCGCCTGGCCCGACCGAGGCCCGGAGAGGTTGGTCCTGGCGCCGGGGAGGGGCCCCGGGCGGGCGCAGGGGGCTGGCGGTGGCACGTCGCCTGCGGGCAGCCCCGGCCCCGCGGCCTGTCTCTCGCGGGGGGTCCCCGGGGGTGCTGAGGAGCTTCGCGCCTCGTTGCCCGGTGGAATAGGAGCGGTTCCTCCTGGGGACAGAGGCGTTTCTGGCTGTTCTTTCAGTTTCTCTTTTAAAATACAGCTCTTCTCGTGGAAGGAGCAGGTTGGCAGGGTCTTGTGCGGTGTCCCTGCCTGCTTTTGCTTTACAGGCGAAGTGTAGCTGGGTAAAGAGGGGCATCCCTGTTGAGGGACGGTGAGCGTAGTTTAAAGGTATCGCCAGCGAGTTGGGAGTGGGTCTCAGGTAGGCGATAAAACTAGCCAAAAAGCTGCACCTGATAAAGCTGAAAAACTGGGTGAGTTCTTAGAGCAGCAATTTGTGCGTTAGTACGGGGGAATCTAGCGAAGGAAATGAACAAAGTAGGATTATTGGCACAGGTTGTGAAAACAGAAACATGATGAAATACTGGAGGAGACTGGAATACAGGTGTTGCAGGATGTGTTGGTTTGGAAGAAGGGAGTAC
The DNA here is from genome assembly GCF_965638725.1 of Aptenodytes patagonicus. Classification (NCBI taxonomy): domain Eukaryota; kingdom Metazoa; phylum Chordata; class Aves; order Sphenisciformes; family Spheniscidae; genus Aptenodytes; species Aptenodytes patagonicus. The sequence continues at coordinate 127,312,373 of NC_134950.1, forward strand.
AGATGAGTGTTGAGATAGTCTTATATGCTAGTGATGCTTTCAACTTTTAAGAAATTCCAGCTTTAAATCCTGGTGTTTCACCTGGCAGGGACATTACTCCACCCTCCTTAAGTAAATCTGTGCTCCAGCAACTTACAAGTGAGAGTGGGTTGGGCTGTAAACTGTTCCAGTGAGTGGTTTTAGGAGCTTTTGCATTTCTCAAGGAATCCCTTAATTCCCCTGCTGTCTTACACTGCGTGTAAGCATACTGGAAGCCAGCTCTGGAAAAAGCGGACTGAGGGGGGGATTATTGTCATAATGGTTAAGTCTCCTCTGGGCTCCAAAGGTCAGGTGCTCTTCTGAGGCAGCGTTTTTTGAGAGGTGTTATTGTGGACTATGGGAAACATTTAATTTCCTGGATATTGGTGCGTGATCAAATGCTACTGCTGCTAATAATACCAGTTATCTGTTAGCACATGTATCCTGGAATTTTTATCATAGAAACCAAAACAAATCTTAAGATTACTACTACATTTTGTTCTTTGAATAATTGATATTTTGTAAAAGAACTAGTGATAGAAGTAACTGTTGATCACGTGATTGCACTATAACAAGTAGGAGACTATTACCCCAAATTCTAAGCATGATTTTTGAGCCAACAACTCTGAGTGAAGTCAGAAGGCAGAAAACACTGGTTGTGTGAACTCTAGATCAGATTATATGAGGCTTTTAGCCACATCCCCCCCCAAAACCCCACATTTTTTCTAAAACTACTTTTTTTTTTTTCCTCCAGTGCTTGTATGCTACAGTTTATAGTTCAGAAAAGTATAAAGTGACCATTGCCAGGATACAAGCTAGGTTATTTTTTACGATGAAAATTAAATAGTAAAAAGTTCTTTAGAAGAGCAAAGAGGGTGAAGTGACATCTTTGTGCAGCAAAAATGGGTAATAAACTAGAGATAATTTTAAGATTGCCTAAATTTCAGCAAATACTCCGATTTGGGTTTCAGTATGTCCGTTTCCTACGTGATAGTTAAAAGGCGGGGCAAGTGTGACATTATCAGGTCAAATACGTGAACAAACTGTATTTAGTATACTCAGGGTGGAGAAATAGAGTAACTTCATCTCACAGCGTTGGAAAAACTGTACATGAAGTTGCAAATCCAGTAACATTTGTTGTTGTGATATCAATAGAAGCATTGAATTGGGGATTGTGCGTTATGACTGGAAAATGTTAAATCAGGGATGTCCACTTAGGAAAGTGGAAACTACCCTGGAAGAAGTGCAGACCAGTTACTGCACGTGCTGTCGATACCTGATTTCTTTAGAATAGATTTTGAAGAAAATAAGCAAAAAGGTAGAAGTAAATGGGATAAAATGCGGTGTGGATTTACCTTTTGATATATGTTTTCATTCTTTCACAGGTATTTTCTAAACAGAGGAAGTCTAGATAGAGAGTCCATATTCAATAAAACAGTTACAGTGGCAATGAGATCCAGTTTGTTAAAATGGCGATGACGGGATTAATACAAGAGTCAGGCTAGTAACTAGCTTGATAGAAATCAATGATGGGTTCCGCTGAGGGGGACTTTTAGAAACTACATACATATGTGATTTATCCACAATCAACTTTGCAGTCTGTCTTATGTTTTTGTTATATGTTTATACTATAATTGCATTAATTAACTATTATTTACATGATTGTATAATGTTTTTATGTGGAGTTCTTGGTGTATAAAATGGTAGATGCTACTAAAATTTGACAATATTTTTGGGGAGAAGAAATGAAGTTTGGGAAGGGAAGTGAAGCGTAAGTAACATGAAAGTCATTCACTTACAAGCTGCTAACAGGAACTTGTGTTCGAATGACCAGGTTTGTCTGAAATAATGAGACGTAAACCTGAATATAGAATCATAGAATCGTAGAACAGCCCAGGTTGGAAAGGACCTGGAAGGATCATCTGGTCCAACCCTTTGTGGAAAAGGGAGCCTAGATGAGATTATATCTAGCACCCTGTCCAGTCGTGGCTTGAAAACCTCCAGATGGTATGTTAGTGAATTGCAGGATGACCAAGGGCCATCAGTGCGACTCAGTTTAACTTGCCTTTTAATAGCTGTGACAGGTGAGGTGTGTTTCCAGTTGAGTTAAAAGTTAATGCAATTATACAAGGCTTTCAAAATATCTCATCACTGAACTTGTGAACTTACTGTATGTGAATTAACCTGACAGTTGAATTGAGTGGGAGGAAACTTACCTCTGGGAGGTAGGACCTACTGTTTGTTTTACAAAAGAAGAGTTAAAAAACCCAAAACAAACCCTCTTAACTTTTGTAAATAGTTGTTCTTTATAAACATTTTGAAATGGGAAGGAATGAACACCAAAAAAGTGTCTATTAAAATAACATTCAGTGTTAGCATGAGAACATATGGGTTTTTCAGTAACCTTTGAATATACTTATATTTGGTGCTAGAAAGGTTTAACAGCCAGAAGCCATTCTTGCTCCTACTTGTGTTTCTTTGGCAGTATTGCTTCTAATTAGTTTCAAGATGAAATTTAATAGTTTAATAAACAGGATTATATGATGTTGAGAGGACAATATTTAATTGACTCCAACTTTTGGGGCTTTTTTCCCCCCTTTTCTGATGATAGTTGTCAGGGAAAGTGGTGGTTGTGACAGCATCCACAGAAAGGCAAATTGAATACATTATGATGAGGATGCATAGGGTTTGCAAATTAGTGATGAAGATACTGCAGTATGAAACTGTTCAGAGAAAGTAAAATTTATCAAGCACCGTTGTCATAAAATGGGCTTTTTAGTACTTTTCTAATTCTTGTGAGAGTAGATTATTTATTGTAAAAAGCTTGAGATTGAAAAAATTGCCTGTTGTACCTAAGGAGATTTTGCTTGGCTCATCTAGCTTACCCAGATGTTCATGACAGATGAACTACAGTGAACTGGTTTGTGAGCTTAGAGACAGTAACTTTCCATTTCCTGGAGGCAGCAAAATGAAAGCGATCTGATTTACCTGATGCGCTGATGTGTTTCTGAAAGAGCACCAAGTATGCTGAGGCTGCAGGGCTGTGCCCTTGTACACATGGACTCTTAGGGCGTGCTTTGGGGATGTGGACTTTGTCCATACGGAAGGATAAGCAGTGGCCAAAGCTAGCAGCTACTGAGATGTGTGTATGCAGATTTTTTGCTCTAAAAATGGAGTAAGTATCTGTAAAAAGCGATGTCTCTCTCTGTAGAACAGACTGTTCATGACTGGAATCAAAGAGAACCAAAGATTTCTGAGGGAGAGATGCAAAATGATAGATGCTTAAAGAGACTGGAAGTCTTGCTTGTTTTAGCATCATGTGCCATATACTCCATATACTGTGTGGAGTTTTTGATGTTGACTGCAGGAATTCTGTATTTTCCATTGCTGTGCTGGAGTGTCTTTTAAAAAAAAAGAAAAAAAAGCAGTACAACTTTTCTGAAATTAAGGTGAGGGCTGCAACGCACTCATTCAGGATTCCTGTGGATCAAAGGCATTTCTTGAATTTTATGCTTTATTTTTATGTCTACATGCATATATACACCCTTCTGTGTAAGGCAAGGTAAAGCAGTACAAAAATTATACTCTTATTATTAACAACTGGAGACTGTTCATACTACCATTATGAAGTCAAACCTCTCAGGTCTGGAAGGTAAACAAAGTAAAACGGTCAGACTCTCAGTAGCCCTGAAAAAAATCAGGAAAATACCATCTTGAAATTATTTGCATTTGACATTTGGAAATATTTTGAAAACCCTTCTATTCTCTTTCAAATCAAAAGATGGGGCAAAATGGAAATCTGCTCGATACTGGGAAAAATTCAGTGTAATCCTGCTTTTATTCTCTCTCCTCCTGATCCGAGAATAAGATTAGCATTTCAAACTACAGAAATCTGTTTGTGCAGTGGTCTGTTTGCTATTAGAGCCTCTGCATCCTGTGTTCCTCGTGTGTAAAATGTGTTTTATATTTAACTACCTCCCATGGTGTTAATGACTAATATTTGTAAAGCTCTGTGAAGAGAAAAGCTGTATTTCTGCCAAGCATTAGTAAGAAATGGGAAAACATTCTTACTCTCAAGATATTTAATATATTAAATCAAAGCTGTTCTATAACTTACATTAAGTGTCAATGAACAACAGAAGTGGTTTCTGGAAACCATTCTTCTCTACAGTATGTGAAAGAAAACTTAAGTGGTGCTGTCTCTTCAAACTCGTATGCTTATAAACAGTGGACATCATTACTCCTGCTAGAACTTAATACTATGTCCTGTCAACAGTGTATTCGGGTTGTTTGGGGTTTTTTTAAACATTAATTATTTAATACAAACACTAATACTATTCATTTAATGTATTTATTTTTGGAAGTAAAGATTAAAGTCCTTTTAACTAGGCTGTTTCATGTGCCGATCATTCTAAAAAAATATAAATGTAACATGTTTTTGTCACAGGCAAAAGTATTAGGGAGACCTTTCTTGGGATGGGATGTGTGGTAAGTGGGATTGTAAAGCTTGCTTTAAGTAGGCTGAGATGGACATCAGTTGTATTCATAGACATTAACTTGTCTGTACATTACTTTAAATATTTTCATGGGAAATCTTTCACTTTAACTGGTTACTCTAGCACAGATTATTTCATGAATTGCAACTCCAGAGGGATCAAAATTAACTCAGGTGCTTCAGAGTGACAGCTCTGGGGCGTCTGCAGTAGTGCGTACAAGCATAGCTTTGAATTGGAGAAGCCAAACAGAATAAAACATGGGCAGAGGTCTGTGGTTGGACTCAGTAATTACTGCCGTCCTGCAAGCCCTTCTGGGACTGCCAGATTTGAGGAGTCATAACTTGTGGAATAATCTAATGCATGTATTGTGTCAGAAGCACTTCTTTGATTGTTGCTTACAGTTCGTATTTTTTTTAAATGATGTAATATAATACTGGAGAAACTAAATTTTGATTCCTGTCCTTAAAGAGTAAAATTGAAGGCTACAGCTGTAGTCGGGGATTTTCTTACAGATATAGCCCCATTTTGTAAGGTTTTGTCTTCTGAGGGTTTCTGTCTGCCGCTTTAATATCATGAGAGAGCTTCTTATGGAGAAAGTAGCATTTGTGAATATGCCTTTTTTTTTTTCTTTTTCCTGATAGCACAACAAAGAGCTGGGTGAACTGTGCATTTCACCATGACCTTTATAGAACTGCTGATCTTACACTGTTTAACGGCCAGGTTTTATTCTTGTATGAGCTTATATCTTTTATTGGCCTTTTAATACAGGCTTAGCAGGTGCTGGAGAAGTAACTGCTTTTTTTTTTTTTCTCCTTTGGAAGTACTTCAGAAAGTTTTTTGCAGTGTAGAGATAAACTGTTCAGGGGTTTTTGTTTTCTTTTTTAGGTTGTGTTGATTTGTTTAGATCTATTTAGCAGTGCTGCTCTAATTTTTCTAATGTGACTTTCCTCATGCTCATCTAACATATACTGCAGTTAGTGGTGCATATATTGTAACTTACTTTTGAGTCATCACGCACCTATCCAATACAGAGGTCACAGCACTTTTTTTCTTAGGAAATGTCTATCATATAGTTCTGTAGACGGTGAGATTTGAAACTTTTTGAAATATGCAATAAAAGGAATATTCAGTAAGCACAGGCAACAGATTGATGTTTACTAATAGTTAACTGTTAAAATTATTTTGTATCAACTCATACCTGAGATTTGATAAATGCTTTTTTTTCTTCATTTTTTTTTCCTCTTCTATAAATTTTTTGCAATTTTTGCCATTTGTTAAAAATTTAACTGTGTGGTTTTGTAGAATAACTATTATGGGAGAAAATGGGGAGCTATTTAGAATAAAATATATAAAGAGTTTTCCTTTCAGATTGACTGACAATAGCATCATGAAATCTCTTAGAAATCGTAGTGGCTTGTTTATTCTGTGAAGAAAAGGTGCTTTCGGTTGCAAGAGTAGTGCTCCTTTCCAAAAGCAGAAATGTCCTTTAAGAGGTAGGGGGAAATCTCAAAATACCAACAGCTTTTTGTTTTCTGAGCGTGTACACGATGGCTTTTTGAAGTGATCTTATGCTAAACTTAGAGTAATGTAAATATTTTATTATTATATTTCCTTCATGTGATGCTCTAAAATTCTGGGTAAATTAGTGTTCAGTGGCATTTAAATTTCAATTTATGTAAATCTGTCCATTTATTTGAAAGTGATACTTGTATGAAGTCTCGGTTTTGTTTGCTTGCTGCTGGGCACGATGACAATGGTGATTTGAATCACGTTTCTTGTAAAGCTGAAACAACTGCACTTTTTTGTGGTCGTAGCAGTGTAATACGGTGTGTGGATATTATTAATACTTTATGTTAATAGAGATAATGAAAGATAAAAATGAAGTGTATACAATGTGAATATTGTGGTGATTTTCCCTTCGTGACAGGCTGTTGAGCTTCCAGTACAGAGAAGTTGTTTCATGGTAATTTTATTTATTTTTAACAATTGAAGCAAAAAGTTTAAAAATTGCACAATTCCTTCTGAATATCCCACTTACCTCACTTAAGCCTGTGTAAGGTGTGTTGCCCCTTTCCCCTCCAAAGTGTTACATCATCAGATCTGTTCTTTAAAGGGATGAGCCAAGAGGAAGGTGTCTTATTTGGGTACCTGTCTCTCAGGAGAAGTAGACTTTCGTTTTGTAGGCAGTTTGTCGTCACTTAGTTGCAATAAGATTAGTCAAAAATGTGCATATCGGATCTTTCTGAAATAGTTATCTTGTGTGTAGAAGTTTAGAAAAATGTGTATTACGAGCCCCTTTGAATTATGCGGAATTATATGCTTGTCTTCTAAATAGCATCCAGTGCTGGCTGAGAGAGCAGCATCAGAAAACCAGAGTTGAATAATTCTGTGAACTAAATGAGATCTTTCAATTAAAAAAATGTTAGTGTAACTACTTCTCTTAGTAGGTGCAGGTTAAGTGTGTACCTGAATTTATAAAATAGTATTTGTGTATGCTGAGTCTTATTTGGGACATCTTGCTCTTTTGGAAGCTCATAAAGGAAGTAAGCTTTAGTTAGCAAAATACAGGATAAATACGGTCTCGTCTTCTGATGTTGTCTCCTGTTTTCTCTTGCTGCCATCCCCTGGTGGAACTGATGTGTGCAAGAAATAGGGAATGTATGATGCTCAAGTTTAGGAGCTATAGGAAAGTGTGGGGATAAAGATGTGTTTTATGTACAAGGTCACACAATCTGCTGCTTTCTTCAAGAGGTAGTGATAAGCTGTGACACTTCTTTGATGACATTTGAGCCTAGTATTCAGAGAAAAGGAGATGCGTTGCCTTGAGAAGGCAAGCTCTTGGAATTTGATGAGATGGGTGAGAAGACTTGCAGGGCTATTGGTAAAACAGGGAAGGAAAAGCTAGTATGTTATGCTCATCTTAGAATGCAAAAGAGCAATTCCTTCAGTTGGTTAATGCGGTTTGAATGATGTAGTGCCTTTGGTCAAGGTCACCTTGTGCATGGAGCGATATTATTCTTGCAATGAGAAGGAAGCAAACCTTTTTTGCAAGGCTCTTTCTACTTAAGTACGAGGCAGAGCAACAGGCAAGGGAAGCTTAGGCTACCTGTTTTGTTAGAATACATCACACAGTATGCGAGGCATCTGTTCGCCTCCTGAAGATAACCATTAAAAGGACTTCAGTTTTGGTTTCTAGTTTTCTTGGCTTTTTTCACTGTTGCAACTCCATTGCTGTCTATTTAGTATAAAGGAGCTGTCACAGGTTTTTATCATGTTGTCTAACTGGCTTGGAGCAAATTGAGACAAATGGGATAACAGCACCATTGTTCAGCTATAGCTGTACTACAGCTCTTCATAATGCTGCAGTCCATGTAGCTTTTCCATTGCTAGCACGGTGAGAGAAATTTGACCACATAGATAAGCTCCAGGGCAGTTGATCCCTTTACATCGTAGTATCGCTAAACAAATGGAAGTCTAGTTTGAATTAAAATAGCAAATACACAGTAGAGGCAGCGATTGTGGCTGTGGGGTTTTCCCCCGCTTTCCTGCGAAGTTCTGCTGATCAGGTCAGTTTTCTGTTGAAATAACTTTTTCCTACAATACAAACTGTCTTCATTATGCTTATTTCTTTCATTCCAGCATTTCTGTTGGTTCATTAGCCAATCATCAGGAACCTAAGGATTTGTTCAAGGGGAAAAGAAAAAAAGTAAAAATCTGCTTTTGGTAGAAGTAGCATCAGTAGTTTGTTTAAGGGGAGGGAGAAATACTATCAGGTACTGTATAGCATTTGTTAGTATTGCATATAAATGTGAGGAATCTTGATCTTCATAACTAAATAAGAATGAGCTGTGTCTTTTTCTTGTTTGGTTGGTTTTGGTTTTGTTTTGGGGTTTGTTTGTTTGTTTTTAAATCAACCCCCTGAACTTGTTCCTGCTATCTAGTAACATTAAGGAAAATGCTGTTGGGGCTTTTCCCTTAGGACCTGGAGTTCAAGAAAGTAGATGGAGTTTCTTAAAGGTGCTATCTTCTTACTGAATGTTTTGCTGTGCCTAAAGGATGTGTGTTGTAACAACAACTCAATCTAATGGTTACGTTGCATTTGTCATTCAGGTGGATTTGCCTGGTATTTTAGGGTGACACTTTTCTTACGGTCAGGTTATTGTCAGTTTTCTCCATGCATGTTGAGGCAGATCATGTTATTGAGTACGTTTTCATTCTCGCCATATTTGCAGTCAAGAATTATTGTAATTGTTGTTCAGCAGGATGTTTTCTACTGTGACCAAGTAAAGAATAGCTACTCATGCAGCCTCTTTAAGGACTAATGCAAGTGTACCTTAAGATTCCATTTTAAAGTTTGGGAAAAGTATGAATATTTGCATTCAAGAGTGAAGGAAATTTGGCACTTGTGCTCAGGAACCACAGTAGTTAGTTGATTTCTTGCAACTATAATCTCTTTTACTGCTCAGAGCTGACTTGCAAAAACTCTAATACAATATTCCTTTGGAGTTCAAATACTTGGTACCAGCTAAATTCTAGGATGCTGTTAAGCCTTAATAAAAATGAATTTGGGGGTTCATAAATCTGATGTGTACTCAAAATATTTTTATCAAGTGACAGTGAAAGATGCTTCTTTTCTAACCAGCCTATTTTCAATGTAATTTGGGTTTCAAGATTTTTCTGCAAGGTTAAGATATTTCCTGATTACTCAGTCTTGCCATACTTATACAGAAACACCCTGCAGTATTATTTTGGAAGGTTTTCAGACTTGAGACTCTTGATGAATTTGTCTTTGTGAAGATTTTGCACTCGTATCTGTCTTTTTAACAGCTGTCATGGAGGAGTTGGTAGAGGATGACATCTGTATTTTGAACCATGAAAAAGCAGACAACGCTCCTAAGAGAGACGGGGAGATTCCTGTTTCATCTTACAGTGGAGATGAGTCTGTTGCCTCACACTTCGCACTTGTCACTGCATATGAAGATATCAAGAAACGACTAAAGGAGACAGAGAAGGAGAACTACTTCTTAAAAAAAAGAGTGAGAATTCTAGAAGAGAAGGTAAGAAAAAAGTCAATTTACCAGCTTCTGGTAGCAGCTACTTTTTTGCTCCTGGCTGGATGGCGGAGCAGATGGTTAAGTATTTAAAGTATGTACTTAAAATAATTTACAAGTTAAACAAATAAAACAATTTACCAAAACTTTTTAAGTGAAACACAGTTTGTTCCTCTGGTACTCTAGTTAAGTCATACTGGGATTTTTGATTCTTACTGGGCATCTATGTGATGCAATGCAGTAGTGCCCTGCAGGGATACTAGCTTTGATTCAGAAAGACGTTGCATTGGATCGTTACTGTATTTCATCTACCTCTTTATGGTGTTTATTAACTTGGGCATATGTGACTTAGTATTGTTGAGTAGTGAGGTGCCAAGTCTATAAACAGTCAGAATCCAGGAATTGTCTATCAAAAGAATCTCTTGGGCTCAGCATACCAAAATGATAAGGAAAAATTGGTTGTTAAGAATATCTGGCTAGGTCTCGCTAATAGCAGTCTCAAACATGAAGTACAAAGTTGCAATGCTTAACATAGAGGTGTTGGCTGGCTATTTTTTGATGCAGTCATTCTAAAACATAAAGGAATCTAGAAATTTATTTTATATGCAGTTTCTCATGGCCTTAGTCTAGTGAAGTTCATTAAAGCTAAAAATGGACCATGATGCAGGCTTTTCTCCCCGAGTAAAGAATCCTATTGTTAAACGTATATCCATTGTTCAGTAGTGAGTGTCTTTGTTCTGCAGAAGGTCTTGACTCTGATAAATTGCTTTCTTATTAATATAAGATGGAAAGATAGATCCTAGAGCTAGAGCTGAGACATTTATTAGGACTTAGTCCTAAGTATGTGCTACTGACTCTTAAAAGCTTACAAATAATTTATTATTTTGTGGCATTGGAATGAAGAGCTTGAGTCACACTCGGTACAATTTTGAAACACTTATTCGGAAATTCTTGGTGACTGGTTTGACAGGATTGGCTTTGTGTCAAAAGGCAAAACTTTCTCAGCACTTTATATAAGGTCCTGTGGGGGTGATGGGGATAGGAATAGAGCTCTAGACTGAATATTCTCTGAACCATGCTGAGTGTAACATCTTTTACGTGGTTACTCAAAATCACAGCGAACAGGACTTGATGACCTTAACAATCCCTTTTAGTCTTGTGTCTTTTGGTTTGGCCTGGTTCAGCTTAATTGTCTTGAAGATAATACTTTGTTTTCCATAGAGAAAACTTTTATTTTAGTATGTGAATACCACAAAAATGTTTCTATGAGAGAGGGGCACGGAGAAGGCCTAGACTGTTAAGTAATAGAACTGACTTTCAGTCCTTGTTAATGGCTAGCATACCTGTATGATAAAAAAATACATGGGGAGTTACCCCTAATGAGTTTTAAATTTCAAAGTGTATGGAAACTTCCAGAAGGTTTGGTAAGGCTTGTGTTCTATCTGAATGGCTTTATTTGGGGGAGGAAAATGTAAAGGACAAAACTTAAAATGAGTAGGACACATACTTCGTGGGTCAATACAAAAAGCAAAGGGCAGAAGCTTCCTATCTTTATGGCTTGCTTTCCCATACTTTCTTTTGAGTGAGCACCTAAAAGAGGAGATATTTAAGGTAGATACATAACTGTCACCTCTTTCATTTTTGTAATTTTTTTTTGTGTGGCTCTTAATTTTTAAGAAAACATATATACATCTGTCACAAATATCGACATTAGGTACAGTAAATGTGTTTAAATGCCTCGATAATTTAAAGCAAGTGTGCAGCTTAAATAGAATGACAAGGATAATGCAATACTTAGTCAAAACAAGAACTTTCTGTATGGACAGATGTAATTTGATGTAAGACTTCTCTTCTTGCTGTCTTATTAAAAATACTGAATATGTTTTAACTCTGCTCCCCTCTTTCTGACAGTCTAGTTGGTAGTGTTTATTCCCCCTTGCTTGTCTCCTGCCTTAGCAGGCAACGAGATAGTGGTGACCTGGGAGTTAATAGTATTTGTAAAATAATTCTGCTTTGACTTTTCTCGCATAAATACACTGAAAAAAATCTTTGTTTAAATTATGAGTCATTAAAAAAAATGATGTTCACTTTCCTCTTAATTTTCTATATGTTGTGTCTTTATATGCTTAAAACTCTTTTTCCAAAAAGTAGTTTGTGCATCTTCAGAGCCTGGAAAAAATATGATTAAGGGGTTGTCAGTGTGAGTAATCATGACTTATGGATGGCTTTTAAATACTCGTAGCAGTAAACTAGCAAGCATTAAGTATGGTTAGAGATTGCAGAATTTGTAGATGGCCTTTGTTGCACTTTTGTAAAAAAAATTTTGGTCTGTATCAATGTATTTGATTGATTTATTTTCTAAACTGAAAAAAAATGCTATTAGTTTAATGTTGCAGACTGTACTGTTGCACTTTTTAAATTTTGCAGTTCTCAATATAACATACAAAACTTATTATTTCTCATGTTTGTTAAATGTTTAGCTGCTGGGCTCCCGACTGGAAGAGGAATGCAGCTCAGCTGGACGTGAACAAGTGAATAAGGCATACCAGGCTTATCGAGAGGCCTGCATTGACCGAGATAATCTGAAAAGCAAACTGGATAAAATGGTATGCCTTTTTAAGTAATGATTTAAGTGCATGTTCTGTAAGTACTGCATAGTTAGTAAATGTTTACTGTAGAATGAATTTTATTTGCTGAAGATCTGTGGTGTTTGTTTTATCACTTTTTTTAGGTTTTTAAAGTACATGGCAATACTTTATGTAGGAATAACAATTTTAAGTATCTCAATTTTATTACTGGGCTAGGCTAATGCTAAAAAAAATATCAAAGCAATCGTTTTCTTGTTTTGTTTTTAAAAAAAAGTTGAATTATCAGATGTGATAGAAAAAAGCTTCACAAATGGCTTCCCTCCCAAAAAAAATAGATGAAAGAAAGTGCGGAATCCTTGAAAACCTTGAATGAACAGTTGCAGTCTAAAGAAGTAGAGCTGTTACAACTAAGAACTGAAGTGGAAACTCAGCAAGGTATGCATCTGGTTACTTCATCTTAATGTATGTTGACTAGTCTTAGTGGTTATATTATGATCTCGGAGCATGAAGAGGTTTAACCGTATATAGTGGCTAATTAACAGAGGAGTATACTTCAGTGAGATACCTTGAGCTTGTATATGTGTTCATTCTTGTAAATGGTGACAGGCATGTTTTATTATCATAGGCGAGGAGCTCCATGGTAAAGATCTGAGGCTGTCATGTTCTTCCACTGTAGGTTATTTAATAACTTGAGAAATGTGCATAACCTGACAGTTTAATAGGCTAGTCATGTACATCTCTGGACACCACCACCTTTTCCTCAGAGTGGGGCAGGGGCATACTTGTTCAAGTATCAAACACTATCCAGTTGCTACCACTTTCTCTGGTACCTGCAGATGATCTGGTATATTGCTTTGTTTCACGGTTGGGCTATGACAGGTACAAGAGGATGTTGTATAGCAATAGCTGCAGGCGACAACAGCTATTTAAAGGGCTGGGGGGTGAGGAAAGGTAGAAAGATGCTAGTTGTAGAGAGCCTGGTAGAAAGAGGGAAGAGAAACAGTGTACCCTGGCAATTCCAAAAGCCCAAATCCAGCTTCTCTTACTGCCATTGTAAAGAGTGCTGTGTAGATGATAGGTGTGTAAAATAAAACACCATGGAAGAAAAAAATAATCTTTATTACTGTCCTGTTACAAGAAAAGAGAAGAAGAAAATGCCATCTATGTAAAGTTAGAGATAAGGACTGGACTTCAGATTCTGTACCAATGCAGTCGTTTGAAGGGTGCTTCTAAGTATTGCTGTGCTTGATTGGGTTACTTTCGAAGAGCACCTCAAGCATGTAATGCACTACTTCAATTGCACAAGTTTTTAAACCTAGAAGAACAAACCACACGTAGTAGTAGTAGTAGTATCATCGTTGAGAACATCATGGTTTAAGGAGGTAAGAAGTGCAGAGTTTATAAAGAGAGCTCTGAAAATGTGGTGATTTCAAGCCTTATTTAGTAATCGATTTTACTCATAAGTGGGCTCTGAGTACCTTGTTTAGGAAAAATCAGAGTAGCTTAAGCTTGTTTAAATTGTTAGATTTGGAAGTGAGTGTATCATGCAGTTAAAGACTTGGGGGTCTTCTTCCTGTCAGGTTCTTTCTCTTCTTGCTGTCTAACTAGCATCCTACTACTGATTTGATGCTAGGATCGTCTTAGGTTGCTTCTTAATAGCAACAAACCACACGTAGTAGTACGACTGTGTGAATTTGTTCCATGTAATAAGAAGACTTGTGTAACTTCTAGGCGTTACCCTTTTGGTTTGATTGTATCTTTTGTAGCTCTGTTTGGAACTTCTTGATAGTAAACTTGGGAAAAACTTAGGGTAAATTATGTAATGATATCAGTCTGAGGCGGGGAAAGGCTCATGTCTTCAAAGCATGTAAGAAGTATGCAAGTTGGTGTATGTATCATGTGTGTTTACCATTAACAGATTTTTGTATTTCCAGTGCCTTTTTATGCTGTTACTTCCTTTTTCTTTATGTAAAATCTCCAGTGCATTCTTGGAAAGTAGGGCTCTGTACTTTAAACTCGGAAAATAGACTACTCTGCCAACAACTTTACAAGTGTTACCATTTCTCTGTTGTCATAGTCTGCAGTTTCTTCAGAATGTACAGGATGACGTTTTTGTCATCATGGGCTGGATGAGGTGAAACCTTACATACTGAGTTACATTTCTTGAACTGAGACTGAAATCTGATTGTCTTGCTTGTCTTCTTACAGTGATGAAAAATCTGAATTGTACTCAGTCCAGCTGGGAAATAGAGAAGCTGAACAGTGACCTGAAAGTGCATAGTCTGGAACAGGATCTAGAAAAGCTCAAGCAAGAGTGCAACAGTCTCAGAAAGGAGTTGCAAAAATCCAGGCAGAAGGTACCTTTATTTTTAAGGAATTTTTGTATTAATAGATGTTTTATTAAATAGTGTTATAGCATTATTTTAAAACCCTTCTGCAAGCAAAATAAAGGGTAAACAAAGAGATATAAAGTATATAATTGAGTGAAAGATTAACATCCCAGTAAAATTAACCGTAAACTTTTTCATAGACTGGCTTGTTTCTTGGAAATAGTACACTTACATAGGTGAGATTTCCCAGCTGTTGCCCATATAACAACAGAAAATAAAGCTTTACAGTTTTTTATAAGTAGTCGCTCAGATCAAAGTGTTCTATGCTGGTATTTGTCTTGGGCTGGACTTCTTAGAAAGTTTGGGCAAAAACTGGTTTGGTTTTAGGGGTTTTTTGGTTTTTTTTCTTTTAAAACAATAAAATGCTTATGTTAAAAGATAACATGAACTTTGTTTAAGGAGCTCTAGCGCTTTTCTTTAGGGTAGTTGCATGAAGCTTGTCAGGAAAGTGGATTTTTGTAACGAGGTTTCCAGAATCTTGCTATAGTCTGGGGCAAGTGTCTGTTGTGAGGGACTCATTGTGTAAGGTAGATGTGATTAGGATCTCAAAAAGGAAATTAAGATAGCTTAACAGTAATAAAATGCATTAAGTTTAAAAAAAAAAAAAAAGTCTAGTGCATGCTTACTGCTTTACATGATAAAAGGTACAGTGGCAGTCTCTAGGACTCTACAGTCACATTGAAGCTACACAATAAATTTAAAAGATTTAAATGTGACTGAAGAGGCAGACTATTTTAGGTTCCTTGTGGTCATTAATAATTCTGATTATGTAATCTCGAGTCACATAATATTTGAGTGAGCCAATATTCAGGGTATGATTCTATGTAAGACTCGCAGATAGAATCCTTGCATGGCCATCATCCTGCCTTCAAACAGGATTTGGTTTAATTTGGAAATGTTTCTTTGGCTCTTTTTCTTATGGGCACATTTACATTACTACAGAAACGTACTTTTGAAGCAAATCTCCTAATCACTGGTGCCTACTGTGCCTTGCATTACGGAGCATTCAGGAGTATGGGAACTGGATTCCTTTTGGATGAAACTAAGATGATGCACCCCAGCCTCTCCTGGGCATTCAGGGACCAGACTAGAGCTAGCCTGAAGTCAAGTCCTTCCCCCCCGCTGCCCTCAAAGCATATACAGTTGGGGTGTTGGGTTCTCAGCGCTGCAAGTGTCTCTGCAGATCTGCTGCTGTCATGCTACACCCCTAGCTTACACGGACAGGCTTATGTGCACCGATTGTCTTGTCTCGGGTTTAGTCTGTCTTTTTTCCACTAGGTGGGGATAAAGCATGTTACCTGGAAGGCGTGTGAGGTGTTTTGTTAACTTCAGTTACTGTTGGTTGTTGTTTTCACTCGTATCTGGAATTCTTTTAGGTGTTTTCAATAACTTGTAAATTCTGAAGGCATACTGTAACTTGTATGCAGTCCTGGTGTCTTCAAGTAGCTCTATAGAATAGAGTAACAGCTATATAAATAATTGAAGATTGCAGATTGTATTGTGAGAGTGAATGTTGCTAGAAAGAACAGACTAAAATAGCAGTTGTAAGGAATACTAGACATGACACTGTTTAAATAATGCTTATGCCAGCAGCCTTTGTTGCAAAGAACAAATATAAGGAACAGCCCTCTTTTTGCCCCCCCTCCCCCCTCATCATTCCTTCTTGGTCCTGGTAACTGCTTAATATAGGAAATAAAAAGGTACAAGTTTTCAAATATGGGGTAATATAATGCAACTTTTTTCTTTTTTTTAACTATGAAATTGAATCTCTGATGGGTGGTGGTGGGAAAGTCTTCGGGAGGGGGAAAAATTGTCAGGTGAAGTACAGGGAAATGTGATCAATGGGCAATGACAAGTCAGCATTGTTTCAAATCCAGCTGGTATTTTTGTTATTACTGTTTTTAATTACATTAGTTAGCATTTTCAGATGTTTTTCTACCTTAGGCAAGTATACTTTCTATTTTTTTTTTCTATTTTTAGATATTCGGGTTTTGCATTGTAGTTGATGCAGTGTATACATTATATTGACAAGTTGCTTGAAATGTATATAGGCTATCATAAAGCCACAGTAACAGGTATCGAATTCGTAACAGCTTTGGCTAGAGGGAACGGTAGTAGGAAGGGAACATGAAGAGAAGGGCTGTGAATGGGAACTCATCACAGGTGAGGGCCTAATAGAAACATGACTAATGAAGTGAGCCCAATGTTTGATTTGTTAAACAGTCCTGTGAATTTCAGTGAGGCTGCTTGTATGCACAATTTTAAAGCAGTCTTTCAGACTCAAGGGATAAATTATGTTTTATCATAAAAGTAACTTGTGGAAGTAAATCTATACCGAAAGTTTGCTTTAATTTAAAGGTCTTTATATACTGGGACAGGGAAAGAACAAGAGAAGACTGATTACTTTTTTTTTTAATGGAAGTCAAAAGCCTTTCTCAGTTTTTGCTTTTCAAAGAATCACAAATTCCGAGAGCTCAGCTGTTTGTTTGGTTTGTTGTTTTTGTTTTTTTTTTTAAAAAGGGAGTATGGTGGTGCCTGAGCAATGCTTTCATATCAGTAGGTAGTTTAAGCATTTTTAAGTGGAATTTCTTAGTAGAAGTCTTTATGTCCATTTTGAAAACCACTGCAGCCAACAGAAATGAAGACTACTTTACTTCTGAATTTCAATATTAGCGAAGTTGTAGTTTCACTGCAGTATTTTCAGATAGAAGATCTGAAATCATATGTTCATTCCTTCTCTATCGTCCCCTCATTCTGTTATGCAGGACCAGGCTCAAGATGAAAATCCATTAAATGGAGACCTCCTTCGAAGGCAAGACATCCAGAGGTATGAAAATCAAGTGGCTTTCATGTTTTATTTTTAGTTTACTGAGGGACAGTTACTTGAACAAGTAAATATTCTTGCAGCCTGTTCAAATGTGTTATTTCAAATTACACAATCTAATTTCAAGTCTAGGTATACTGATTTAGCAAGATCATTGTAATTTTTTTTCTTTGTTATGTTGGTAGTCCAGGATGATGATGATAAGAAAACACATCTTCAGATTGTAGTACAGAAAATGAAAGTTAAATTATCTTGGGTTTAAAAATCAACTTTTTAATAATTAGTTGACTTGAGGAGGTGGTAGATAAATTTCCAAGCCTCATCCCGGCTATAGAATATCTTCATTCTGCATATGGGGAGGTTTCTGTGTTTGCATAGGTGATGGCTTCAAATCTCTTGCTTAGTATTGGAACATACATTCTTACTTAGTGCAGTGCAATAATATTTCTACTAGAAGACATTTTCAAGGATTTTTTTTTTTAAATATTGAGGAGCCATTGTGTGACCTATTCAAAGAGAAATAGCAGATTTTTTTTTAGCTTTTTTCTCCAGAAAAAAGCTAAAATATCGGAAAGCATTTGTTCTCATTTTGCAGCCATTCAAATAATAATTGTGCTTATGATATAAACTCCTATATTATCCTGTCTTGAGTATGTGTGCCATATTAGAAAGTGTATCTATATCCTTTAATGCTTTATGCAAAAGAACAATTCATGAATGCATGAAAGTTCCCAAATGATCTGTCTTGCAGAAACGAAATACTAACTGCATCTCTTATAGCCAGTTATGCCTGTTCGTGTACTTACACGATTTTCCACAAGAGGGAAGAGTGGTCCTTCATAATGACAGATGGTTTAGTGTAATACCTTGTTGCTTACTTGGTATTGAAGAGATGGGAAAGGAAAGCAGTCACTGAAAGAGAACAGTATAGATATTTCTTTTCATGTGTTCTCTGGTGTAATGATGATGATATTGTACGCACTATACGCAAATTACACTTTCACCTTTCACCTTGACTGGATAGCTAGCTAGCTAACACTTTTTTTTTCTTGTGGTTTCTGACTATGAAGATCCAGCCGTCTTACACGCCTGAAAAAAGGTGTTATCTCAAGGTATAGCAGTTATCTCTCTGATCTTCCAGAGCACGTTTATTCCACAAAGTGACATTCAGGTGGCAACCATCTGAATTAGCATATGTACAGTATAGTGTTTATTGTAATATGACATAAATAATGAATGTGTAATGTGTACTGAATATGTAAGCCCATCCAAAAATCTGTGGAAAAACACTTGGAAAAACCTCCTACGCGAAACATTTGTTGTAGCAAGCAATCCTGCTGTTTATGGGAGACGGAGGCATTTGCAGTTAGTTAACTTTTTGGAAAGTAATTATTTCACATGTGTCAGCAGCCTGCAAATCTGACTTTAAATTCTTGGTTTGCAAATCTACTTTGCTGCAGATTTAGATAGGCTATCATAGTCAAGGTTTATATTACATGTTTGAAGGCTGTATAAGATAAACTTCCAAGCACATGGAATCCTTGGTTTTCAGTTGCATATTCCTTGAAAATTAGGCTTTGCAATAGGATTGTAGGTCAGTATCCACAAAAACAATTAAAATGTTATGTGTGATTTAAGTGGAATTCTGGTACCTGCATCCCTTTGCAAGATGCTTTTAAAAGCACTAAATGCAGGTTATAAAATTTATCTAACCACATTCCTTCTGGTTGGTTGCAGACACTGAGCTGTTCTTGTATTTACCACTTCTATATTAAATATTGGACAGTTCTGGTTTGATATAACTAAAGTTTGTTTGATCTTATTTCTGAGACCAAAACACATGAATCAATGGAGTGTGGTTGCCACATCAACTTAATTTTAAAACCGTCATCTCTTAAAAGTTCAAAGAGCCAATTGGATTCTGCAGTCAAAAGGCCACAGGTTTAGCTGAACTTATTGAAATATCAGTTCTGAAAATTGTAAATTTCTATCTATCAGAATTGCTGATACCTAATACATTACCTATTAAACTATCAGCTTCCTCTGTTCTTTAACAGAGTTTTTGAATCTGAATATTTGTATTCTGGGGAAATATTTCTGTGCATAGAAGGGTATTTAATTTCTTTGTTTTAAGGGAACTCTCTTAGCGTTAACTTGCAGAACAGAATAATAGCTGTTTCTCAGAGTGCTTTTGAACACGTTCATGCCTGATAAATTTCATGCAGGAGTGATCCTAAATTGCTGTTTTAGAGGGATAGAAATCTGTATATATGCATGTTTGAAAATACAGTTGTTACATAGCTTAATATTTCTTAATCATCTCAACAATAGTTTGAGGTACTGAACTGTTTTCAAATAAATGTCTTTTAGGTGAATATAGTGAGGAAGAAAGAAATATTCTGAAAAATCTCATCCATGATATTTGTCCTCAATAAATGTGCTTTGGTAGAATGTTAAGCATTAAAAAAAACGTTAAATCATTGATTTCATGTTTAAGATGTAGTAACTGCATCCTTATGTCATTGAACTCTAAGTTAATTATTAATCAACATAAATGTGGTGTTCAGTGAGCCTTTGCTCGAAACGTTACGTTACCAAGAAACATACGGTGATCTTGACTTTTCTGATTTTTTGTTCTTGATTTTCTTACCAGCTAATAACCTGAAACTTCAATATTGGAACCGCGCTGCTGTTGCTAAATATGTTTCTCATATTATGCTGTCTTATCAGAGAATGAATTGGGTCGCTATTTTTTACACTGTCTGATAAGGCAGTGTGTTAACATAAATTAGATGACTTGAACATGAAACAGTATGTTTTATATTTTAGTTTGGTCTGTGTGTGGGTGCTCAGTTTGCATCTTGGGTATCTAGTCTGAATTCATTGTAGCGAAGCGAATGGTTGTAGAGACCCAAATACTGATTTTGATTGAATATTTAAAATTATGATCAATTAACGTTAGTAGGATCATAACATGATGGGGGGGTGTGGTCAGTTATCAGAAGCCATTCAAAGTTAATACTCTACCTGTTTGCAGTCCAGTGTCCATTTAATTTTTTTTTTTAAAGTATTCCTTTGAGATTACTAGTTTTATGGGAAGATAGTTAGTTTCAAATAATGAAATTGGAGAATATGCTTTGTATTTCTTCCCATTCGGGGAACTTGAAATTATTGGTGTCATCTAGTATGTTAATATGTAATACATTATATATTGTAATACGAAAGAGTCAAATAAGATACACGAAGGTCCACCAGTTTAAGATAATTATCAGTACTGCTCAATTCATTTTGAATTATGGAATTCTAGCAAAATTTGCAGTGTATGTCAGGCAAAAATGATTTATTAACAGTTAACACTTGATAAGCCTGTTAATAGGCATGAGGGTGCTTTAGAGGTGGCAAGTATTTAACTTTTTAAAAATTTCTGTTTTGAAAGTGTGCAACAGGCATATTGGGAGCTGAAGAGAGAAATGTCTAATTTGCGTCTAGTGACTGACGTGCAAGCCAAGGTTCTACGAAAACTGAAAACAAACCCAACAGCGACCATGAAAGGCAAGTCAGTGTTTGCAGTAACAGACCTTACAAACACAAACCGTTGATTCAAGCTGTACCATTTTAAAAAGAAACTAGCTATCATATCTTATCAGAATCTCATCAATTGAAGTTGATAAGCTAGACTATATTATGGTTCCAGCCTACCCATTTTCTGCTTTTGCTTCTGTCTCATACTGGTCAACTTCACACATAAAGGTGTTGCTGATGTGTTTTTTCTTCAGTACTGTATTCTGTTCCCCTTGTGGCTTTTTTCTCAGTCAAGTGTTGCTTATGTGCACAAGGCTGAGGTGTTAAGTTTAGTTATATTTGACCTTTTACCACAACTACTTCATATTAGGGGAGAAAAAAATCTTTTTGCAAACGCAGTCTTATTTTCCCAGTATAGAATATATAAAGTATTAATTTGGCAACATTTTAAAATCAGACCGTAATAGACTGAAATTCCCTTATGGTTGCATATTTCTTTATGTTTGCGTTCAGAAAAGTTGTCTTTTCTAGCAAAACGCTATGCAAGATGACATTTTCTGAATGTCAAAATACTGGGGCTGCAAAACTGCCTTATTTCTGCTGCTACATTGCAAATAATTAAGGGGAAAATAATTTCCACATAAGATATGTATAATTTCTGTGAGCAGTTCATCAGATGGTTCTTCTATTTCATACGTATGTTTCTCTCAAGCCAAATGCTTTACAAGAAAGCGTTCTTACTCTGGTGGGGCCAGACTACCAGTCTGACTGTTCATCGCAGTGTTTATTTCCTTTGCTTTCTGCTCACTTCAGTTGTGTTTACTGTGTTCAGAATACAGAAGATGCCGGTGAAAGACGGTGAACTTGGTTACAATATATTGGTGACAGTCTCTGATGGCCCTGTCCCTTAGAGATCGAGAGGTTTTGTTTCTAAACAGCTTTGATTGGCTCGGCGAGGTAATGATAGGATTCACCTCCAGGTCAATCACTGCCTTTGTCTGTGGCCAGCAGTGATGCAGGATCACTCTCTGGCACTTGGCTGATAATCTATCAACACATTTTGTAGACTTGGTCAAATTGTTACCAGGTGAGTCTGTGTTCCTACAGTTCTAAGGCACATTTGTCAAGTAACTTCAGCAGAGAAACTGGGAAGTGTATGAGTTTTTAATCCTGAAGTCTGTTGAGGTTTGATGAGGTCATGGAGTATCTTTCTGTCCTTATTTTTACTTTGGAGTTATCTGTCTTGCCGCTACACAAGTACTAATTTTTTTCTCTTTTCCTACCTGGTGAACAGTCGGATTTTCTGAGGTTGCTAATGCAGTTATACATCCACAGCTATAAAAGACATTATTGATTGATTGGGAAACAGTGGATTTTTGTCTTTTGCTCTGTAGGCTTTTTTCAGTAATTTTTCAGAAGTATGTGAGAGTGAACAGGTTCAGCAGAAATTAAAACTGTATTTATTTTTTTTTGTTTACCTTGCTTGTCAGCCACTCTTACGAATGCAATGCAGATATATCTGTGCTTATATTTATAGAGAAATCTTGGCTTATGCAAAATACGGGTAGAATTGACTTAAAACTTTCACTTCCTATACCTGTAGTACTAGTTATTTTACCATATACAAACTAGTTGCTGCTGTAAGAGGTGCGTTAAGTCTGCAGAACACAATGTATTCATTGCTGCATGTCTGATGTTAACAATATCAGTTAACATGCGGATTCTACTTAGCTGTCATTTATGTATGGAGGCATTTTCAACAAACGTGTCCGCTTTTGGGTTGGTTTGGGTTTTTTTTTTTTACATTTTCAGTCCGTTTTCAGTGGATTCCATTTTTCTTGAACTTCTAAAGGTCTGTAGACCTCAAATTGCTTTTTACACCTGTCAGCACAAAGAAGCCAAATCCAGTTCCTTAGCATGTCTTTCAGATACGATGCCTGTGCTATGGGAAGGTGCTTTTGGCTGACATTTGCGAATTGGGTACCACCTTTTAATTTATAGTGACAAATGGAAGTTGTATTCTGTGACCAAGATACTGGCTCCTCTTTCTGTCCCTTAAGCAGTAAAGTTACAAATCACAGGCCATGCTCAAGATTCACAGCTGTTCCAGAAAATGACCTGTAAGATGTGAGTTTCTTTAACTGCAGGAATCATTAATCTACTCCCATTACATGGTTATGTAAATTATCACTACAATAAATGACCTGGTTGCATTTGGCCATCTGTTCAGACGTGCGTTGAAGGTGCAGCTCTTTCATTTCAGGTAGATGCTGTGCTGTTTCAAAATCCTCCCCTTCCTAGCGTGGTTTAAAACTCCCCTGGAATTTCAGATGGCTGAATATTGCAGTCTGTTGCTTTACTTTCAGAAGTCAGACAATAGTGGAGCACAGAGTTCTCCGTGAACACCATACGTTTCCCTCTTACTGCTTCAAGGACAGTGAGAATTCAGGTTCTTGGCAGCCTGAGAACACAACTTGTTAAAAGAATCAGTAGAGTAGGAAGAAGCGTGCTTTGTGTAAGCAATGTTCTGAATCGGGTCGATGTCTCCAAGTGCATGAAAATCCTCTCTGTTTCAGCATTCATTCCAGTCTTGTCAAAAAGAGTCATCAGTTTATCTGTGTTCAAGTGGGAACTGGGAAGTTTCCTTGGTGTTGGGCGTATTTTAGACATTGCGATTTCAGGATCTCTGGTTCATCTTGCAAAATCTGAGGCAGTTAGTACATTCAGTTCGTAACTTTTAAGTAGTTACCGAGGTAAAATATGGTCTGAAAATTTGTAGTTTGAAAACACTGGGTTTAACACACCTGCAGTACTGTAGTACGTTTGGAGTATATGGAAAACGCATTAGATAATGTCACTTTAAAATCTTTTATCTTCTTTCTTCAGCTTCCTCTACTGCACCAGTACAACGTGTTGACTTGAACATTTCAAAGCTGAACTTGACATCTGGGGTAGTCTATAAGAAACTCTCACAAAATGATAAAGTACTCTGCAATGCTGTGTCTCCCTCTCTGCTGAGAGACCTAAAAATCCCACCTGAAAGGGTGACTCTACAAGCATGGACAAATGAGAGACCCATTCCAGTTGATGGCAAAACATTTCAGGAACACCATTCTTATGGAAAGAGCTCTCTGGAAGATAACTCCTGGGTATTCCCAAGTCCTCCAAAGCCTAATGAGAATGTGTTTTGGGAAATGAAAAATAAACCAACCTTGTTAAACTGTCCAGCAGATTACCTGGATCAGTGTAATCAAAACTGTCTGCACAAGAGTTAAACAATTTTTAGAGTGAACTGAGGCTTTTTTAGGATGGTTCTGAATAGGCACCTTAACGCTTGAACTTTTAAAGAGGGAAAACAAACCGTCTTTAATGTTCTTTCTTTATTTTTAATTCTAGCTCCAAAACAGAAAGCCCAGTCTTCCTCTGCTGTAAATCAGGAGCAAGTTCCTTGAAGTTAAAGCTGTGCTGGTACGATGTAAATATAAAGAAATCTAGCTTGGGGCCTAGATAGTCTTGTACTGCAAATGGCATACATTTGCAAAAGATGACACTGAAAAGTGAGTTCTTGGAATAAAACAAAGTAATCTGGTTCTGTATTTGTTTGCTATTTGTATGTTATCGAGAAAATACTTGGTATCCTGTGTTAAAACTTGTACCAGCTCTGAGCTTATTTTTTGACAGTGGGTTTTCTCAGAGTAAGACATAAAATGAAGAATTGGATTCTCTCTCCCTTCTTCCTTTCAATTAACTTTTCTGATTCCTCTGGTTTAGAAATGCATTTTTATGTAATTTTTAACCAAGAAAGGTGAGACTTTTTTTCTTTTTGGTCAAAATCTCGATTTATATTAGGTAGTGGCAAGAGAAAAATCACTGCTAGGCTATCCTGTTTCGATTGCACCGTTTTGGGCCTTACTGTGAATTATAAAGGATCGTACGTAATGCTGCTGAACACTGTGAATGCTGGATGTTCAGCTCGTTTCCCTCAGTCCATGTTGTAGGAAACCGACTTAATCCTGCGCACAGTGGTGCCTGCCACAGAATCATCCCGTTCACAGTGCAGTTATCCTTATTGTGCCTCCTTTGCACAGCACCAGAACCTTGACTTTGTATTTGTGTGGTGGTGAAGGCTACTAACTTTTCTTTTATTAAAGAAACAAAGCCTTAATTTAATCGGACTAGGTGTTGTAGCATTGTTGATATATATAAAGAAGTATTTTTGTGGTATCTTTAGTATGCCAATAAGAACTAGAGTTATTTGAATTGCAACTGCCTGCTTTATAGACTATGGGTGTCTAAGTACTTTTTTTTTTCCTCTTAAGGCCAAGAACTGTTCTTAGACAAATACAATTTATGCCTTTTTTTTTAAACTGCTCTGCTTCATATCTGGCTTAATACAACAGGGTTAAGTGAAATGCCTTTGACTGCTCGATACATTGAAGAAAAATGCTTTGTATTTTAGATCTAGGATACCGAACTTGTAATGGGTGGGGAGACGCTTAATACTAAATATGTTATTTACAGATGTGTGGGTGGGTGAAGTATTTGACTTCACAGGTCCACTTAAGATCAGTGTAATAAAAATTAATTTCTCAGCTTTTTAGTAGCAAATTATCTTAAAAAATGCTTGCAAATACATGAGGAAACTATGGCAACGCTTTTACAGCCCATCATTACTACGGCTGTGATACAGTCAAAGTGCTGCATGACCTGTGTGGTTCCAGACACTTCCTTCCCTGTGGAGTAAGTACTTCGTATGATGCCCATCTTCTTTTCCTCTTTCAGTTTGTCTATCAAAGTTGAAAAAAATGCCTTCCCAGATACCTTCTTACTGTATTAGTGAACAGCATACATAAATAATGTTTCCCATTCACCAGATACTGTTTTTATCTTTCTATTATCTTGCTCACGTATACTGGCTTGTCTGTGATTAATGGAAATGGTGTCAGATGCTGGAATTTATTCTGACCAATGAACACAGCTGACTCAGGGGAGTACAATCTCTTGGAAAGTAATAGAACAAAACCCAATATGCATAAAACAAATCCAAGTCACTGGGCTTTAGCTGATAGAACCAACTACCTGTGTAATAACAAAGCAGCAGAAAACATTTCTCATGTGGCTGCATAAGCTATATAGTCTCTAGTTCTAATGTAGCTTACTTTTTGGGGGTTCCCCACCTCAACATTACAGAGGTTTTTTATTAAGTAATGTATTATCCAACAGACATCAACGGGATTAATACTTTGATTTGTGCAATGAAGGAATTCTACTGTGTAAGATTTTAAATAAATTTATTTTTGTTTGAAATCGGTTTCACTTACAAATCTCCTTTCAGTATTTGGCACAAAATTTTTTACTCAGCTTTAATTTCTTGATTGTGTATAAGGGTCATTGCAAATACAAACAATTTATTTGAGGTTCATCCTCCTCCGCTCAGGAAAAAACAAACATCCTCTGTAGACTGCTTCGATGTATTCTGGGAGAAGCATTCTCCTACATGTTGAAACCTGAAGGACTTAGTTACCTTAAGCCACGGCATGTTCCTGTGGTTTGACTATTTGTGTCAACAGGTTCCTGGTCGGCTTGTCCTCTGTGACAGGGAAACTTCTTAAAATCAGGCTTCTCTGTGCAGTGCCTGTGAATTTCCGGGCTTTGCCTTTGACTCGTGATATATCTTCTGTGCTGCTTCCCGTGCTGGAGAAGGGAGCAGTGATGTTGGCCGAGAGAGGCTTCAGAAGGACTGCTGATACCCGAGAGAGGAGGGCAGGATGACAGAGAGCTTGCTGTAGGCAGCATTTCCCATCCACTCACTCATTGCTGTGGCCAAACCGTAACATTTGAAAAGGAAGTCCCCAGAATTTGAAGTCAGTTGGGAGCTACCTGGCTTGTGAAGCATCTGTTGGTCTGAAGCATACAATCAAATTTTGTCTCGGGATGGAAAAGTCATTTAAATCCATGCCACTAGTGGCTTACAGTGCTTTTTCCATTTTCAGAAGCGAAAGCTTTTCATCAGAGTGACAGCAAATTACATGCAGAAGTAGCTGTAGCAAAGAGGTTCTGGTGTTTTGTGTGCACACATGCATTTGTGATATAAAACCGTAAAATTGCATAAAGTATGGACCAAAGTCCTCAAATAAGTATGTTACATGACACACAAAAAAAATTCACTGGAATGCAAACTTTGAACATTTTTAAAACTTCACCCAACCCACTCATTTGACAATTTTTAATTTAGGAAGGCACTGATTGCATGTAACAGAAATGGAAGACAGCTTTTGGGGCAGGAGGAGGTTGTTGCTTTGCACATTTAAGTGAGCATATGGCAAGCTGATGAATATGTATTTGGATATTTGGAGAGTTGGACTAACTTCTAATAACTCATTTGTAAACTTCCACTGTTTGGTTCATTTTAAATATTTTTAAAATCTGATCATTTTAAGTCTCCCTGCCAGTTTTGTGGGTTTACAACTGATTAGTTTTCCTCTTACGTGAACTAGCCATATTGAAGAAAGCAAACTCCCAAATTAGCTGTGATGCACGGTCAAATTTTTACAGCTGGAAAAAGACGAGAGCAGTACTAGACATATGGTGGAGTTACAGTAGGACAATACCCATTCCAAATAATTTAACACAGGCCCATGCAAGTATAATATGAACTATACTGGTGACGTAAAGCAGACTTACTGCTAAAGGAAGAGCAAAAAGCTCCGGTACCTGACCAACTCGCCTGCATTTTCTTCTGACCTTCAGACAGGCCCTGTGAAGAACAGCGGTCGCAGAGCAGTAAGGTGTTTCCCTGTTGCTTTGTGTAGTTTGAATACAAAAAAGGCATGTGGGTTTTGGGGGGTTTGGTGTATTGCTTTGTTTCTTTAAGGGTCAGGCTTTTGCCCCTTTTTGTAGGGGGGTGTGTGCTGTGCTACTTGCAATTGTATGAACATAAGACAGTGGACCAAAGTATTTTTTTTTTATTATTGTCAGCACTAAAGGTAAACCCTAATTTTAATCGAGTTGCAAATTCCCAAGTCTGATAAGCAGTTGAACAATTTTTTTTTTTAAAAATCCGTTCTCTGTAGTAAATGTGTTGTGATGTGAACTGAGATCAGTGTCCAGTAGAATTAATTTCATTATATTTTAAGATGGAAGAGACAAAGTGGTTCAAACATCAAGACAATTCAAGATACAGTAATTAAGTGGTAAGATGATGGTGTTTTGAGTATGGATGTTTGATCTAGGGGAGAAGCATGAAAGAAATAACCAGGTGCTTATTGTTACTGAACTGATTTTTAACTAGATGGAACACTTAACGTTTCAACTGTATTCAACCAGAGTATGGCTGTACTAAATATGAGGCAGAATGGGTTTCTAGCTTACAGATTAATTGCTGGGTGAGGACCTGGAGACTGCAATGGTAGGTGGTTCCACTCCTCTGAAAATCCTGGCCGTTATAGAATGCTGCTCATCTTTCATTTCACTCTATGAAGGCAAACTTTTAAAGTAAGTATATGACACCCTTTTCTTCCTTCCTTTTAGATTTCACATTTGTAGGGGGCTTCTCTCAGGAGTTTGAGGAGAGCTTTAGTACGCTGCAAGAGTGTAGCCAGAACTGAAAAATGTGGGTGTCCCGGGCGCTTGCCAAGTTCTCCCAAGTGCTACAAAGAGGCAAAGATAGGCCCCTTTGCTGCAGAACCTGTGACAGACGCCTTGCTGCACTGTGTGAGGGTGCTAGGTGACACATCAGTCTTCTAGCTGTAAGACCTCATTCCATCAGTGTCAATCAATAGTGCCACATAGTGGATGGTTTTAAACGGGCTGAGCACACGGCTCCCATTAAAGGAGGTAAGCACGGGGTGCAGGCTAGTTGTACAGCTGCAGTGAAAGCCACGCACAACTTTGTGAAAACTTCTAGTTGTAAAAGGCAGTCTTAAAATTGGAACTGCAAACAATTGGTAATGCCACTGTAATTTTTAAGGTCACGTGTTAGAAAACATCAGGCACTTAGGCAAATATTAACTGTGATGGGCTAGCGATATTGCCACACTTCAGACTTTGGCTGACCTACTTGAGTTAGTCCCTGCCTCTGCACTTAGGTAACCTTTTTATATTAACAAGCTAACTTGAAAACACTGGAGACACACCTAGATTAATTCCACCAATTGTCTACTCCTACCCTGAATAAATAACGTATAAGAATCCTGCAGAATTGATTTCAAAACCAAAAAACATACGAAGAAGCATCTAGGGACTATTAATTAGAGTTGCGATCCCTGGCTTAGATGGAGAGGGCTAGATGAAGTACTGCATGTCTGCAGCCATGTCAGCTCCCTTCCTAATCGCCTGTAGCTGGCTACTCTCAGTAAGTACAGGCAGTTACAGGTTTTGTTTTGCTGGGAGGTGGAGGGGCTGAGGGGGGAAGATAGCTAGGCTTTCAGAGCTATACCCTCTCATCATTCACGAGTAACTTCTGACAAAATGGAAGTGCTTTTTAAAAGAAGATTCAACACGTAGCAAAAAAGCTTCCAGTTCACTGCTGAAGCACAGCTTAAGGCTTTGTCAATACTACTGATGTTTTCTTACATTGATTAGAATCAAGGGCTGCTTCCTGTTAACCTGAGTAGGAAGCAGAGGTTGCAGCTGAGACAAAAACAAAACCAAAAGCAATTTATACTAGTATGAATTTGTCACTTCATGGTACTCCATCTTTCATTTAAACTTTAAATAACAGATATAAATGCAATTAAAATACAGGATACTGCACGAAACATTAAAGTGAAAGGTGTGAAATCAAGAATTCAAAACTAGGAAACATCAAATTAAGGCCATGGTGTATTACAGAGTAAGTTGATGCCAGAGCCAAGGGCGAAGCCCAGCTCTAAGTGTGTACACAAAGGAGGAGCTGCAATAACCCAGTTCTTCCTTACACACACAACAGTGCAGGTGAAGAGAAATTAATGGTTGACAGAATAATTCAGTACATGCAATTTCAGGCTTGACAGTAGAGCCTGGTTATCGGTGCAGAAGTGAGTTGTTGCAGTCCTTCACATAAGGCATGTATAGAATGGTGGGGGAGCAAGACCTGCAGGTTAAACTGGGCTTTGTTCCACTACAGGCACTAATCCCTCACCAGCAGTACTAGTCAATGCACTGGGGTTCCCCCTCACCTGCTGAACACACTTTCTGCTAAGCCAGACAAGGAGAAACCTGTGGCTGGTGCTGTTGTCTGTGTTCACCAGCTGTGGTGTGAACCTGAGTGAGACCCAGGTGAGCCCCCGGCGCAGGCATGTACCACTAGCAGCACACAGCACTTGCTTCTAAGAGAATGCTCACTCCAGCCCAAATCCTCTTTGGAAGTGCTTTTGACAAAAGTTACAAACGCCCAGGCTTGCTTTCCAGAGCAGATTTTGGAAAATCTGAAAATGGAGCAGATTTTCATAGTAGGATAACAGAGCAAGTCGCTGTCATTAAAAAACATTTTCACCATCTACCTTAAGTTTCCTCTTTTTTAAATACATACAGGGAAACAACTAATTTTCCACTAACTGATCTGGAATATTTTTGTTTTCCAAAATGCTTGAACCGAGAAGCCAAGAGCAAGTACATGTGTAGGAAACTTTATTCCACAGAAGCTATTTTAAGGTGGCTAGTTTTGCAGTTTGCCTGACAAGGCAGAATGCTACACATCTTTTCAGTTTTTCATTCACAAGCATTCCCTAGTCCTCCAGCCGATCTGCTGTGTAATAGCAGAAGCAACATTATTATTGATTATTCCAGTAAAAGGCACAGAATAAAGGACAAGGACTAACCTGCAACGTTAACTTAAGTACTTCATATATGTGTCTCAAAGTCTGATTTGAATTTCCTACTCAAATAGCTTTAGAGCAGTACTGGTGTTTCGTGGTGAAACAGTACTAAAATAAAGAAGTCAAATTTTGCATGTTCTGATGGAAAAGGAACAAATCCTACTATTTACTCAGGCAAAAATCTTTTTTTGTGAAATCAGGGCATTAAAGTTACCACGTGAGTAAGTTTTCTAAGTGCAGCCTTTCCTTACTTGTAAAGAAATTTTTTCTTCCAAAATGCTTCAAAAGATGATACCCCAAAATAGTAATACAAAGTTTACAGACTAGCTCTAGTGAAGCCGTTTATGCATTTGAGAGTTCTACAATTACGCAGCTTCAAGTATCCGTATACAAAAGATCCTTTGTATGCCCCTTTTTAAATAGGGACTTGCTTACCCTTCGTTTCTGCAAGAAGTGACCTGCATCTTACATACCTAGTTTAGCCGTTTACTCACCTCTACCCGTAATAATTTTGCAAGTGTGGTCACTCGCTCACTCCTGAAGTGTGGAAGCTTATACAATCATCTTCCTTCTGAAAGAGGAAAGCAGGGGAGGATACTGCTCTCGATGATTTTGCCTTCAGCGCGCCTTCTCCCACGCTCAGGGAAGGTCTAGGTCAGATGACTTTTTCCTCTAGAGTCGAAACAGTCAGTCTGGGCCACACCTGGGCATGGGGCATCCATCTCTTCTGACAATGTAGACTTAAAAATGAGTCACAGCGTAGGCAAAAAGTACTATCAGGCTCTCGTATGACTCAACATTTTCATGAAAAAGATAAATCAAATCGGTCCAAGAAGCCCTTCTCTTCTGCATTTGCCACCTTTCTCTTCCAGTAAGAGCATCAAGAGCATCTCCATACACCCTCAGCTTCAGATGACAAATAGACCCAATTTTAATGTATACCCAATTTGTGATCAGTTAATACAACTTAAATTATTCACCCTTGAGTTTTTATGAAGCCTGCCACACATAACTAGACGCAAGCTTTAAATTCCAAAAGGCCATTTGTAAATTGGTTTCAAAATCTCAAGTCCAGACAGAGGCAAGGACCTTTGCAACTTCTCTTGCAAACTGTGACAGCATGCTTTATAGCTTTAATTACAGAAAATAAAAAAAATTGACTTTTAAGTTCAGAGATTATTTTATTCTCCGTTCATCGCATTTTGTGTATTTCAGTTAAATTCCACACAGATGGGTACAGATGATTGAAGTCTGTTTAAATCAAGTCAAACCAAAGTTGGATATAAAATCTGAAAAGTTCATTAAGTTTTAACTACACATTTGAAGTAAGCGTCTGTCTTTTTTTCTTAATTCCAGTTGCTCTGTATTCTTCTCTTTGCTTCAAATATTCTGTTTTGCATTCCTCATAGAATAATGGATCAGAATAGCTACAAGACAGACAAATACATAGTATTATTTTTCATTTTGGAATATGAAACAGATATTGCATGAATAACACTCATAACTGATCTTCCTTTCACACCCAAAGAAAATTTGCCTGCCTTCAATAAGAAATACCTTTTTTTATAAAGTACATAAGCGGTTAAAGTTATTTTCGTAAACTCTAAATACTGCGTTGGTCTGCATTCTCTCATGATACTGCTCTGTCTTGTGGCACAACCCTTTTCAAGCCTCTACAGTGAAGCCATGAAGAGGAAAGGTAGAAAAAGGGAAAGACATTTGGTATTTCAGTTCAGCTCAATCATTTGTTATTATTGGCAGCGTCCTCAGCATGGGAAGCTGCTGGAGTACGCTTACATTTATGCACTCAAGCAACTACTGGGAACAGGTTCAAGTGTATGTCTTGAACAGTAAACATGTAGGTCCTTGATCATTCAATTCATTTTTCTCATAATATTGATTTTAAGTATAATTATTCAAGCACTAAACATTTTTTTCAATAGTGTGTATTTGGTTTGGGTGTTGCTTTTTTGCCCCCCTTTTTTTTTTTAAAAAAAAAAGGCAAAATTTAATGCATGGAGCTATAGACAAATAAAACTGAGTAACTCCAGCAAGTTCTCACTACAGTTAGGCTTGAACTCTTGCCTGGCTGCACATGTTTTTTCATCAATTCCCAGATACCTGAGAATAACTGTCACTAGTTTAAAGGCATTTAATCTTAATCTCTGGTTTAACAGGGCAGGGCAGGACACACATTCCACTAAAAAACAAACCAACCCCCTTCCACCCCCCAGTCAAGCTCAAAAAATCCCCAACCCTCACTCCGGGAAATTCAAGAATCTAACACGTCAGCCTGATGGCACTGGGGATAAATTAGGACTTCCAAAAGAGACGTTTCAATCCACCATGGCATCAAGTTGACCTCTTTAGTCTCTAACAATTTCCTGTTGCTGCTGCTATTGCTGTTCACAACAGCAGGACACTTTCAGGACAAAGACTAAATCTTAAAAACCAGTTCAAGAAGCAAAATCAAAACAAACTTACCCTGTCTCACTAACAGAGTATGAAGGTGCTTCTGCTGTTCACCCCCATTCCCCACATACGTAATTCAGTGTAATGAATACAGGGCTACATGTTGTTTGGGCTGAAAATCTAGATCTGTCACCATTTAAATCAAGAAGAGAGTCTTTATAGCCATAGGACAGCTTTATTAAGGAAATAAAATCTTGTCAGGTAGGGCCCTGACCGGCACGTTTTTTTCTAAAGTGAAGATGCAATTTTCAGAAAGCACATCAAAGTCACTAACCTTGCAAAACCCTTTTGAGAAGATTTATGATTTCTACTCATTTCGAGATTAGTATAGGCCATACAACAAAAAAACCAACAAAAACTCACGAGGGACTTACTAGCCAACCAGACAGTCTTTCAGTGCTGTGTTCTCTTGCCGACATTTCACCACCATAAGAAGACCGGTTTCTTGACAGCATTTAGTAAATGCTGGGAAAAAAGAAAAAAAAACCCAACAAACTAAAGTTAGAAGAGTAACAATTGGTAAAAAAATCCTCCTATGTGTATACTATTCCATATAAAAAAACCTCACAGACGAGATCTGATTTATTATTACTATTATTAATATAACCATAGTTGGCCTGGAGTCTCATACTGCTTGTAAGGTCTTTGTCACTTGTTTAGCAACAAGATTTTAGTTGGGATTCTCCCCTCGTATCAGGTAACACGTTCACACACATACTGCTGCTGTTAATACTAACAAATTTCTGAAGTTATTCTCGCAGCAAATCCATGATTCTTGCGCCTGCTTTTCATACTGACTACTCAGGGCTATCACAGCAAAACAAAAGGAAGCATGAAAAATGAGGTAAGCCAGGGTCGTTAGCGTTTCCTCTACAATGAAAGCTTTTGAAATAACCAAACCACGTTTGTATCAAATTAAGAGGGCAGTAATGTTGACAGCAACTACTGTCTCAAAGAAACGCCACTGGCGATCACCTCCTGTGAAGATTCCCTTGGCACAGGAGATAAGAAACTGTGAGGTCATGGTTCTTTCCTGGCATTTCCAAAAATCCCTCCCGTGAGTGCAAGGAGAAAGCCAGCCGTTTATCAGCTGGGAGTGCCAGGCTGTACTCCATGGCACTACAGTGCTCCAAGAAGGACTGCTATCTTCCCTGTATCTTCTCTGCGTTCTGTAGTGGCCTGTAGCTGTTCTTCAATACGGAGTTTCTTCAAAGTCCAAACGGCTAGTAAAGAGCATTGTCCACAAAAATACTGAAGATCATCTACATTTCTGGGATCATAATCTCTGGCATTTAAGAACAAGGGAATATAAAAGGGAGGAGAGACGATGATCTGCCTCTTCCCAAGAGAAACGATCTTGCATCCGTTTGCTCACTGAAGTGAAAGTACCTGGTCCGTCTTAAGGGTCTCGAGACTTAAAAACAAGTCAGTGAGATACTGAAAAAGATAGCTTTGGGGGCTGGAGGGGAAGTGAAGTAATGGATAAGGGTATGGGTTTTATCTGGGAGTAACTAAAATTATGTCTCATTGTTACCAGAACCCTGTACAGAAGTTTCACTAAGAATTAGCTGTTACTCCTATCAGGAGATTTCAAACTGTTGTGTTATAAGGGGTCTGAGTTAGTAATCATCTGCATTTAACAGGTGGAAAACAGAGAGAGGGAGAGAAAGCCACATGTCCAAGATCAACCAGC
This sequence comes from Aptenodytes patagonicus, assembly GCF_965638725.1. Lineage (NCBI taxonomy): Eukaryota > Metazoa > Chordata > Aves > Sphenisciformes > Spheniscidae > Aptenodytes > Aptenodytes patagonicus. The sequence continues at coordinate 127,347,224 of NC_134950.1, forward strand.
AGCCAGGTCAAGTACAAAGTCAAATCTACTGTGTCCCATTCCAGAGTTCCACCCATTTCTCCTCTTCCGAGCTTCTCCTGGAAGTGATTTAATATCCGACAAATATAGAGCATACAGAAATTGTTATATTCTTGAACATTTTTAGCAAAACGTACAGCTAATCCAGTAACATCAAAACTTAATGATGCTACATCATACAAAGGGTAAATCACATTACCTGTAGTCAGTGTACATGTACATTGAGTATGTTTATGTACATTCAGTATATGCACATTGTATGTCGTATGTCTATATATATATATGCTCAATGCATTGCTCTTACTCTGTTTCATCCAAAAACTTGAACTTCATGTACTCACGCCAGAATCTTCCACTTTTTGTACACAGTGATCAGGTATGTAATATTCACAGAAGTAGCAATTTTTGTATCACTTCCATTCTTTAAGCTTACTGTATAGACAGACCTTCTGAAGTCATGCTGGGAATCAAAAAGGCACCTCAAACACCTGCAAGTTATTGACCACGTGAAAATATGGGCACGACTGTTAAACGTACCAACTGTAGCGTAGGCCTGTACCTGTCCTTGTATGTTTTCGAGACATTTAGCTGACGTTTCAGACTTGCCTACTAAGTAACTGTTGATCCTGTACAATGATGTAACTTCCATTACATCAAAACTTAAATAAACAGGAAAACAGAGATTTGTGCCTATAAAAGCAGCAAGATGGAATCCTATCCTTTGCTCACAGCAGATGCCCACTGAAATGGGCAGCAAGCAATCGCGGACCTCGGCGGAACAAAATCCACCTTCTAGTATCCTGGACACTACTCACAAGACTTTAAGGAGAAAGCGATCCAACAGCTGCGAGCAGCCCCCAGCTGAGGCTGATCTGCTTGCCCATGGCTGTATTAATTAGGCTTCTGATAAACTAACTTACAAAAAAAATTGTTTGCTGAAAGCATTGATGACAGTCTTTAAGTGTCCTTACACCGCCAAACTTACATACATCTTCGCAAAACGTTGCAAAGAATTGATGTCTTATCTACTTTGAACATATTTTTGATGAACACTTAAAACGTGCTTCAGCACAGCACCTAATGTTAGACACCGGTAACATCACCATACGCCGCTTGAAAATGTACCAGATGAACGTAGGCAAAAAATGGGTTTGAACTAACCAGTTAATTACTAGTTAGGAAGGCACTGTAACCGGTGCTCAAAGGCAACTATTACCAACCATACTCAGTTTCTAAGATCTCGTTTGGTTATGTGTTGTAGTTTAGACCTAAAATCGTCCAAATACACAAGCGCAACTTGGAGGATACTTCTGAATAGCTGAAGTATCCGAAGCAGTGTAAGCTCAGAACAATAAGAGAAGTGTGCTATTAGATTATCAAAATGTTTCTTTGGCTTTGAAAGGTGAACCTGATGTTTCTTCTCTCGTTTCCTGGACTGTTTACATTGAATGTCCCTACATCAGCATCTCAGAAAAATCATACCTATTATCACATTTCTAAAAATGTCCTTTGGTTTTTTGGGGAAAAACATCAGGAGCCTGTGAAAGCTTATGGTTTGCCTAGTGACCAGTTTGATTTCTCCTCTCTACAGGCACTTCCTTAAGTGCTGTGCTGAGGGGTTTTTTTGTAGCAATCATTCCTTCTGGAAACTGTGAAGTAAAAAAACCACCGAAGACAACAGGAGGTCCCTCTCACTTGTTAGCTCACCAGTCTTGATTGGTTCAAGGCGTGATGTCCCAGAGAACAAAACCTGAACTGCAATTGCAAGCATTCCCCGGCTTCAGAAGGCCCTGCTTGCGGAACACGGCCAGGCACCACTGCAAAGTGATAAAACTGCTTTCAGCTATCTAGCTTTAATGTTGCTGATGCTTAACAACAGAGAGGAAAAAAGGAGCAGGTTAAAGCATATTGTGCATCCTCATATGAGCACACAAAATGTGATTGTCACTCTCTCCTCTTACTTCCAGCACTTCAAAATCCCTTTGGCAGTCACCTGAGGAGTGTGGTGCGAGGTAGGTTTAGTTACAAATGTTTACCAGAAACCTTACAGGAGTCTGGAGAATGCTGTTTTATTTTTAATCATGCTCTGTCTTGCTCACAACTCTTTTGTGAAACAAAACATCTCAATGTTGAGCAGCACAAAGAGTGTTAAAACTACTGATTTGGAGAACAATCTCACAAATAGTGCACAATAGTTCCAGATATAATCTCAAATCAAGAATTAATCTCCACCTCCGTAATCTTGACAATCACTACTCATTCCTAACTCAAGCAATATCTGCATTGTAGACCAAAGCTTCAGGGTGCACAGCAAGATACCACAAAAGGAGCGGATATGCAGGATCTGATTACAAACCCATTGTAGTTTAACACTTTAACAGCTACGAGTGGTAACCAGAACGCTAGGGAACCCAGTCTCACACTCAAACGAACCTGCTTCCTGATACTGCACGTGATGCAAAGAACAATTGCTCTTGCAGAGCAGAATTGATCTTTTAGAAATCTTGCGCATCATCCAATCTTTACGGCTTTAGCAAATGACTCTCCATGACTTTACAAGCTCATATAATGTTTTCTTTCTCCTTGCAAGCAGCAAGCTACCAAAACAGAACCTCAGGCAGCAGCGGAACTAGATGCAAATTTGGGTGAGTCTGCAAATGCAGTGCAGGCTGTAACAAAACAGAAAGAAATGTTTCAAACAAACAATAAAAGTTATCCCCAATATTTACAAATACAAGCTAAATAAAATGAGGGATGGAGCTCAACACAACACGAGTGAAAATGCCTTGCTAGAAAGGGAAAAATAGCTCGCCCTCCACAAAATGAACCCTGGTGAGGCTTTGCCAGGACAGCTACATATGTCCGTCACTGAATGCTCTATCCACAGACAAGGACAGATCCAGTACTGCGTCAAAGAGCTGCAGGTGCCTACCAGTTACCACGGAAACTGGCTGTGGGCCCCTCTTTCACCTGCAGCAGTTATGGTTCATGACATCCTATCTGACATAGGTTAGCCCCACAGGCTCTTCTCCGTGCCATAGGCTGCGTCTGAGGGGATGCACACTGAGCAAAGAACTCTTCTCGAGGATACAGTTCACTGAACAGTTCATTACCGATTCAAGGCCAGACTTCGTCGTCTTGCTCTCTCTCATGAAGAAAGCTTTGCGCTTCTGTTGTAAGGCAAATCCAAAGTAAGTGTTGGGCACAGTTCTGAGAATTTTAAGTCACATTACTTTTTGGCCATTACAGCCACGTAGAGAGATTTTAACTGCTAAAGCAAGCTTACAATTTAGTACCTTCTCTAAATCAACCAAGTGTATAAGGCCAAACGGTATCTTTGCCAAGACGAAGGTCTGCTTTCAACGGAACAAAAGCTAACAACCGTATTTGAATACAATCCGGTTTTGCCAGTTCTCACCTGCTGACTACGGCATGCTAGCATACAGAGCATACAGAGGTGATCTGCCTATGCTGGGAAGACCACTGAGCTCCTACGATCTTCAGGGACAGACATGAGGGCTTTGTGGCCGAGGTCAGTGATGAGCCCTTCCACAGACCGACTCTTCAGCAGGGAGCATCTTGGGCCCCAAGTACCTCGGGGAAGCTGCTGAGTTTGGTCCCCGGCACCTCCAGCTCTCCACCTGCCCAGGATCCAAGAGCAGCATGTCACTGGGTCTCCCTATCTCAACTTACCTACTTGAGAAAGCAGGACGTGGAGAACAAGGGGAAAACCAGCTGCTTTTGTAGATCTTGGCACATGTGAGGTTGCGGAACAACGGACGAAAGAGATGTTAAAAGCCTTCTAAAATTATTTCTAAAGCTGTCTGGACACGCATGTTTTTATCTTTTATAAAAATTCTACTCCGAGTCTTTGTATAATTCTGTTCAGATACAGAATTATACAAATAATGTTGGAAGTATCAAGATTTTTGAATGTCTGACTATTATTTAGTATGTTTGATGGTTGATTAAGAACTGCTTTAAGTTACAGAACACTTTTTATTAAGGTTTCTTTGATAATTAGCTAGACGGTTGACACAGTAAAGAACTTTGTTTACAAAGATCTTTACAGTCCACATAAATCTTTGCTGAAAAATAGTCAGTATCTAAGAAGAATGTTTTTCTTTAGTATTTTTAATAGCTTTTTCCCCCCATCTCTGTTTTATAACTTTACTACAAGATAATATGGGAAGCAGATGGAAACCGAAGTGAAACTGGGTAACAGTTCACTCACCTCAGAATAAAGACCGGATAAATTACTTCCCTGTCTATCCAAGCAGTCAGAGAGGCATATGCAATAATCAGCACATTGAAGTGTTGCTTTTCAAACTTTAAAAGATCAGATACATTACCAGAAAGTTAGTTACAGTGAAGCTGGTGGGGGTCCACCAACAGATGTCCTGGTACATAACTTCTCTAATTAAAAAAAAAAAAAGGAAATAAGAAGCCAGGGCACTGCCCATTTTTATCTTAGAACATATATATAGGTTAAAGAAATATTTGCTCCTCTCTGATGAAAATACAAACTTGTACGATTTTGACCTAAAGGGACAAACCAAGATCTGGCATAACACAGCACCACAGCTCTGCTGCATAAAGATAGTGATTTTCTTCCACACCATTAAACCAGACAAAGTTAAATTTAACATTCTTAATCCCAGTGTCTGCAGACCTACAAACAGTGGACAACAAAAGCAAACCACCATATTTAAGATGCAATCGCTCTTTATGTAGCCTACAACACCCCTGATCCCCCAAGCAGAGGTAGGCTGGTCTCCTCACTGTGCTGCTTTCAACATGAAATGGCAGAATCTGCGTGTCGGACTGCAAACGTTTCAGTTACAGATATATATAAAGGAAAGACTTTATGGAAAAAACTGTGCCCCAAGCATTAAAAATAATCAGAAAGTTTTTATTTTTTTGTGATTTAATAAAGGGGAACAACCAGCGAGCAGATTATATTTGTAGGGGGGTTTTAAAGGTGGGGTTTTTTTACTTTAAATATTTTAAAGTATTAGATACTTAATTATTTCTTTCGGCAAACATGAAAGTCTTTCCGTGTGCAAAACAAGAGAAGAACAAAAAGTGTTTGGGACTTATCTCCAGAGAACCAGCTGCATGGAACCTGTGTTGATGTAACAATGCCATGGGATCATCATTATTATTTTCAGTGTATGAACTGTATGTTGCATGAAGGCTATTTCTGAAAGTTCATTTTTTGCAGATTCAGATTCTAACAATACTTGGTACTTTCCTATTGACTCATATTGCAAAGAGTCGTGCAATTCATGTAAAGTTAGAACTGTAGTTTTATCAATCATAATTATGTATCTATTGTGCAGATGTTCTTGTACACAAAATAAATGAAATATTCCCCGTTATCAAGATAAATTGATGCTCTCAGGTCTGGCCCTAGTTTATTTAAAGACTTTACAATTTTACTACTTAAGAGAAAGTCCTACAGAGGTGTTATCTCACCATTTATATTTTCTCAACACTTAGGATACTGCTATCACACTCTTAAAATAAAAAAAAAGCTTGTATCATGATCCAGACCAGGATTATGTTCTATTCCTGGGGTAGGTTTTTTTCTTTACACAAAAAAGGAAATAGTTTTGTTCAACGTTTGGGTCATTCCTGGAGCTCTACCACTGAGTGGAGAAAAGGTGCCCAAGTAACGATGTGGATTTGGGGGGGCGATGGTGGAAGGAGGAGGACGAAACAGTTCCCTTTAAAATGTAAACAAGGACAAGGTTTTAAAATCTGTGTTTGTAAAACGTGTGCAAAAACATTAAAATGATACAAAACATTATCAGCAACATTTTATGGCGAAGTTATTATGCTTTTAATTTTGTATTAAATTGTGATTTATTAGCTTGTTACTTTGAAGATTACTCGGTATGCACAGAACAGATTGCTGGTGCACTTAATGAGCCAGAGGAAGTAGTAGGATGAACATGAAAAGATTGTTTTACATTGCGGAGTACGAGCTATTTGGTATTTCCAACACAGTACAAAAGAAAGCTTCTCTGTAGATTGATCATGGTTCAGTTAACATCACTGAATATCTAATACCTCCAACTCAATTAATTCTCACCTGATTAAGATCAGTCTGATATTCAAACTAAATCATCTCTCCAGTCAAGTAGAAATCAATATTTCTGATTTCACTTTTAAATTACTAACAAATAAAATACACGCATCGTCAGTATGCCAGGAGTAGCTTTCCTATTCTAGTCTACTATGGCATGCATAACACAGCTGATTAAAGACTTATTCTAATTTGAGCAACAATATATATAAGACAGATTAATTTGAATAGAGGGAGATAGCATGAAATAATTAAATGCATCTTATATAGGGCAAAGAGAAAATTGACATAAAATAACCTTGATTCTTTCAAGTGAACCTCTGTTATCAGATCAAATACTTTGTCCCCACTAATATTCATTTGCTGTAACATAAAAAATAATCATATACTTTCCATTTTCCTGCCCATCACCACCCCACCCCCCAAAAAAAGCTGCTCCATTTCAGCTTTGGTAGCTCCAACATACTGCTGGGGGCATCTGTCCTGGGGCAGATGATCAATACGTGGTAGTACACAACGCAGGACTGGGGAGGAGAGACGATTCCAGGAACCCAGGAATTTTAGGGAAGGGATATTCACCGTGTCAAAGATATCTACCCCTGCCCGATCTTTTCCCGCGTGCTCTCAGCACTGAAAACCAGCTTTGTCTTAAAGTATACGATGGAAACAGAGGATCCTCCAGTAGACTACAGCACCTCTTGCACTCCAGCATGAAATGCAGAAAAGTCACTCGTCTCGTGATTGAGAGGTGAACATACAGCAGGAGAGAACTGTCAGAAAGGCAGACAGCACAACTGTGATCTGCAGAGGAAGAATATTTCCCAAAAAACTAGAAACTGTTTCTCTAAACACATTGCCTTGGGGTAAAGAATACGTGTTATCCATATCCTAGAAACAAATCTGAAGACTTTGCTTTAGGGGACATCTACAATTAGAGATGAGAAAATAACATACTGAATCGGACAAAAGGCCCATTTGTCCTGTATGCCATCTTTCTCAGAAGCCAGTAATAGCTGCTTCAAAAAAAAGGTGCCAGAAAGTCTACATTATGGAAAAACATTTTCTCAAGTGAAGTTTCTTCCCAACCCCTATCAACTGTAAACTTGGCTTATACCTTGAAGCATAAAGTTTTCACGTGCCTTTCAAAACCCTTAAAATCACTTGCACACTGGGTCTAAACTGACAAGCTTACAAGGGAAGAGGAGGAAGAAAGAGGAAAAAAACACCCCAATACCAAAAAGGCATATGCTAGCCTGAATTCCTTCAACATCTATCTGCCTTGGCTTGCTTAAGCCCCGCTGAAGCAACAGCTATTGCAGTTGTGGTTATTTGTGTCATACCATGGATGCCTTTTTCATTAGCAAGTTTTCAAAATCCTGCTGCAAAAATTAATTGGCGTCAAAGTATCCCTCGGCTGGATGTAGAATAGGCCAAAGCAGCAGGGAGGAAAGGTACTCTGTGCAGATCAAAAATGTTTGGGAGTTGTTTTTTTTGCAGTTTTGGTTCCCCCTCCCTCCCCCTGCCGCCCCGAAAAATCCAGTTACTTGCTCTGTAAAGGCCACCTACCTTCACTTAGAAGCAACAGTCTTCAAAGTTTTCATCTCTTAAATGCACAGATGTTACAAGTTTCTGGGTTTGGTCAACTGCTCACACCTGGCAAAAGCATTTCTTTTCTGAAATTAAGGCTTAGAAGGAGCTTTTCAAGTGAATATAGGAAAGCAATGGCTTATTTAAACATTCTGTTTCAAAAGTTATCAAAAAATTATTGGTTTTTTCATTTGTGTTGTTTGTTGGTTTTTTTTAGAAACCACAATACCACACTAATTCTGAGAACACATGTAAGGCACACAGGGATTCTCCAACATCACTTAATTCAAAGAGAAGTCATTGCTCAGCTGTTGATCTACTTTTTATTATAGAGACATTAACGGCGTTTCTTGTTTTCAAACCCAACGATCATTAAAGACCGAATTTCGGGGAAAAAAGAGGATTTTAAGAAACTAGCATGAAGGAATGACAAATAAATCCAAGAAAGCCACGAACAATGAAGACACAGTCCCATTCCCATGTGATGCAGAGGCTCGCACTGGGGGAACCTCTCTCACCAGACTCACTACACACATGCTCTGCAGTGTAAAATTTGCTCCCATTCGGACTGAGAATTGTGGATGTTTGTCAGAGGTATATCCAGAAACGCCAAGCAACAGCAGGGAAGTACTTCTGTCTGTCCCAATTAACCCGCACTTGTCCACAGCAGATTGTTGGACCTTTTCTTCCTAATTTCATAATGAGCACTAAGAGACAGTGAATGAAACTGAAAAGCAGCAAGTTTAAGAAAGAAAAATTGTTTTGGTTAAAAAAAAAAAAAGCCTGAGGAACACAGCCAAAGAGTAATTCAAGCCAACCCAATCAGTATAACTAACAAAAAATAGACAAATACTTAAAACTGTTAACAAAAATACGCCAGATTAAAGTAAGTAGAGTTAAAAAACAGAGTTCTGAAAAAAAATACACATGCCATCTCACGGTATTTTCAGCAGCTCTTAGTTTTGCCGCTTGGACAAGGACAGTCATTCTACATTTCTGTATCAGTCCTGCACACATGAGATCTGATCAAAATGACTTTTGGGGGACGAGGGGTGGAAAGATTAAAGTTAGGTTTCAGTTTGATAAGAATTCTGAATGCACACATGAAACTTGACTAGAGAAAATGTTTTCCTAAGTAATCACAGTCAGAAAAGAAGATTCTAAAAAAATGTACACCTTAAGCTAGTACTTTCCTGACTATTGCTGAATGCTGACGAAATGCTGCGGCAGACACAATTTATTAGTAATAAGCCTTTAGTGACTAGAATTTCAACAGAACTTGGACTTCAACAGCAAATGGAACTTTGGCACAGATGATGCAGAGAAATATCTACTTACTAGCTTTAGTGTAGTGAGCACAAGCTTGCCGTGATCTGATCTCCCATCCTGGATTTCCATCAGCATTTTTCATACATGTGTATACACACACACGTGTGTGTGTATTTTGCCCCAAACACACAGAACTACAGTACACTGTCACATTTATGAAGTAAGTTCCAGCACCCCAGCTCTTTCAGAGCTAAGAGACAAGCTCTCCTGCCTCTAACTAAGCAAGACACCCAGAGCACAGCAGTACAAAGAAGAGGGTTATGTCCTTAGAAGACGGGAAAAATAGCAGGGGCCTAACTATTATGTATAAGGCTTTGCAGTGACTGTACTTTGTCAAGAAAGGCAGATTCAAGTGTTCAAAGATGACAATCTGCTGGGCTATTCAGGCAGATTTGTCAAGAAAAGCAGACCTCCTTTTCTTCCCATTGAAATAACAAAAAGAAAAAAAAATCCTTTTAAGCAAAGTAAACACAATGCTGTGAAACAGTTTACTTGGGTAAATCATGATTTGTCTACTAAAGATACTTGCTTTAGGAATGTTCTTGTCAAGTACAAGCATTGCCTTCTATATAAGGTTTCAGGTAAAGCACGCCCAACGAGCACAGCCACCTAGTTAAACTGTGCAGTTTTTAAACAACTGCTTCCTTTAAGACTGACTTGATCTAATTTTCCTCCCACCCTGCAGTAAGTATCCCTGACATCAAGCGTTACCATACCAGGCGCTGGAAGAGGCAGAACTGGAACAAATGCAAGTTCCCCCATGGCTACTGTCTGTCACTGCTTGTTTCTATATAAACAAGCGCATCCAACTTGAGCTGCGCAGAGTAGCCTTGCTGCTGCTTATCCTCCCACCTCCTTCGGGAGCTGCTGAGCCACTCAGGGACAGCTGAGAAGTTAGCATAGCAGATGAGTAAAAGAAACAACATCCCCCTCCCTCTGTCCCATAGTGACTGACTCCTTAGTTAAAAAAGCTGAACTCCAAAGTTAAAAAAAAAAACCCTATTTATAAAAGACAGAGATTCACCGAGTAGCAGAAATAGCAGTAATGTCCTTCTACCACACGGTGGAGATAGAGCAGGTCATTTATGTAACTCTTGAAGAAGCAGTTACACAGCTATTCCACCATGACACCAGCTCTAATTTACAGCATGCTGCTTTGGGGACATTTTTCCCCCGCTAAGTTCAATTTACTGTATTTCCAAAAGTATGATTTTAACTCAAAGTTCCAATACCGAAGGTGGTGGTAGTTGTTATTATTTCTCCCTCCTCTGAATGAAACAAAATACCCTCTAAGCAAAAGTGAAACTGATTTCAGGTTCCAGCTGGAAGGTGGGGGTGGGATGGGGCGTGCAGACTAGGGTCAAAATTTCAGGCCTTCTGGGCACTCCAGCAAGGATACAATATTAAAGATTAATACACTTATGCTCTTTTACAAGAGGAAGTGACTTTCTCTTACAGGTCACAATTCATCCTATATTCCTTCCCAACCATCGTTCCAACATCTCCAAAACAGGCTGCCAGGTACCTACCTTGGTTTGCAGTGTATGTTTAGTCTCTCTCTTTTTTAAAAAATTACTAGCCTTCAGCATATGCCAGTGTGGAGGTGTGGGAAGAATTCCTGCTGAATGAGGTACTACTCAGCGTTTGTAAGGATGACAGAACCAGATGTGCAATTTTTCAAAAAAAAAAAAGTGTCCTGTGTCTATATTCTGAACTGTATACTGAAGAGTAACTTGACACTTTGCAACGGTGGCCACAGTGTGATAAAATATGTTAATTGCTTTTTCAAAAGAAAGTGCATCATTGACTATGTAGGCAGTCAGAATTTCAGACTTCCCTATTATTTTCATGTTTTTGAAGAGATGCGTTTTAATGATGTAACAAGAAAGCACACTACCAAAGCTTAGCACGATCTGGAAATTTGGTAGTAACTGCGTAACGTTTATCTTCCATCTTCTGTAAGTCAGTATTTGTTTCAAATAAATGACTGCGATAACCAGATAACTAAAAAGGCCTGAATACCAGACAGCAAATAATCCAGCCACCATACTCTTCCTGTATCTTTGAAACTGCTGCACAAAAGCTTTTTCAAATGACAAAGCGCTACAACTCAGTATTTTGTTCAGGTCCTGGAAAACTCTCCATGAGCTGTGAGCACTGCACGCTGCCCTGCAGGAACAGGGAGATTACGATTCTCCCCTCGATCATGAACCCCCCCCATGCCACACACACTCCCCGAGCTAGTAATACATGCTTTCTTCAAACTCTTCAGAGACATTAAACTGAACAGATGAGGCCAGTGCTATTCAGAACAATGCAAGACCGACAGCTTACTACAACCATACTTAAAGAGCAGTTCTGTTCTGGACCAAAAGCTTGCATAAAGATAGCAGTCAGCTCAGGTGCTTCTACTCACAGAGGGAAACTGGTGACGGAAGGGAGGAAAAAAATCCTAAAAAAACCCAACCCACCCTCCCCTCTAACCTACCATGTCTTTTGGTCCGATGCACAGCTTCCAGGAATCATTTACTGCCCAGGCAGATTGGGCATACATATCAAGCACCAGAGAGCAGAAGGCAGATCTGATGACATAAGAGCTGTGCTGATAAAGTCATTTGTTTTGACAAGGAAGCACCAGGCTGAAGCCGTGATGTCATGTCCAAGCATACAGCAGATACAACCAAGCAGATGCTTCTGTGACACTACTGGCTGTCGGATCCAAACAGTACCAGGCCAAAGAAGTTTATGTGTATAAGGGGTTCTATTAACAAACCTGATTATATAGAGAAATTAAGATATGTGGCCATTTCTCCATAGCAAAGGTTATAATTTTGAAGATGGTAAAATGAAATACTTGTAGACAGAGGATTTACAAACAAGCATTTGACAAATCCACAAAGCAAAACAAAATGCACCAGGAACTCTTTGTCAGCTATGAAAGCCCCTCAAAAAAGAGGAACTGTTCTTCAGTGTAAGGCGTAACCGGCAAACGGCATAAAAATCTGTGTAACACCATAGACTTTACTGGCACTAATCCAGAGTTAGTTTGGTATAATGAAGCCTCGGGGACAGTGCTCTAACTTCTGACAGTCAACTACGCTGTGCTCCTCACGCTGTATGCACACATGTACTCAAGCTTGGCAGGAGGTGCTTGTTTAACTGCATCTATTCTGCCTGCCCCAAGTATCATCTTTCTGATGCAAAAAGATTTGAGAGTAATACAGTCTCAACACTGTTATGAAAGAAACTGCAAAAATAATCACATAAATGTGATTTCCATATTCAGAAAAACAACTGCACTTTAAAGAATTTATTTAGCAATTCTTCAAGCAAATATTAGCAATGCAGCTGCTACAAAACCATGGGCATTAAAAGTTTAGACGAGGAGAAATATATGTGTGGCTTTAGTTTAGAAGCCATTTTAGTCACACTCCTTCCCATGGCATGAGGATACTTGTTATGAAATATCATATGCTACCCAAACAAGAACTACTCAGTTTTTGTCAACTGCTTTTTAAACAAGGTGACAAAGTCCGTTTCTAACAAGTTCAATCACAGGATCCATAAACAGGGCTCAAGCTGCTGTAAGGGAAGATGTGACAGAAGACCCCTGCGCATTAGCCAGTGGCAGCTGAGGACGCTAGGAATTCAAAGCAGCATTCAGTGGCTCGGACACAAGCAGAAACTGAGTGAGGGTCTTAATGCTGCCATTACTGTGGCCTTCTCAGCAGCACCATTACATCCCTGTGTAACCTTCTGTCTTCCATGTCTCCTTAGGACCGAAAAGCTCTTTGTGGTGTATCCTGACTTCTACGTAAGGACCATTCCCGGTTGGGACCTCTCAGTGCTATGACTGGATGACCCTGAGTACCTTTTCCACTGGTACACTGAAATTACAAGAACATAATCTGGCTAAAAATCTTTCCGCCATTTTCTGGGTTCTGAACTAAATGAGCTTTAGTCACTGAATGCAGATGTACACATGCCTCCACCACCACAGATTTGTCAGTATGTAAGTTTTTCCAAAGACTTCTCTCACCTTTATTCTGAAAGAAAAAAAACCACCCAAAAGCTAGCATATGCTGTATTAATGTAAAACCCCTAGAGGGCAACTAAGCTTCAATTTCAACCTGCATAAATATTCAGCTCCTTAACTAGTTTACAGATTATGTAAACTATTTCCTTCAACCTTGGGTTTTTTCCCCTCATTTAAAAGAAATGAATCCTTTTCATTCTCAAATCACATTACTGCTGCCTATTTAGTGTAAGTTAATCACCACTGCCCAACCAGAGACTGAGTTCTCAACCCAACAAAGCTCAAATGTGTGCAAAAGAGAACAATAAAGAAAACACATGCAAGGGCCTCATTTAAACAAAGACAGAAAACAAGCATATGAAAGTCTGAAATCACTTTCTTTGCATTGAAGACCTTTAACAATACGTCTTGTTTATTATTCAGCTTAGTATTAATTTATTGCATGGCATCTGTTTTCTTGTACAGCAGGCTGGTTGCAAGTCTCAGATTTATGAATTTAAGTTAATACTGTTGGGATTATTTGCTTGTTTTCCCCCACATACTATGATTTCAGCCTTATATATCATAAGTATTTGGGGACAAAAAAAAAAGGTGATGAAACAGGAAATAGAGATGTCAAATTAGTTATGGAAAATAGTTTCATTTATTCTTCAGTCTTCAACTAGAGTCTGGGCCTGCTGCTAGTGGTGAAAGAAAAAAAATGGGAAGTAATTGGGGCCATAAAAGTAAAAAATCTTCATTCAATTCCAAGTGTTCTCCCCAAATTTTAAAATTGGTAACTCCAGTGTCCAGCTGAGATTTGTTTGTAATGAAGTACCAGGCATCAACTGTTTTTCCCCTACTTTCCACCAAATCTTGGTGGGAGCTGAAAGGCACTTACTACCCTGCCAGTCCACATCTGCACAGGACCTGCAGACACACTGGTATTTAATGTTAGAGGAGGCACTGACAAATCAATGGGACTCCCAAGGAATGTAGAAGCAACCTGAGATAGGGAGGAAGAAACCAGCTCAAAGGAATCCTTAGCAAATGCTCATAAAGCCCAAGGGTTTCTACATGGCTTTTGCAGGAGATCAAACACCCTAACAAAAATTCATAGCACAGCCATCCTTGTTTTATGCATACCAATGCAATGCCACATACGCATTGACCATGATAGTTCTTCTTCATATATGGTCTTATCCTCATTTACATGTGTGAACAGAGACTAAAAATGACTACCAGTGGAATTCACTTTACCTAACTTTAGCCAGCTAAAATCTACATGTCTCACCCAAAGCTGATTCTGGAAGTGCCTTGCTCTCCTTCTTGTTGCCTTGGCACAAAACAGAGTGTGAGAGAGAGCAAGAGAGTGCGCAAGGTACTTCCAGAATGCAGTTAGGTCTGACCTAAGAGATTTAAACAGGATGACTGGTTGAGGCTAGACATAACTTTCAGATGACTAGAACTGGGATGAAATGTCTCCCATCCTACATGACAACAAAAAAATCATAAAGGAGGAGTTCAAGGAGCTGACATAAGTCTCCAAGGCTAGTGCTCCACTCACAAGCGTCTCCTCTCTGAACACTGCAGAACAGTATGAAGTAACTGCTGCCCCACTGGAGCTTTGAAAGACTGCAGAAGGGAGAAGAGGAGGGCTAGACACTGTTTCTTATTCAGATTCATCCCCTCTGATTGCTTGAAATAGAACAAGCTTTAAGTGATCATTCTGGCTTTTTGCCACAAGTTCAGCCAAGGCCTAGAGACTTTGAGCACTGGAGAACTGTTAGTACAAAACCTGCCCAAATAAAAAGTTATTGTGTAATCAGTTAGGGTTTGGACACACAAAACACTGGTTACTACCGTATCTCTTTATATGGATGCCCATAGCGCATGGTAGAACCTAAACTTCAGTATACCAACCTTGTAATCAAACTTAAGACATTGACTATATTGCATTAGAAACTAGGGAATTCCACCTGCTTCACATAAAGCAATTATAGTCACTGTTACAATTCACCCTTTATGTGAAATGCATCTAAGTGGACCTGAAATACGGTAATGCAAACACTAAATCACCTTTAAGTACTTTTAACACACTCACAGAGGTGATTTTTTTCTCCTCCTTATTAGAGTGGCTAAACGAGCTTTCAGGCAAGTCAGGTCATTGCAACTCAAACACTAGGGCAATGGAGATAAGTAATGTCAGGTCGGGAACAAACAGCACTGCACTGAGACCACTGCTTATGCCTCAGAGTGAAAATACTTTTGTGAACTACAAGCCTTGGGTAAAACCACGAGATAAGAATTAGGTTGCACTGATAGAATTGCCTGTGAAATGTTGCATCGGTTTCTAAGTGAAACTAGTTATCATTTAGAAGAGAACATTCTGTAGTCATGCCAATCCAGCAGTTTTCCACAGAGACGGTAATATATTTTTACATTCAAAAATCCAACATGGAATCCTACCTTACATTAACAACAGCGGTTATGAGACACTAATTAAATTCAGGTACATAAATGCATATTTGAATACGTAAGTAGTTATCTAGAAGAGAATGGAACTAGCATATTTAACTTGGGGGGGGGGGGGGGGGAAAATCACATGCCATGTTTTCCTGAATTGACATTTAAACAGCAAGAGCAGAAGAGAAAAAGATGAGACTAGAACTATTCATCTGAATTAATCGTCTGTTGGGAGAATGCAGCTAAAGGAAAAGTTGCCAACTCTGTTAAATATCTTCCTTCACAGAAGTGCAAAAATTATTTTTTGGGATTGTAATTTACGTAAGTATTCTCTGCCCAACAAGGAATGTTTCTCAAAAGTTTATGCACAGTCAATAGCTAGTATTTACATGAATTTCATGGCAGAGTGAAGAGGAGAGATTCCCCAAACAATATTCTGTTTTAAAACTGCTGAAGTTTCATAGTTACTCAACAGATGAAGCATATCAAAATGAACTTACACAACAGCCTTGTTGAAGCAAGAGGATTCTTTTCCACACCATTCTCACTCCCCACAAAGGACTTAAACTTTCTCAAGTCATTTTAAATGTATAAAATAAAAAAAATTCCATCACATATACATGTATATGCTTTTTTTTCCCCAACTAGTTAAATCAGGAATAGTTTTCAAAAGTACAAGATGAGGACACCTCTATTACAAAGAGGAAGCTGAAGAACCATTAGTACTATTACTGAACAGTAATGACGCATCATTAGATGTAGATAATATAAAATATTTTAAACATAGGACACTGGATAGAAGTCATTGAAGACACCTCAGAAGCTCTTAGCTGTAAGTACCCTGTTAAAGATTAATTAGTTAGTTAATTACTAATTAATTGGTACTTAAATCTTTGGTTATATAACCCCCAAACAGTATACATTCTTTTACATTTTTCTTTTCCATATTCTGTGGAAAGCAATGGTAAGTTTCCATTCATTAACTAGATACACGTGGAAGCCTACATTAAGGTAATAATGTGGAACAGTCTTAAAATAATATAAGAATGTAAACATTATGGCCTGGCAGAATTTTATCCTGAACTTCCCAGCAGGCAGAAGGAACACGCCCATTTGAATCCCTGACAGTCTATGTGCTTGCCCTGCTGTACTGGGTCTCACTCAGCATGCCATGTTTCTTCAACTGCGTTGACTTTTGCTTTCCAGTATCTCCCTCGCTGAGGTGCTCCTCAATCTGGAAAGAAATGGAGAGGACATTTCCTGCACACCCAAACTTTGTGAAAGCTGCGTTGCTGGGGTAGGAAATGAGATGGCACACAAGACAGGCACCATCTTGTCCAGGTTACTATTCTATAGGCATACCTAGGATGGGTATCACGGACAAATTATTGCTTGTGCAAAACCTGTAACACACGGGTTTTCCATATTTAAGAGCTCAATTTCTTCAGCGATATTTAGACTATACTTTTGTTATGCTTCTTAAACAATGAACAGAAAGCACACTGTAAGTTGGAGAGCTTATACACATTAAGAAGGAGCATTAAAAAAACCACTCAGAAAACACAAAGCAAAGAAACAAGAGGAGGAAATCAGGACAGATGAGGAATGACAAAGATTATTTACACCACAAAAAATAAAGAGTCCTTTTCATCATTGGCCTTATGAATTATTTTGACTGGGCTGTCAGATTCACTGTAGAAAATTACTACCCCAAAGGCAGAAAAAAAAGTAATGGGCAACAAAGTATAATATTAGTAGTTGCAGACTGTGGTCACTCTCGTTTACTGGATATAATTTTCTTCAACCTGAAAGCACTAGTTCTCCCTGTAAATTTAAGTGTCATTTTTTACGTTGTGACATTAAGGTTTTTTTGTTTTAAATTCACCATGCTCCTGAAAACAACTCTGGAATCTCAGGGCCCAACACCTTCCCTAAGTAATCTCAGAGACTCAGAGGTAGAAACAGTTTTCCAGGATGGTTACTGAACAAGCCTTTTACTTTCCCTTTTCTTTTTCCCCTTTTTGCGTTTTTTAGATAAAACGGATTATCCTATTTCTTCCATTCAAAGTGCTGCTTTTATTCAGACCACTACCAGGAATCTGCCCAATGTCCGAGAACATAAATGGCTTGATATACAAAGAAAAGTTAGTTTAGACATTAAAAAAAACCCAAAACTTAAAAAACCAAAAAATATTCTTTGAACAGTAAAAAACACCTAAGCATTGGAACAGCCTGTCTACAGAAGCTGCAACATTAACCAGATTACAAGACAAACACAGACATACCTAGATAGGGCCACAAGAGAAGATGATGGCCCAAAGTGTCTTCTAAAAGTCCTTTCCAGCCCTGCATTCCTCTTACGCTTGATAAATGTGCCCTCCAATGCGGAAGTAATTTTCTAGAGCACTCAGGCTTGACAATCCCTTTATAGAATTGAAGCTAATGCTATTAAAGCACAGTTAGACCATTCCAGATTGCATCAAGAAGTCCTGCTTTCAGCTCTCTCCTACGTACTTCCACATTATACACTTCCTATACATTTCCCACATATTAAACAATAGCATTCAGAAGTCCTTTTTGCCAACGTAAGCTGTGTCTCCATAAAATTACTTTTAAAAGGTTAGATTGACAGTCTACAGCCACAGGTGAGATTACATCTCAAGCCACACCTTTGCAGTGCTTTTTCACCAACTTCACGAGCATCCCATTACAGCAAAGTGTATAGGATGTTTCTGTCACCAAGAAATAAAGCAAGACCTTTACCAAGCCTGGTATGCAAGTGTAATAATGAATTTACACACATGAGCAGACTGTATGATTAGTGTTTCAAAAAGGACTATTTAAATATCTTCAAAATATGTTGTTGATCTGGAAGCTTGGAAGGCATATTTAGTTTATATTGAAGAGGGGGAAAAAGAAGAATGACTAGATACTTCCTTGAGAGATTCTGGATCACAGACAGGAAGAAAGAAGGCTATGAAGTGTAAGACATTATATGTGATAAAACGCATACAAGGAAACCCTGAACTTGACTATTGGAGGTGAAAAAAGGCATTTCAGACCTAAAGAAACCTGTCTTTAAACTCATTTTAGGAAAAAGGTAAGAAGGCAGATCCCTTAATACCGTAATTAAAGTCCAAAATTCCCTACAACTATTTCAACTCCTTCCCAATACAGTGGGTATCAAGAGAAGAATCTGTTCACTCCATCCAAGGGAAATTTTCATGCATTGCTCTTATACACTATCTTCTTCAAAATTCCTAATTTAAGTTCCTTTCCTGCTCATTATCCCATCAGAATGATTACCTTCCATCCCTTACATGATTCCCTGCAAATCCTTCACTAGTATCCCTCTCAAATCTAGAATACAGCCGCTAAATTGTTTTTCTTGCTCCCTGATCATAAATTTAAAGCCTCATCTATATTCCAATGCTCTGTACAGCTCTAATATTCCTTATCCATCCCCTTTCACATCCTCTGACCAGCTCTGCAGCTCGATTCCTCATGCAAAATACTTCTCACCTTCTGTCATATGCTTACACTTCATGTAAAGGTATCTATCCTGATCTTAGGCAGCACACGTTCCAGGCACTCTTTTCTGCAAGATTCCTTTCTTCTTATTTTTGAGGGTGATAAACTCTTAAAAATAAAATTCAGAGGGATGACAATAGAGCACAAGTGTTTTATGACCTTTTATTACTGTAGCCTTTACTCCCTTCTCAAGCAGCAGACCTGTAAGTAGAACACTCTTCAGAGCACAGATCTCCCTACTCTTTTTCTATGCAGCACCACAGAGACAACTATTGGAAAACAATTACAATAGCAACAAAACTAAATTTGGGGGTGGGAAAGAGGGGGATTATTTTTTGTTGCCATTATTAAAAGGATCTGAACAATAATGTACACGAGTGTGGTTTTATGCAGCAACAGACAACATTGTTTCTACTTTAAAAAAAAGTTGTGCATTGTCAGTGGTGTTACCACAGGATCCATTAACTCCTGTATCAAAGAGTAAGTGCCAGAGGGACAACTCACTCAATTTAAGCTAAGCAATCTTTAGAACTACTGTTCCACAGCGAAAATCAAGTTTAAAATGTTTTCATCCCAAAACAGGTTGAAAATTTGAGATTTCATTAAACACACTCTGATGTTTCCAGAACACCAAAAAGCATGAAGAACACTTAAACCACCACATCTTGTCAAAAGTGTGTTTGTTTGCCAAACTGTATTTCAACTTTAACTTGGGTTGCCCGATAAGGCCTGTGTTTCCAGCCCTTTTTTTTGACTGGTTCTGCTGACTCATAATATTCCATGCAAAGCTATGTACAACAGGTATAGCTCTCTGGTCTACAGGAAATAATGGAGATCAAAACTACAACTCTCATAATGCACTGCCTCATAAAATCAAAACATATTAGATGAACCTGCAATTATTATTATGATTCCTGTTTAGCTCAACTGGAATTAATACGTCATTTCAATTTTTGTGATTTGGATGAGCAATTTTCTTTGGCAAATACACGTGCCAACTTCGTGCATTTGATAAAGAAGAATGGTGGACAGAATTTTTCCCCTATTACCTTACCGTGAATATCATATGTTCTTTACAAAGTCAATACACTGCTTGTAGGCTATCTGAAAGCTCACTATTTATTGTATTTCTGAATACAAAGTAGCTACTTTTTGACCAAACTAAGTTCTATTTTCCACTACTGAACCTAATGGTATCTACACAAAACATTCTGACTTCAACAGTTGAAAAATAACCTATTTTCTGTGTGAAAGTAACCGCAGGGTAATATTCATAATTCATATACAATATAAATATTTATACACATGCAAAGGGAATATAGCATGACCTCTTAAAAGTATTAGATTTATTTACACAAAGTGCTAACTGTGTTACTGTTGAATGTAGTATCTAAGAGGGGTTCATAATCCAAAACCACAAAGCAACTACTTAAAACATCTTTAAGGACATGCAGTTAAAATAAGTTACCATAATGCACATGCACTGCCATTAACAATGCATTGCTATGTGCAACTATAATATGTGTCATGTAATATGCCAATACTCTAATACATAAGCCATGGTACCTGTAGGTTATCACCACCATCAATGAATGGATACCAAAAAACCCTACAGAATCCCAAGGATGCCCTCACTTGCTGGCAGTAAGAATGACTGACACAGAAGAATCAAAACATGTCAACTGGGAAAGAAAACTATGAGAAACAGCAAATACTGTATATAACATCTAAGAAAAGATACAAACCTGGTCTTGGTAAGAGGCTGCAACAATAACTACCCCAGCCTCCCCCTTTTGCAGGGAAGGAGAACTTGACTATGTCTCCCCTATCCACTGGCTGCTCCCCTATGGACACTCACCTCACAGACAGTCAGCAAAAGTGGTTCTGTAAAGACTGATCTAAACACCACGAAATACCTCAAGATCAGCAGCTACAGGCAAGTTTGTATTTCTCTATTTTTACAGCTTGCACCAAACCGACCTCACCAGGACCCTAAGACATAGGACCAGCTATTCAACCTAACAGTATAGAGTTTATCAGTGGAGAACTGGAAATAATTAGAGCACATAAAAGGCAATCTTAGCTTCAAAAGAGCTAAACACCACACATAACCCAGACAGATTCAATTCTTCAAAAGTCACAGGATATACATTAATGCTAGCATCCTTCCTGAAAGAAATTTTAAGAAAGGATGTCAAAGAGACTTGACACTTTTCTCATCACTGGGCAAGCTATTTCCAGGTACAGAAGTCACATGAAGAGAGAAGCAATGATCCAGATTTGATGGGGAGTTTGTCAGGGACTAGTGATATGACTAAAGGGTAGAAACAACTGATGAAGAGGATTTGGATCTTAATTCCAAGTCCAACACTTCCAGTGATCGAGGAAATGGTACAAAAAGACAAAGACAATTGTTTTTCTCCTTTCTTTATACACAAAGCACTTCCATTCTGCAGATGTTAAAACACTATCGATCCATAGTCTGAAAGAACAGTTTTCCTCCTAAAACTGGATCACCAACTTAACACCACAATATAATACTTGTATCCTGTCATAAAAGCTGCAAAAGAAGCAATCCTATTGTTCAATCTTCAGCACTTAGCTTGGTCAGTGCTCTTGTCATGGATATTACTGCCATGTACTACAATAATCCAAAACCATGCAGGTCTCTTCTATTTAAACCAGCATTTGTTAACATCATGTAATTAATTTATGCTATCTTAATATATTTATGCCGGACAGGGAAAGCAATTTGAAATTCAGGACCTTAACCAGAAACCAATAAAATCTCTTAACTTGCAAAAACCAAATTGAAAGACTGGACAAAACACAGGTAACCTATCAAGGTTGTAATCTATGAGCTCTGAAATACCAATATCACTTTAATATCTATACATAAAAATCTCTACCAGGTAAGAGAATCAAAATTAAGACAGTGCTTGTAGGATATGGCAACCTGGCTGAAATTGATATTCATTAGAGTACTCTTTGCATGAATAGGAGCATTTGGACTCTATGGTCTTTATCAGAGCCCCAGCTGGTAATGGTTGAAGGTTAATGCCTTACCCCATTCTGTTCAATTTTCTGTCCTAATTAGTCCTCCAAATCTATAGCTGTGAGCACCAAGTGTCTGTGCTCAAAAGAAACTAATTAATGCTAGCAAATTAGATCAAGTCCAAAGATCCAACAGCCAAACTCTTAAATGCTCCTTGTTAATAGGAAGTGTAGCTGTCAATAACTGCTGTTGGTGGCTATAATGAGGCCTCTTTCTTTCATTGAAAGTGATTTCATTTCTCTTTGTCCTTGTAAAAGCTGTTCCATTCCCTAATAAAAAAATAAAAAACCCCACACAACTAAGTTGCAGTGGTAAAGCTAGCAGTCTGACCCATTTCTTGTCATCAGCTGGGTTGAAATGACATGGAGGGGGGAAGAAAAAAATAAAAAAATCAAATAGGGTAAGTCCCTTCCCTGAACATTTTCTTCAAAGTCCTAACACTAGTTAGAATACTTAAATTTCCATCACCAAGGAACACAATATGCTCTCATATTTCTTTTCTATAAAATCCCCTAAATTAGCTGAGAGTAGTTAATGCTGTAAGTATCATTAAAAAAAGACCATGAGATCTAGGATCTCATTTCTTCAAATTGTAATTTACATATAGCTGTTCTCTCCGCCCGGTTTGTTGGAGCAAAGCTCAGTATACCATAATCCCTCTAGAGATTGTATTAATTCACATAGTTAAATGTGATGATAACAAATTTTCATTGGAAATATATAGAGCTGAATCATTTTTGAAAATAAAAGCTATTATGCGCAAACAAGAACATCATATAAAAATTCAGTATCTTACTCTTGAGAAACCCTAAGCAGGGAAAAACACCTAGCAATTTATTACCCGTACTAAATATAGCTGTACGCTATCAAAACAATTTAAATAACTGACAACTGCACAACATGTACAACAGTAATCTCAATAGCTTCATATAGGGTCATGGGGTCACACACAATATGACTATAATGTACTTCAACATTCAGCTAATAAATACAACAACAGAGGATAACATTCTCCTCCCTTTCTCCACCTGCAGTTTTGTCACTGGATTGAACCTATGTTCTCAAATTGTATTAACCTCCCTCTCACAAAAATGAAGTTGCAGGTAATAAGGCAGCGTTCTTTTTTTACTCTCATAAAAGAGGGCTATTCCAGTCATAAAATCTATGATTCCTTCCATGTAACCTCTCAGGCTTTCCATCAAACTCTGACCAATATGTACACAAGCACGTTTAAGCAATTTCTGGTCACAGCAGCTCAATTTAAAAAAAGTTACCAGGAGTTGTCATGTTAACTCATTGATTTTTATCAGTTACTTGATCTTTTTGCTTCGGTCAGTTAGAAGATCACTGTATTCCCAGATACTCCTAAACTACATGAAGAAAAAAATTGTAAGGACTGTATTTTCACAATGAGGCAAAGCAGATGAGCAAAGTTCAGTTATAAATGGTGATTTTAGCTTTAATTTGCTTCAAGAAAGTAAGACTCATCAAAATTTTTAAATGTGAGCTGTCATGTAATTTCCCACTACTATCAGTCTTAGCATTTGCCAGTGTCAACCTCAGAACCATGACTGTAGGTACCAACAGGTTAATCCTCCCCCAGCATTCAGCAAGGGTTTGCATCAATTAACAGAACTTGGCCTGCAATACAAAGGAAAATGAGCCATACCACTGAGTAACATCAAGCTGAAATTTGCGAAGTATTTCACACATTTCATTATCTGTATTTCTGATACGAAAGTATATATAACAAGACTTTTCTTTGAAGAAGAAGAATATCTAATATCTTTAGAATATCTAAAGGTGTGCTTGGGCATTTAAATGTGTGGCATCACATGTAGTTCAATCAGAAATTTCTTTGGTTTTATGGGCCTTGATGTGTCAGGTGTAAGGGTCATGGTCTAGAGCAGGTGGCCCCTACGGGGACAGAGATAATGTCAGTGACAGGACTGTTGAGTAACTGCACATTATCAAAACTCTGGTTGACACTGGTCATGCTCTACTGTAGAGAAGCCTGCAGTAGTGTTGCATCCCATCATTTTCACTAAGTATCAACATGAGCCCTGAGGAAGAGAGAGGGCTAATGGGGAAACTGGAGAATGGGAGGAGGGTGGGTGCTTAGAAATGTCCTTTTCCAGCCACACTTTCCAAACCATTTTTTAAAGCCTTGCCAAGTATCTTAAAGAGTTTTTTCAGCAATGTAAATCCAGTTGCCCTAATTACACATTTCGTACGGACAACAAAACCAACATAACAGTTTGCTCCAGGGAAGGTCCTCAACTCAGCACAGGTGGAAACATCCCCCTTTTGTCTCCCTCCCATTAAAAAAAAAGCAACAGAACAACTTGCCATCTTGGCCAAATTGGCATCTCCCACAACAAGCTTCAAATGAGAAATGGGCGCATTCTTATTTGCAGAGTCACAGGCAGGATCAGGTCTTCAATCATCCAAATTGTTTCCCTTACTTCATCACCTTCCTAATGGCAGAACCAGGCTGATTTGAACTATCCTTCCCTGTATTCACCCCAAAAAGTGTGTAGCTCAGTTTCCTACATGAACCCGGGAGCCTTACAAATGAGTCACAATTACAGAAGACATCTGCAAGTCACTCTTGGTGACCTTTAAAGGCCCAAACCCAGATCATGTATCAGTAGTAGACAACAAAATTTAGAAGAAAAAAATTTAGAACTAAAACCCCTTGTCTCTGGAGCAAGATTGCCTTTCTCCCAGCAAAAAAATTTTTGGGGTTTTGGGAAGTGGGGAGAATTGCTTTATAATACAACAAATAGACAAAACATATACAACAAATATAATACAAAATTATGGTCTCATGACTGACTTAATGATCCAGTACTTTCTTTTTGGGATGTCACCTTAAGACAACTTCTTCAGAGTCCAAACCCACAACCTGTCAAAGTTAGTCAGCTGTTTCTGTTTTTATTTTCCGAGCCAAGTGACCCAAAATCAAACCGAACTGAGCGTACAACCCTTAAAGTACTACTGTTTGTGTATTTCTGTCCTCAATGGTTCTTCTCTACGTAAACCCATCAAGTTAAAAATTTCAGAATTGTTAACTCTGAACAGCAGAATAAGTGCTCTTAAGAAATGGAACAAACATTTCTGTAGATATGATCAAAATCAACAAAAGCTCTTGCAGGTTTTTTTAGTGCATGTCCCCTGTTTAAGAGCACAGAGGAGCCATGGAAAGCACAGCATGACCAGAAGTTTTGATAAGCTAAAGATAACCCTTCTGATAAAAAAATGCTAACTTCAGGTTCCTGAAATTTACTATGATTTTGCTTTAAAGAAGTTTACTCAAGTGCAAATTTTATAACTGGAAATTAAAGCCAAAAACTTGACAATTTTAAAGGCAAACAGTTTGCTTAAGAAATTATTTCATAAAAGCAATGGATGAGGCGATGGCAAATAAATGCTCCTTTTAGCTACTTCAGTTCAAAAGCAGGTATTTTTATATGCCAAGGACACACTCATAAATACATAGATTTAATATTATTTCAGACAAATTCATGCTACAGTTTCTACAAATACAGTGAAAAGTTTCTGTATGATAATGTTGTTGGGTTTTTTTGTTTGCTTGTTTTTTAGGACACTTTTGATACTCCTATAATAGCCCACAATTTCACATACATATGGTGCATGGATATTGACACAGTAAACCCTATTTACATAATGGTCATGGAAAATTGACCAGTGTTTTGCAGAAAGCATGTTTACTCTCTTAACAAAATTACAAATATATCCATTTTCACTGAAAGTGCTTGAAAATCTTAAACACACAGAAATTATTCTGCAACTAAGATACACTAAATTCTTGAGAAACATACAGCGCACACAAGAACTATACTGGAACAATCTGAAAAAAGTTCAAAGTAAATTTAAATAGTCTAAGTAAAATGAAGTATGACCAGACACAATATTTAATTGTTCTTAAAAATTGTCAGATGAACACATTTTCATGGTTATTTCATCCCTAAGCTACTCTGGTACGCTAACACCCGAGCACAGCAATGGGTCACCCATTTAACCATGCTAGGGAAGCAGGATCACCTCTTGAGTTAACAAAACCTTTATTTTTTATTTATTTTTTAACCCTTAGGGTTTCTTTTCCCTGGATGGCTCTTGAACACGTGCTGGACAGGCTGTCACTACTTGCATTATTAGCTCTGATAAGCACACAGCTCTAGGTGGTAATAGCTGCAGGCTAAGGTAACGGACTGTATACAGATGGACCCCCGTGCCCATGCAGAGCACTATTGAATGTATAGGGGCTCCCCATAGGGACAGATATGAACCTAGCATGATCAAGTAAATTGTAAAAGGCCCATACTTGTAGAATAGCTTTGTTTCCTATATTACCAATGCATTTACCACAATTTCCTAAAGACAAAATGAAACAAAGGTGTATTAATAGTAGTTGTTCAAACAAAATCAACATAAAGCCAAAAAATCCTACACTGAGAGCAAGTTAAATAAGTAGCTATGCCACTTAGTGTAAACAGCACAATTTCATGCACATGTGTGCACTCTGTAGCACACAAACCGGATCGCAGGAGTTTTGATTACTTAATTACACAGCTTATGTTCATAGCTTATAATTGTTTACGGCATAAAAACCATAGCCTATTTACTCTGATTAACACCTATCCCTGTGTACTAACAAGACAAATTTATTCCAGGAATAATTTCACAATGGATTTAAGAGATGATAAATTCTTCTGTTCACAAAACTGCTTAAACTTCATTTCCCGTGGCTTGGTCTCTCCCCCTCATCCAGATTAAAAGGTGTACAACAAAATAGCTGAACTGATGCTACCACCTTGTTTTTAATAGGGATATGAATGTGGGGTTTGCTTGTCTATTTGATCATAAAAATTGCATCAGAAATATTCAGTTTCCACCTCTAACCTCCACACAATTTGATCAAAGCTGGCTTACAGGTAACAGAGGAATGAGGGGGAGACAGATGCATCCACAAACCTCATTTTCCTAAACATACACAACTGAACGCTATTCAGGAGAAAGAAGATAAAAATTATAGCTTTGCCTAACACACACACAAAAAAAAAGGCATTTTGCTTTGAAATTTATGGAGGCAAAAACATGGAGAAACTGCAAGGTAATGGTCCACAACTCACAGCTCCAGAATTTCCAATACTGGTTGCTGCCACAGAAAATTAAGATGCTGAAACCAAAGTCCTCATCCTACACAGAGAAAGTTCAGAAGAGAAAAACACACACACACACACACACACCCTTTGGTCTACCCCCAAAAATAGCATGCTCTCAAAATATTTTTAACTGATGTCCTCTTTCAATGGCCCTCATTACTGTAATTGCTTTTCATCTTCATTTTTTTTTCTCCAACAAGTATAGAGTTCAAAGTAAAAATGATTCAACTATCATTCAAATGAAAAAAGGTGTATTAAGTCCTTCTGGCAGCACTGGAAGTTACCTGTCGTGATGCCACTTTCCTTTGGCAGATATTCCCAACTCTTTTCCCACTTACTCATCTCAAAATTGTTATAACAGTACTCCTTTATGTCTTTTGGGGAAGCCCTAAAAGCAGCTGCTTGAAAATATGCTGGTCCACTTCAACTAGACTTGACTCTAAACCTAGTGACAAATGTCTAGAAGCCTCCTTTGAAGATTCTTATGTGATAGTGAAAGACAACAAGCTACATGCCCGTGGGGGAACAACTGTTCTTCCTGCCATGGTAAAAATCGCTGAAATAATACACGCAAAACAATATGGTAACAAACTAAAATGCACTGCTTTGTCAGTAAATACTCTTGGAACATGCATAAAAGACACTGCTGAAGATTTAAGAAACAAGTATTAGAACAAGTTACACAGTGTGGGAGGTTTGCTATACAGCTGGATGAAAGTACAGATGTTTCTAACTTCTCTCAGCTTTATGGTATTTGCATTTCAATCATGAAATGCACAGAGAACTTACTTTTTTTTTGTGAGCCACTGAAGGAGAGATGTACCGGGGAAGACATATTCTCAACGGGAAATGGCTTCTTTAATAAAAACCAATGTTCTATGGAAAAACTGTGCAAGTGTAACCACTGATGAAGTGCCTGCTTTGACTGGAATAAAAAAATGATTCCAGGGTAAGGTTACAGAGAGAGCACCGCACATGGAACTGCTTCATTGCATCCCTCGTAGCCAAGCTATTGCAGCGAAGAAGTTGGAGCCAGGAGTGCACAAAGTGCTACGGGGTGACATCGATGTGGTTCACTTTATAAAAACAAGCCCTTCAAATAGTAGCATCTTCACCAGACTTTGTAATGAGATGGGGAGTGACCATGAAAATCTCTTGCACCGCGCAGAGGTTCGCTGGTTATCTTGTGGCAAAGTGCTTGAAAGAGTTGTCAAACTTTATGCATTTTTCTTTTACAAAAAGGCAAGTGTTCCAAATTTGCTGACCTTTTCAGCGGTGACAGGTGGCTGTGAGTAGTTTGCTACCTAGCAGATATTTCCAAAAAACCCCCACACTTAATGTGTCTCTTCAAGGTGAAGGTGATGTTTTAACAGTGAGTGAGAAGTAACTGCTTTTCAAAAGAAACTCATGCTATGGAGAGAGCATTTTGAAAATGGATGTTTGGAAATGTTCCCCTCATTACATGATTTGTTTGTTTGTTTGTTTTGTTGCTGAACACAGTGTGAGTGTGTCGCCTATAAAACCTCTTGTATCTGTACACTTTAAAAACGTGGAAGCAGAATTTTCTAACCTATTTAAAAATCTTCCAAATGAGAGTCTCAGTGGGTTTTGAACCTATTTGTTAACAATATAAACGTGCAACACCTTCCGATTACTTTGGAAGAAGAACTAATTGACATCAGGGAAGATGGTCATTTACTAACCCAATTTCAAGAAAAACCTTTGCAAAACTTGTGGATGGGACTGAAAAATGAGTATCATGATTTAGTAAGTGCAGGCAATGATGCACTTCTTCCACTGGGGTCTACGCATCTTTGTGAGGTATCTTTTTCAGCTATGACACCCATTAAAACCAAGTATTCAAATAAACTGAACTTAGAACCAGACCTTTGAATTGCTGCATCACGAAGTGTTAAAGAAAGATTTTAAAAAATAATGAAGCATATTCAATCATATAGCTCTCAAAAAAAATATTATTAATAAATATTTTTAGAGCAAAAAGGTTTTTGTACCATTGATAAATAACATAAAAATTATTTTAAAGTACTGTTTGTTTCACCTTTATCTCATCCTTTTTTAATTTATATTTTTGTGTTTTATAATGTATATAATATACTAGTACAGAGGTACATGTATATAATTTATAAATATATATAGAGAGAGGGATTGCGTGCTCAGAAATTTTTTACTGATGGGGTGTGCGATCAAAAAAGTTTAGAGAGCACAGATCTAGATGACAAGAGGCAAGTGCCCTCTACTGAAAGCATGACACTTGTATAGAGTAATTCTGTGGACTAATTTTTTTTTTTCCATTCTTGCACCCATCTTATAGCAACATTCTCGGCTAACCTGTGCGGAAGTAGCTCTATCTTTCTGGTACTTCAAAAAGTTCCAGATTTCTTCCAGGAATATATGAACAGTTGGGTGTCAGAAGAAGTGGTGATACCCAACTTTAAAGAGTTACTGTCCAGTACTCTTCAAAAGAAAATGAAAACATGCAAAAGTGGACCGCATCATCCTATTTCAATATCTGTCTAATAACACGTGTCTGTTTATGTGCATGTATCATTAAAATACTGGGGCAGGGAAAGGATGCAGTTAGTTGGGAACATTTAAATACATGTATCATAATGAAGGAGGCCCTAACTGAAGGCTCACATGAGGCAATTCCATTTATATAAGTATCAAATATTACGTACAGGAATATAGCAGCTCTTGTGTTGCTCTGTCATCACATAGTCTAAACTGCAACGTGGAAAGTTTTGTATCAATGACGCTGAATTCCACAGCCCTCGAGAACAAGTCATTTTGGAAAATAGTCCACGTCACCAAGCAGCCAAAGCCAACACGGCAGATTTATATGCTTTACTACTGGTTTCACAGTGAACAGATAAGATGCAGATCATACATATTAATTCTCTGACTACTTGACTTCAAAAACAAGTATTATATTCAGGGCACAAAAGTGAATACATCCAATATCCCGATGAATATTTGACTCTTACCTTGCACTTTATCTGAACACAGCTCCTTGGCTCGCTCTCTCATTATTTGTGGAATCAAAACATCTTTTTCTACATGTCTCAGCTTAGAATTTTCTGCAAGAGGGGGAAAAAATAAAAAAGGAAAAAAAAAGATTTTTTTTATCGATACATCAGAGAAAGTCAATCTACAGAAATAACACAGTGTTGTTTAATAACGTACACTAGTATACTAAAACTGTCACAAACTAGCAGCAGAAAGTACCGTGGAAGGACCACACAGACCAAAAGGCAGGAAAATCCAAGATTTAAAACTGCTCAGATACAAATATGAGCATTATCCTGAATATTTCTGTTCTGTTCAATGTGCACAATGAACCAAAAATAACGGAGAAAATTCTGGCAGCATATTCTAATTTCTGCCTTACTAAATAGAAGGTCTGCATACAGACTGCACAAAGGTTGAGAATTACTTTTATTTCAGGATACTAGTATTTTTCTATGCACATTATCTGCACAAACTGGCTTTTTTACTCACTGTCATAAAGCTGAGAAATATAGCACATATTAGAGCACAAGCTGAAATTTGTATTGCTATGTGGAAGACTTCAGTTCTTTAAAAAAAACCTAAGCAGCGTGGGTGCTTAGGATCTAAGAGGATCTAACAGTTTCTTCATGGAGAAATTCAACTTAACAAGAACAAATGCTGCTGTCTGAATTCTGCGCTTAAAAGTACAGCTGCAGCTTGCTTTCAGTTGTCTCAAAACAGAATTCAGTACTCTGAGTACAGCTAGTGATTTTGAATAGTTAAACAACACAGACCATTTAGAAAAAAATACTGCATTTCCAAATCCATTTTCTTCAAAACAAAGGGATGAGAATTTATCAAGAACAGCTTTTTACTTCTTAGCTTCTGAGTTAAAAACCCTTTAAAGGATATTTGTTCAGAACATTGTATAGTCCAACACGGTTATACCAAATACCTGGTTTTCCTCCTCAAACACACTATTTATTCACCCGTTGACGCTGACATTACGCTTCAGAAAAGCATCAGCTGTGATGCTCACATTATGAAAACACTGTCAGATACACTCTTATTTTAAGACAATCATTTCATTTAAAAATTGCTTATAAAAAATTCAGATGAAATAACATAAAAGTATGACGTATTGAAATTAAGGAAAGAAGCAGAATTTAAGTTACCTACCGCTTTCAAACACTATCTATTTTTCAGAGCATCTGCAGTTACTTCTAGATCAAAAGGCAACAGAGACTAACATTTCCCTAGTCATTTCTAACTCACCATGTTTTGAAGTTTACTAATGCTATGAGGTTACATTATGAGGTTACACAGTGTTGAATCTGTGATATTACTAGGGGAATCAGGTAACGAAACAGAGGATTACAATGAGCAATATACAGAATCTGAACTAAAGACTTACCTTTCTCCTCAAAAATTTCTTACTTGGAATTTCTACAGCAAAAGAAAGAAAACAAAGTGTCTTCTGTAAAGACAACAAAAACGCCAAACACAAATAGCCCATGACTTAGATTTGCTTCTATGCTATGATTTTCATGACTGAGATAAAATAATTACAATTAAATATCTTCATTTTAACTTTCTGCAGAGTATCAGTACAATTCCTGTACTGAGCATTTATTACATTACAGACAACACAAAGCTGTCATCAAATTTTATGCATGTTTTTTAAAAAGCGGGACAAATCAGTTCAGCTGAATGACATGGCACAAAACAGCACCAGCAAGCTACGTGCCTCAGCTCTACTTTGAACTTCAGTCAAAGCAAGCTGGCACTACTGCAGTCCTGCCTCTCCCGATCCCTGCAACGCTCTTTCCCCTCTGCCCAAACAGATGTGCTCTGCAGTCCTGTGGTGAACTGAAAGGGGAAGTTAATTTGGTTTAAAGGTAAATAAATTTCTTGTCAGGCAATTTTTCACCTAGATAAATTCTCCAATCAAGTTCACTATATAACTGCATAAATGGCCCATGAGAGGGAACTGTGTGAGACTAGGACAAGAAGGAAGACTGAACTGTCATGAGCACCACTGGCCCAAATTATAGCCTAAGCTTCCCCCCCTTTTTTTTAAATTGGTTATACTGCTGCTTAGAGTAGGCAGAAACTAAGCTGATCTATGAATGTGGATACAGATAAGCAAGTGGGTTGCTAGCTGCCACCAAAAGGGAAGTTTTAATAGTTCCCCATTGCCCTCATTCACCCCCATCACATGAGCACTATTACGCACTTAACCACACAATGAGTGACCAGTTCAATACAGAAAACTAACTCAAATACACGCAAAAAAGTGCTTCTCAGCTGGTTTACACTTTGGAGTAACTAGATCTACTTATCAGAGTTCTAATAATTACTTCATTTAACTTTTATATGTCAGTAGCCACCCCAGCGTACATGGAAATGTAGCGGATAGCACAGAAGTCTTTAGGGTCTGGGAAGGGCAGCTGGGCTTCCCCCGCTGGCAGAGGTGGCAAGAAGCATCCACGGTTCCCACAACAAAGCACAGGGCTCCAACACAAGGATCAGCCACCCACTACTGACAAAGAGGAGACGCAGATAGGAATGCAACTGTGCAACTGAAGGCCAGAAGGGAAACAGGACAAGGGCACCCTCCAACAAAAAAAAAAAAAAAAAAAAATAGAGAAAGAAGGCCTCCCTGTTAGCCCAGAACAGTCAAAAAGGATTTTCGGGTTTTATCTTAGCTTAAGCACCCAATTTTCTGTTCGATTATTCAAAAGGAAAGGGGCCTAAGAATGATAGCAAGACGTAGCTGTACTGGTGTTAACACCAGCTCAACCAGAACCATGACAGAGCTGTGCTCCAGGCAAGCTCCTTCATTTTAGTCCCATGTTGTCGAACCTACAGAGGCTGAAAATGCAGGAAGGAGAGGGCACATCAGGACATGGGGCAGCGTCCAGTATGAAGAATCGAAAGAGAGCTACAACAGTAATTCAAAGGTAATTATTCAATGGCATAAAGGAAACAGGAATAAAGACCACTTATAATCTCATCTACAGTTTTTAAAAGAAAGTTTGTTAGTAAGTATCAGTTTTTAAACCATGAAAAGAAAAGCACAAGCACTTCAAATCATTTTATAATGTCTAGGAGGTAGTTTTATGCATCTGAGTGCAACCATCCCTCCGAACAGCTCAAATGCAGATGTTCCGTTTGGGCAGTACTGTACCTACTCATGAGTTTCAATTGTAACATCTTAAGTATTTTAATATTCTTCCTTGATTCTAAACTATCCATTGCATTATGATTACAGTGATTTCTTCAAGGATCTTAAAACACTTTACTGAAGTTGGTATCCCTAGCATTTATACAAAATATTAAAGAAAAATAAGGCACAAATATTAACAATACCGGATACCAGCTAGAAAAATACATTTACGTGCAGAGTAACTGCATTTCTGATACCAATGTATAAGCACTTGCAAGGAGATCATCAATCCAACCTAATCAGCTCTGCAGTAACGTATATGGCAAGAACTTTCAAAGAAACAACACCTCAGAAGCAAGACTTCATCAAAAAACATGAGACAGCCATGATGTGAAACCATCAATTCCTTTTGCCTTTTTTCAACTATATTACAGTTTCTAGAATAAGTACTTTTTTCCCCTTTTGAAAGTTCACTGTTCTGCACTAAGAAAGATAATTCTTATTCTAATACCAGATTTGTTGCAGACTAGTCCCTACAGAAGAATCTGCATTACAACAGACCTACTACTGTTTTATCTTCAAAACATCAACAAAATTATCCCCAGACAAGCAAGAAATATGTTTTCCTACAGTTTGCCTGCTGCATTTGAAAGCTGATAACTTTGGTTCCCACCCATATCCTCCACACACTTTGCCTGGTCTTCTGGGTAGGCTCTTTGAGATGATCATGGCCTTTGGCCGCAAAGAGAACCAACAAGAACACACTACCTCTCAGCTTCCAGAGGGCCAGACAAATGTTAGCAGCAGCTTTTCCTTCTCCTCCACCAGCCAAAACTCGGGCGTGTTTGTTAGAGAAAATTAATACTCTGAGATTCTACCTTTACCTTAAGCTTACATCCTGTTGAAATTTGCTGGTACCATCAAACATTACAAGGGACAGATGGATGAACACAAGCTAATTAAGTAAAGGTTACAAAAAGCAGACTAAATGCAATTAACAGTAAAAACTAAGTATTTTGTGAAAATACACACAGAAGTTAAGCCAGAATTAAAACCAAATGCAGGCTTGCAGGTGTTACAGCATCTAAGTCACTAGCTCCTTGAAAATGTGAATAAGGCTACAGCCAAGGAACCTGCATGGTGAAACTACTGAATGTTTCCTAAAGACAGAGATCAGCACGTTTGAGAATGCTGATGCTCCTTGTGGGACGAGGAACAGAAGAGAGGATAAAGAACTGGTATAGAGGTTATAAGCTCGCAGTTGCCAGAAAAAAAAGACATAAGGGTGAAAACACAGAAAAGGGAATATCTCTGTGAAAGAGAAATTGTTTTCTGTACCACCTCAGCCCAGTGTAAAGAATTAAAGGAATAAGAGAGCGATTACTAAACTGGGAGATATCCCTATTCAGCAAAACACTACGAACACATTTAAGACTTTTTTTTTTTAACATATAAAATCTGTGGGTTTTGGCAAATCTCAATGCTTGAAACAGTTCTCTGGTTGCATACAATATGTAGGGCACAAGACTAAAATTGTAATAGTTTCCTGTGGTTGATCAAAACCCTCAGCTGCAAAAGCTATTTATTGCCACGGAAGGCCAAGGACCACAGCCATTCGGTTTAACGGCTTTCATTATTTCTGTAAAAATGACAAAAAAAAAATCAGGAAATAAATGCATGAATAGGAATGAGAGCATCACAACCACTGGAACAATACAGAAAACACATCAAATTCACTCTGTATGGAAGCTGGGAAAACAGATGACGAACACTCTCCTGGCTTCCTAGCCTCTGACCACAGGATCCAGGAAGGCCTTGAGAAAAAGAGGACCAGGGTGTAGACCTGTGCTGTAGGCAGCAGACCTTTAAGAGGACAAGAGGAAAATGAAACACAAAGCTGCTTTACAGTCCTAATAACGAAAGGGACTGTAGCAGCTCGTCATAATAATTAGAAGACTATTACAAAAAGGGGATACCAAGACAAAAGCTTTCCTAGAGGAGTGTCCTGAGAAAAGTCATACCATCTCCCCTCTTCATTCAACACAACTGGTAACTGACTTACTCATCCTTTTGTCAATATGTCCTGCTGGTAGTTTACAGCTCTGCTTTCATCTCTCTCATGACTTCAGGTAGCAGGGACACAGATCACTCAGAAAAAGTTGAGAAAAAGTTGAAAACTTGTCTACCCAGATATTTACAGAAGCCTCATACCTTCTGCATCCAAGAGTAACAGTTTTTGAAACATGCTTTTCTCATTATATAACCTGTAATTTGGATTTTCGTGGTTCAGTTTATCTATGCACATTTTTAAAAAATAGGTCAAAGCAGTACTTTAAATATTATAGCTATTTCAGCAAGAATCACAGTATATATGGAAAACAGAGAAAGTTTTAGTAAGTTTTTAAAATTTTCATTAGCAACTGTTACACCTCGTTTTTCTTGAAGTCCCAGTTATATCAACTTTTAGACATCAGTTATTTACTAGCAAAAATGCTGTAGAAAGTTCAGTCAAGGTTCAAGAATCCAAGTTAAAAAATGTAACACTCTTCAAAATATAAACATTTTAAAACAATCACTTTCATTATTTTGGGGCCTTGGTTCAGAAATGTGGAGCCATAAAAGGGACTTTTTTTTTCTTTAAATACACCTTACTATTTTTTTCCTACCAGCTGCCATCAAAGATAAGCAGTTGTCAGTGGATAAATTTCTAAGATGCCTTTCTTTTTTAAGCTAAGAAAAAGAACTTGAAAAAGTACTAACGAAAACTTCAGCAGCAGAAATAATAGGAGTTATTACAGTGAAGAAAAACAAGAACATACATGCAGAATTCCCGTTCTTTAACTTACACCACATTTAAAGAAAATCTCCACTCTAAAGAATTGTAACACAGTTCTTTTCCTGGAAGGGAAGGTCTTGTCCTCATCTGTGATGAGCCCACTAAACTTGAGTTTACCAGCCATTCTCTCATTTTTTCCATATGCAGATCTATAGTATAAACAACACTTAAAGTTAAGATGGGCTGGAGAATGAATAACAAGTTTATAGCTGAGTTACATAAGTGCATTAATTTGGGGGATTCAGTTATTTTTCATATCACTTGGTAAAAATTATTTCTGTGCTGTAAATACTCCGTTTCATCACGAAGTTTTGTTTTAAAACACTTGCTTATGAGCTAATTATAAAACTACACAGAAAAAGTACACTTTTATTAATAACAGAAGTAGCAGCACAGTGTTAATTGCATGCTTATTGGCAAACATTCCTTTCATCAATCAGACTATTGGCTCTAGAGGTTCGATTTTTTCAAAAACCATTTCAGATTTATTTTAGTCTACTTGTAACAGTGTTTTGAATGGGCAAAGATAATTATAGCTTACTACTCCTCCAGGAAAAGAATGCATTCAACTCAAAATTTTCATCTCCTTTATTCTGCCTAGCTTATCCATTTTGTATTAAATAAAAGTTACCAATCTTACGTTAATTCATGCAAATTATTTTGTGCATGTGTATCATAAAAACAGTTATCAAAAAAGTCTGTATAATTGAATATATTATCAACTACTTAAGACCTCTATTCTAAAACACTAAGTCACACATTGGAACAAATTAATTTATAGATAGACCCATTAAAGTCATGGAAGGAAAAAACCCTATGTTTCTAAAATCTAAGTTTTTTCCTACAATTGTAATTTAATGTATCAATGTAATTAATGCTTTAAGTACCCAATCCTGTAGCCTGTGAGGGGGCTCCTGTGCCCTTACTGCCAAGAGGTTCGTGGGGCCAAAGTGACAAATCGTTTCAGCATACTGTTTTGTAACCTTGGTCCCACAAAAACATTCAGGATCCTGTTAAAAGTAATGGATTTTATCAGTCAAAAACATCCAGCGTGAACTGACTGATGATGGACCAGAACCAAACATCTTTATGCATACATGAAATGCTACTGAGTTTGGTAATTTCATTTGCACGTAGGTGTCTGAATACGAACTAGAGTCTTAAGTACTTTCCTCTCTACTAAGGTTTTAAAGTATAGAAGGATAACATGAAGTGACAGAAGTGTTATAATCCAAGTGAAATAACATACATGATATCCTGAAACCCTGATTTAAAAGCAGAAGAGGCTGATCAGTGCAGCTTCTCTATGAAGCAACCTTTTTTTTCTTTAAATGTACATGAATAAATTTATTTGTATTTAAAAAGTTACAGATTTTGAGATCTTTCTATCTAATACTGACATCATTTTAAATTAAGATGGAGTACAGGGATGACACCACCAGGGAAAATTTCCAAAGCTTTAACTTCTCACCATTCTATCATCACCTCAAAGTCAATTTTCACCTTTTTCACTGGCTGAATTTGTTATCTTACATTTTGCTTTGGGGCTCGTTTTCTTGCAATATGGCAGTACTGGATTACGAGAATACTGACAAGGCTGTTTGCTAAAAATGAACAATGCCTATATTACAGCAAGTTTGTAATATCTAGAAAGAAAAGGAAGAGCAGACCTGACAAAGCACGCTTATTTGTTAATTACATGCGGATTGCAAATGCTCATACATCTAGTGAGTAATAAGTAAAGCCAAGCCTGAAGTTGCTTGTGAAGATTTTTGACACAAGGAGATTTTTTTACACTCTTGATCACACAGCAAAGCCAGTTACAGGGCCTGAAGAATTAATTACAGATAAGGGCTTAGTATTTACTACTGAAGATAATGCAGGTTCATTAACACCTTGCCTGAACTATTGTTCAAGTATGACAGACCCGCCAGTTAGGAAAACTTAGGGTGTGAGCTACCTATAAGGGGAACAGCCCAGCCCACCTCAAATCCCTTCTGACACCTGTAGATGAGGATTCCAGCAAAATGCACAAAACACAAAGTCAGTAACAGTTAGGGCCATGGACTGGCCAAGGACTAAAGTAGCACAGACAACCTTAATTCTGCCATTGTAAAGCTTCTTAATGCTTCACTTGGTAACTGATTTAAAATCCTCAACACAACTTTCTGTCACTTAAACAAAGACACCATGCAGCATTATTTCAGCAACCAAATACACTTTTTGTTTTTTTTCTGGGATGGCAAAAATACACTAACAACACATGTACAATTGGATTCCTACACATAGGGTTCCACGCTTTTTAAGCAAAGCCCAAACTTTTGAGCACCTTTTGCCTGAAACCGGTCCCAAGTGTACA
Organism: Aptenodytes patagonicus; assembly: GCF_965638725.1. Classification (NCBI taxonomy): domain Eukaryota; kingdom Metazoa; phylum Chordata; class Aves; order Sphenisciformes; family Spheniscidae; genus Aptenodytes; species Aptenodytes patagonicus. The sequence continues at coordinate 127,385,878 of NC_134950.1, forward strand.
ATCCCTGTTTCTTCTGTGCCCTTCCTAACTAACAGTGGATGTCGTCCAAGAATTTACTCCTTACTTGCACCTGGAGTAAGAAATAGAGAAAGGTCCTGCAAAAAATCACAAACTACCTGAAGTATACAAACCAAACAGACCACATAAAATAGAGCTAAACAGTGACCTCAAGAACTGTGCAATAATTTGCATCACAAACAAGAGATGAGTAACAGGTGACACCTACATAAAAAGAGTGAAGTACCCAGCATCTGGATGAAGGGATGCAGGAAAATCTAACAACCAATGAAACCCCCAATTATTATGAGAGGAGATGCTAACCAGCTCAGATTTCCCACCATGCCCAATAACGCTAATCAGTGGCTACAGCACTACATACCCCTCTTTGCTAGTTTACAGAATTCTGTGATAAGGTGTAAAGAAAAACAATGTAAATCACAAATAAAAGTTTCATTAAAAAAAAAAAATCTGCCCAAACTCCTTGAGGACTTGAATATTTAGCTCTTTAACCACTCCTTTCAAGATACAATTTACACCTTTCATTCCAAGTAACGAACACCACACACAAATTAAGAGCAAGGCTTCTGAATAATAGGACCAAATACCATTCTTCCTGCTATTTTTTTTTTAACTGGAAGTAAGGATTAAGAGACAAGAAAAAACAATACCTACCTCTGATTTGTGTACCTATGTATTTAACAAACAATCGGTATGTATAATACAAATGAATACACCTTATATAATACAATATAATACAATTATATATAATATAATATAATACAAATATAATACACCTTAGAAACTAAAATCATGACTATGGTCAAAACACACCAGTGTTTTCAAAAGTTGCAGAGCATGAGGTGTTCTGACGTGTTCTGACACGAAGAGAAGGCTGAAAGCCTTTTGGTTACATTAACACAAGGATTGCAGATGTTATTCTGGATTTTAAACTCTAAAGAATCATAGAATCATAGAATCATAGAATAAATCCTTTCAAACCACTCAGTATTATAAAACTTATTGGAGCATCCCAATACATCTTTCATTTTTTAGTTCTTTTCCCAGAACAGTTCTCTAAATCTAGTGTCAAACAACTTGAGGAAATCACAATTATCTTTTCCCTTCATGTTCCCAACACAGGTCAAAGACACTAGGAATATCAAAAAGGTCATTCTCATTCAACTCCCTTCTTGATGGTGTCAACTTATGTTCTTAATCACAAATATTACCTAAAGAAGTTTAATTAAAAGCTGAAACTGTTCTTCCTTTTACTTATACATTTTTGCTCTGTAAATTCAACATTGTTTTATCTTCCATTATTTTTTCCTTTCTATCTTTTGAAGCTATAATTTCATTCCTTTCAATATATTCTTCTAGCTCTGTCTTTCTGCCCATGCCACTTTGAAACAAGTCACAACCATTCTGCAAGCCCAATTCTCTCCTTCCACTGATATACTGCTGCTGTATTTAACAGCCTAGATTTCCACATGATGGTAAGAAACAGACATTTTAAGTAGCTTAGGAAAATTATGAAATCAGTCTTCAACCCCTCTGTTTTTAAGACCCAAAAAAATGTCCAGAATAGGTACCAAAACCTGTATCGTGTATCTAAGCTACTGTAACTCTTTACACATTTGTGAATCTTTGACTAGGGATCCAGACATCACCATCTGCAAATGACAGCTATAACCAAGTGCACATTAAAAAGAAAATGACTTTCTAATAACCCATTACCTCTACTACTGCAAACAGCACCCTACAGAGTTTTGCAAGTGCTGCATACAAAAATCAACTTCAGTGCTGAGCTGCAGCACATTCATTCTGAAGAAGGATAAAACAAAATAGCGTAACATAAAATTTTGTCAACAGATTTATCTACCAATTTATTTACTGGATGCAATCACCTAATGACACAGCCACAGTTCCTTCCCAAACTGTGGCTGTCAAAAAACTCCTCCCATACAAATCACAACATAATTCACAGGTTCTACATTCTGAGCTTCAGAGGACTCCTTGATAATTCAATCCCTACTGCCTGGCAAAGCCATGAGAATATTTCTGTCTTGTGACCATAAAACGAAGCATCGGTCATGGTTAACAATTTACTAAACTGTGATTCTCTCTCTTTTTTCTTGTATGTAAGCCAAAAAGCAGTTAACAATGATGACATTAAAGACTACAGCACCGAGGTATCTGAGTTAACACCTTACTGATATGAACAGGGCAGCTCACACCTCTTGCAGCTATTGTTCCAGTTTCTCTACAACCTCACTTAGACATCTCTGCTTTTAGTTCACATTCTGAGGTTTCCCAACAGAGCCGTAACAGCCAGGGACTGATGGGGGGAAGTAAGCAAAAGATACTGGATAACAAGGTAGCAGATTTAGGGAGGTGTCAGTAAGCAATGCCACTGCCCAGCAGATGAATCTCAGTATTGGTGTCACATAGCATGTACCCAAAGTACATCCTCAGTAGTCCTACCACAGCTAACATACAACACGGATTAGGAGGGACGTATAATGTCACTATAGACATAATTAGGGAAGCAGAACACTGATGAACTTCAGCGTTTGGAGACATCCTTTTTGCTATACACTGAATGCGCAACAGCTTGAACTGAGCTAATGTAATAACCGGACTTTTTCTAAAGGACAACTGGGAGCAAAATTACGCTGTAGATGAACAACGACCACCTGAAATGCAGCACTAAGTTTTACAACATTTTCTTAATTTAATAACACATCAATGCTTAGATGATACGATCAACAAAACAGAACTTGACGACTCTACGAATGTCCTGTTTGGAGGTCCTGGAGAGCCAGGCCCAGGACAGGCTTCCATCAGAAATCAAAAGCTTGGCCTTGGCTGGCATCCTTCAGCTCTTGAAGACGGCAGCCACAGGCCGCGTGGACCAAGGTGCACAGTCACAACCGCAGCAGTTCACCACCAACTACAGGTGTCTCAACACCTTGCATTAGCTGAAGCATTCCAACACCTCGGTGGGTTCATTCTGCCAGGGGATTAGCCTTTTAACACCAACATACCCAGCCGAAGGCACCTGCCTCAGAACAGGGCGAATGAGTGAATATTACGTGGGTGTAAGGACACGGGCTTAAATGCACTTCTGGGGATACGTGGCTGTAACCGCTCGGACAAGATCTCGGTAACACGAAGCCGAGGACCACATAACCTCGGTATTTTGCCTTTATATTTGTTTCCCAGGCTGGGAGACTACAGCGGGCCGGGTGGCGGCAAGGCCCCACGGGCACCTCGACGTCCCGGAGCGGCCCGCGCCGCCGCTGAGGCGAGGCCGGGCGCCGCGCCTTGTCGTTGGAGGTCACGACCGCAGCTGGAGGAAGGGCGGGAGGACGCAGCGGGGAAAGCGCTGCCCGGAGGGCGCCAGGAGCCTGTTGCGGGCGGCGGTGCAGCCCCACCCCACCGAGGCTCGCGGAGGGCGGACCGAGCCCCTCAGGGCGGCCCTTCCCAGCACCCGCCGGCGGTGCAGCCCGGCCCGCTCCCCTCGCCGGCGTGTGTGAGGGGGCAGCGGAAAGGGGCGGGGATTTCCCACAGGAAGCCCTGGCGAGGCGGGCGGCGGCGGCGGCGGCGGGGGGGGGGGGAGCGGGGAGGAGAGAGGCCGCTCCGCCGCCGCTCCCCCTTGCCCTTCGCTGCACGTGCGAACCGCCGCACGCCGCCCGCCCTCCAGCGCGTGCGGCGGCCGCCCCTACCTGCGGCGCCAGGGGCAGGCTCCATCTGCGGCTCCACGCTACGGCGGCAGCTGCGCACGCTGGGCAGCCAGCCCCAGCCCCTGCCCCCTGCCGCGCAGGCGCGGCACAGCCGAGCTCCACCCCCTCTTCCCCGCACCGGGCAGAGACTGGGGGCGGGCGCGCGCAAGGCGAAGGGCGTTGAAAGCAGGCGGGGGGGCGCGCGCGCGCGGGGGGGGGCGGGCGGCAAAGCGCATGCGTCGATTGAGCCGCGGACGGGGGTGCGGAAGCCTGGGCGCATGCGCCGTGTGGTGGGGCGGGCGGGCGGGCGGCGGTGAGGCACCGTGACTGAAGTGGCAGCCGCCGCTTTCCCGCCCTTGCGCACCGTGCTCCCGCCGCCGGGGCAAGGTGCGGTGAACGGGGCTGAGGGAGGGAGGGAGGGAGCGTGCGTGGGCGGGCGGGCGGGCTCGGTCTCTGAGAGTCGCTGAGGGGTCCCCGCAGGTCCGGGTACAGAGAACGCCAGCTTCCCCGGGAGCCCCATGCAAACTTCCGTGCGGGTGGAGCCCCTGACAGGCCTGCAGGCTGGGGTGCCGCAGCCTCCGGCCGAGGGAGCCTTTGGGGTGCCTGAAGCTTCCGCAGCAAGAGCTTGAAGTGGAAGATGAGAATTACAGTGGTGGCCACTTTTATCGATGAGTTTGTGTGTTCCCAGTATATGGGCAAGAGACCCTCTCTCCTGTCTCTCTAAACAGTCTCTGGGACCATGTTCCTGTGACAGGTGTTCAGGCGATGGAGGAATCAGGAAATTTAGTGTCCCACCAGAAACTCGGGCAAAATACTATTATGGAAATTCCTGTTGGCATCGTGGTCAGCCTAGCAAAATGCAGCGCTTGGGTTACTCCATACCTCAGCTACTTCCAGCTTACATTTTTTTACCTCTATTTGTGGAGTTCAGCATAAAGGATTTCAAGTATCTCCATTTTATGTTGTGTCAATGTCCTGTCTTTTTTTTAAGCATTGTATACGTAAGAAAAGGACCTTGCCATGTAAAACATTGCATAATAAATGCTACCAATCAAAAGGTCGAACATGCTTTTGATACGCTATAGAGGAATGAAAATGGGCTACCAGCTGCCTGGTTATTAAGAAGATTCAGGTTTTAAGACAAAATTTGAAGAATGGTGTGGTTGCTCATGAAAAACTTCTATACAAATGAGGAGGTCTATAGAAAGAATACAAAATGCTTTTTTTGGATAGTGTCACTAGAAGTTTGGTAGTGTTAAAAATGACTAATTTATCTGTGTGTCCTTTTGGTCTGCCTATGTAAGTAAGCAGTGAGACATATGTGAAGTATACTTTAACGGCAGAGGAGTAATTCCGATATCTTTTATTTATGAGTTTCTAGTATATTTAACTGACCAGTCTTTCTTTAGTTATTAGTGGCATGAGGCAAGGCTGACCACTTCCAGAAACAAAACATGGAATAAAAAGGCCTGTGAGAAAGTACCGTACATTGAAAAACCTGAGAACATGATTCCCTACAAATTAAGAGAAATGAAAAACAAGGAGACGTAGTAAGAGCTGAAAGTCAGGACTTGTTTTAACAAATACAATCCAGAGTTTTCAAAGAGCCTACTCTCTTTTCCTACCAGCCTCTTCAACATTTTAGACTGACAGCTGATATGGAAAATTAGTCCGTTTATGCAGTAGTCTCTTACACAAGACTGCAAAAATTCTTCTAAATATAGCATTTCCACTGTTATCCTACATTGTTACATCCTGTTCAGTGGACAGGATCTGAGCTTTAAACATTACATTCTCAGGGAAGTGAGAAGTCCAGGAGTCTTCCCCAAACACCATATAGACCTTATATGCCTCTGGAAGATAACAATAAGCAGTCTAGAAAAAAGTCAGTAGGAAGAATTTCGATCGCGATTACCATGCTATTTATTCTTAAAATTAATTTTCATTAAAGGTATGAGTTTCAAGTCCACAGTTTTTTCCCAGATTTACATTATTTTCCCCATATAAAAATTCAGTCCCTTTATTTGAAAATGGAATGTTTCAACTTGAGGCCACACTAAGAGCCAAGTTCTTCATGCCAATACGTTCAGAGAAATTAGTAGAGCGTGATGTAGGCAAAATCTTCCACATGAATGCTTTTGGCCTTACTGATCTAGAGCATTTCTGTTACAGAGCATTAAGTGTCTTCATGCCTTTTTTTTTTAAATCCACAAGTTTGATCTCATTCCTTAGAGTAAAATGTGGATATTACAGTTGTTTTCTGTAACTTTAAACTGTACCACTTCAGTAAGTGTTTATACACTGATTTGAGAATTTTAATTGAACAGGGCTGTAAAAATGCAACATATCAGTTTATTTGTATTTCTTTTATTAAGGGGTTTTGGACTATGCCACTTCTGCAATGAATGTTAGAGAGTGTTAAAAAAAAAAGATACCAGCCAATCTGCGAAGAGTTATTACATATATGCAATGAGAAAATACAAGAAAACACGTGATACAAAAAGGAGCTTTCAGCATGAGAACCAAAAAGGAGAATGTACACTTACAATAGTAAGTTGAATTTAAAAAAAAAAAAGTAATTTTTGCTGTTGTTAAACTCTTGGCTACTGATATTTATATATGCCCTGCAGAATCAGAACTGGGAAGATTTCTTTTATTTAAGATGAAGATCTTTGAATTTAAATGTCAGCTCTATGTATTGTTGTGTTAATTTGATTGTTTTCAGGGATGGGATACTAGGCTAGACAGAACTTTGCTTTGGGGTAGTATTTCTCTTCTTTGATGAAGACCATGAATACAAAAAGAAAAGTCCAACAACTTTGTAACTCGGGGAAGTTGTCCTTTCCTGCTTCTTCTTCCAGTAACAGGCCTGGAAAGCAGAAACGGGATTTTTCTGCAAGTCTTATTTTCATGTGTGACGGACAAGAATGAAGAATGCGAAGAACTGCAAGGGAGTAAGAGACATCTTGGGGAAATAAAAACAAATAAAAAAGAAAAAATGGATAGAACAACTTTGTTCTGGAGATTTGCAGGGCAGAAATAGTTTTTGAGTGAGAGAATATGCAGATGTGGGTCTGATAATAGTCTTATGCTATTTGGGGCTATTAGAAAGTATTGGAAATGAGAAAATACCAGAGAAAGTGTTATCTTGACAGATAAGTAAATGAGACTGGCATTATATGGAGCAGGAATGGCATAAGTAAGACAGTAAAACAGAAACTGTCCACAAAGGGCTTTAAATTAAGATAAGTAGCTTGTGTCTGACTTGGGAGTCAGTGCAATGATCCCAGGACGTGGTACAGTGGCTGACTCAGTGATGCAAGAAAATTATTTTCTTACAGCAGTTTGAACGAATATAAGCAGAACAATTTTCATGACCAGAAAGGAGGAGGTTACTGTGTTAGACATGTGAGGTGTTAAGAGCCATATAAAGAATTTTAGTAGCATAGATAAAAAAGCTAAACACTTTGTAAATACATGTTCTGCATGCTTTTGTATGCAGTCTAGATGTAAATTAGATCATCAACCTATAGAGAGAGAAAAGAGAGATTTACTTCCTTCATTCATGTGGACGTGCCTGTTACGTAAACTCCACCTGTAGGAGCATCCAAGGGTATAAAGGGATGGTTTCATTAAAAAAAGAAAAAAAGAAAGAAAAAAAAGTGCAAAGTAGGTCTCCCTAAAACATGAGGTCTAACTTGCATCTTATCCCAGGAGAGAGTTTTGAAATGGCATCTGGCGTATGTAATTTGTGTTTAGTCAAATCTTTTTTAATACGAATCTTGCACAAGTTCTGCAGCCCTTGAAGTTATGCTGAAATGTGTGGGGCTTTTGCTGTGTAGCACTTCAGTACAAGTTAGTACCGTATGCTTCATTTAACTGGCTTACTTATCCAGAAAACTTGCTTAATTGGGACACCTCCCAGGGCATTGATGTAAGACCAGTAGTACTTAATACACACAACTGTTACTTAACAGGGCCTTAATGGGACAGTGGCTACTGCTTAATAGTATCTTCCCCTGCTTATTCAGTGCTGCCTATGTCATCTGTCTGTTACAGTCTCTTGGAACTTGTCTATACAAGGAAAATTTTCCCTGCAATTAATTCCCTGAGGGTAAAATGTTGGGTGCTCTAGAGAAAATAGACTGGTGACAAAGGTCACAATTTTCTGTGCTGATTATTACAGCGGGGGAAATTTGGTAACTTCCCTTATAGTCTTGAAGGATGCTTGAGATAATGTTTTTCTTATAAAATTAAAAATAAAAATGCAGTCATAAGTAGTGTTGGATTGCAGTCATTTCTGTGTTTCTACGATTCATATTGTCATTTGATTAGTTAATTGCCCATTTTCAAAAGTGTGAACATATTTTCACACTTCAACCAAGACAGCGTTAACAATGAAACTATAGATAGCAATAGAGATTCATTATCTATTGCACAAGTCTCAGCATCTTGTTCATACCAGATAAAGAGAGCCTATCTTTCTGCACACAGGTGTGATTTTTTTTTTTAAACTCCAAACAATAGCCTTGGTCAAATGAGTTCAAAGGACTATTTTCAAATGGCACCTCTTCAACATGTTCACTGTTAAAGTTTTTGATCTTGTTTCATGAAATATAACTTCCAGTAAAAGGCTGTGATTCTTTGCTGAGCTTACCCATGTGAAATACATTCACTCATAGGTGAGAGATGCGGGGGAGCTTTAAATGAGAATTAACATTTAGAATCAAAGAAACATTTCCTTCTCTTCTTAAGGGAGAATACTTTTACTGAAACCACTGTAATGTTGTTCAGGGCCTTATCTGCAATTGGCATCTGAGATTTTCACTGGCTGGAGATGTCTTCCAGAAGAGGGAAGAGATGAAGGAGGAGTTTGTAGTGTCTTTTTGTTGTAAGTAAGTTGCAACATTTTATATTTATTCCCCCATATAAAATTAAACCCATCCATATGTCTGTTTTCTAAAGGTTTAAGAATTGGAGGTCTTTACAGCAGAATCTGCTATTGTAGGAAGAGGAAGCACTAGGCATGCTGAACTATTTCTGTCCTGTCGTATTAATCTATAATTCTGCTTGTTCTAACGAGTGGATACTAGTAGCTTGCACACCTCTGAACCTGCAGCCTGACAAGTCTCACATAACTGATGTGAGACTTTTGCAGATCTTCACAGTGCAAGCACTAGCGCTGTGTTGCCTTGGCCTCTCTCTTGCTCTAGAACTGCAGCTGGCGTGTTGCTAGGTGGCAAGCTCTATGGTGTCAGTGCCTATGTCGAGTCCTGTGGCCTGTCTCTTACCACTTCAACAAGATTGAAACCTTTCCCTTCATGGGCCAGGCCTTTCCACTCATGATTCGGGGGAGCTGGAAGCAACCGATCAGGGCGACTACCATAATCTGTTCGTTTTCCTACCATGACAGATATGATCAAAACATGTTTTTTTTTATAAAAGCTTTCCTCCCTCCTTTAGTTTTTAGGTGTTTAAGAGTGATGCAACAATAATAATGATGAACACTTAGCTTCTCCATATTCACCAGTCTGGAAAATTCAATCTGACTTTAAATTTAACACTACTCTGCTAAGGAGCCTCAACTGTCCAGCACTGTGGTTTTACTTACTGAGATATGGATGTTATCAAGAAGTAGTATTGGCAGTCATAGAACTCCATAACCTGAAGTTCAGTAGGGGGAAAAAAAGTCTTACATGCTTCTTTGTGTTCATCCATTGCTTTGGAAATCAACTTCTTAGTTCCTAGTATCTTATCTATGTTGTGCAGTTAAGCACTTGCCTGTTTGTAAGTACAGGAGTCTTATTGTTGAAGGCAGTGAAATTATCGTATCACATATTTTTGAGCTGAGAAATAAATTCTCATTGGAGCTGCAAACAAATGTGATTTCTATCCCCGTCTCCCTTTCTCATCTTTTTTATGTTGCTGAGTGTGGTTTTATAGCTGCTGTACTTTCGTCTGCTGACATTCATTTTAGTGTTAAGGGAGCACTGAATGCAGGGAAGGGAGATCTGATTTGAAAACTCAGCTCTCGGCATGTATTTCCCGGCAATATGATTCTGGTATGTTCCTAATTATCTACCTTACTGGGATATTTACATCCTTAACTAACACAGGTTTTGTGCAACTCCAGTTCTGATGGCTGGTTGGTGGAGGTGCGGCAAGGGTTAGTTGCTGTTGATGTCGCAAACCATAGTATCATCTGTAGAATCCTGAGTTTTTTTCAGACTGATTAATGTAACATGTTGTAGTACATAGAATCCAAATGAAAACTCAAAAGATTTATCCCATTGATTCCAGTTGTGTTTAGAAGGTCATAAGAGCCTGACGACTTCTATATTCAAACTCTTTGCTGCAAAGCATTTAATTAACCATCTCCTTTGCTTTACAACCAATGTTCAACCTTTATTCACAACTGAAACGTATATGAGGATAAATAATGTAATGAAGCTGGATACAAAAATGGATACTCAATGGAAACCCTTGGCAAAGTTACTTACAAGATCTTGGAAGTGCTAGCCAGTTCTGAAATTTCAGTGACAATGGTAATAATTTTAAGTTAGGGCAAACTGAAACTGGGAGTTGAATACAGATAGTATGATTCAGGATTTCATAGTCAATCTCTTTGCTCTCCAATTAAATAAGTGTTTAAGGTGTGACCTATATTTCTCGACTGTTCCTAACAAGCTGCAATTTGGGATTATAGATTTTACATAAATATTTATATTATTTACCTATCTTCGGCATTAGTCTGATCATTGTGCATTATTAACATCATCATCAGGGATTGGGGTCTGTTTCTTCAGGCATTATCTGCATATCTGTTCCAAAAATCTCATAATGTAAACAGCTGAAATGACGTAACAGGCAGAATTGAGTAAGGGCAAAGAGAGCAAGAAGACATTACAAATGTCATATTTGGTATGAACACATCTATTGCATATCTGTTATCATTATACATATGTGATATATGTGGAATGTAGTATATGTATTATGTATATAGGTATTTAATTCTCTTTCCTACCTATCCTATAGAATTAGGAAGGAACGTAGCACCAAAGAAGACATGATTGAACAGTGATGTGTAAAAGAAAGTGTAACTAAGGTTTAACTTTCTGTCATGTTTTTACATAACTCGGGCTAAGTGTTAATCAACTCAGAAAAGCAGGCATTTTTGGTCAGGCTATTTCGAATTCATTGTTTCTTGGAGTTGTTTTACACAACTTTTTATAACACCTTTTATTTAATTTCAGTGACTAATTCACATTTTAGAGAAAAATAGTTAGTGCTCTAAACTTTCAGTAAGGTTCATAACATCTCTGAGATTTCCCAGAACTTCTACAACAAAATTATGGGAGATCAAATTTGATAATTCTGGTAAGTCAAAGGCTTGAAACAAACAGAATATTATTCTTTCAGAAATTAACAATTACATAAATTAGCATAGAGAAGTAGAAAAGCATAGAAAACAAGTAAAACACCCATCCTCCCAATCTTTCTGTGTTTTACTTTGAATGGGAATTTGGAAATGTAACTAAATCCACTGCAGAGGGTAAATCAACTTTTTTTTTTCCTGAGCACTGTGTTCTATGACACAAACATGTAAATCTCGCTCAGTATCATAATTTGTATTCAGTTAAGTACCAAAAAGTTGATTGCAGAGTGTGATGAATCAATTCCCATGCTGGGATAAGCCGTAGAAAGGGGAAGCTGAAGTTTGAATTTCATCATTGTCTGATACTGAACAGCAGATTATACTGAACAGCAGATTATAAGTAACAGCAAGATTTTATCCCGTGTTCTAAAAAAACATTTCATTTGGAAGTTCAGAATAACTCTTTTTCACTTGGCTATGGTATATGCTGTTGCTAGCATCTATAGAAATAAAAGGTCTGTTTGTTCTGAGGGTCCTTTCTCCCTGTTTAGAAAAGAAGGTTTTAAGATGTGGAAATTTGCATAGCTTGGTATTTATTTCCTCAGCTAGAAAATCTTAGCAAAATGGAGACAGCCAAGTTAGCTGGAGAAATCATAGCACCTTTAGAGAATCACAATTTTATTTTTTTTAGTATGTTTTTATTGGATTCTTAACAAGTGCTTCTTACACCTTCTTGTTATGCTTCTTGATTTTTCATTCCAGAAATATATACTGTAAGTATAGTATCTTAATGTTACATTTTTTCTTCCATTGCTATTTCATGTGTAGAAAAATACTTGTTATTCTTTTCTCTCTATTACAAGTGTGACAGCTTGGCCTTGCATAAGGATCACTTTTTGTCAATTTTAGTGGATGAAGAAGCAGTATGTTGCAAAACTTTATCTACCATCTCTGGCAAATGGTATTCTTGTTATGGTTCCAATTTTGAACCCATTGGTATGCCAGTTATGCTGTCATCCAGTATCCTCCAGTTCATTAATATAATTCAGTTTTTACCACAGTTCATCTCCAAATTTGTCATATTAATTGTCTTTCTTGCCATCCTTTGTTGTCCATGAAAGTTTTTGTTTACTTTTTTAAACATAAAGGTTTTATTGGTGAGTGGCACCTGATCTGTACCAGTATTGACAGATGTACTAATGCAAATGAGGTGTGTGGCTGAACTGGAGTTTCTGCAGATGCACTTTTCCAGTCCTTTCATATTCATCTGCTTCTTGCTTAGCCATTTACACGTTAACTTGCTTTTTACCATAAAAAGCAATCCCTAACCTGGAATGACAAGTCATTAAAAATACTGCGTATGCATGGGTGCTACCATTTTGAAGTTTTGAAATGCATTTGCACTTTTACAACAGTGATGGTAGCTATTAATACTGTAACTGAAAGTAAATAAATACCTTTGTAATTCAGCTCTCATATTCTTTGAATTGACTTGAAATTAAGTCTTGTTAGTCAAAAAATCAGGGGAAATTTTGAATTTAATTTTTTTTTAAGCTCGTGTGGTTTACACAAGCAGGAATATATGTTAATTAAAAAATTGAAGCAGTTTGCTATATCTTTAAGCTTCTAGAATAGTATGATGTTTAAGAATGTCTCTCATTGATTTCAGTTGTAGATTTCATTGTGGAAGACAGAGCTACTTACATGTACAAGACTTAGAATATAATCCTAACTAGGACCATGCGGTGTAAGTGCAAGCAAAGGACCTCTAGGAAGGTGTAACCAGTTGTGGTGGCAGCTTAAGCTCCATTCGTGTTCTTATTGTGTCTTCAGCAAAGATAAAGGATTGTTCCAAAGAAATATTACGGTACCTAGCTTTATATAATTAAAAGATCATTTTGAACAATTTAGCATTAAACTAAAATGACTGTCCAGACGATGATTAGGACATCCATCTATTGAACACAATTTGTATTGAATTCTGTCTTACGTAGCCAAAGTTCTGCCTGAGTTAATGCTCAGCTAGAACATGACAATTGCACAGACATAATTCTGTTGATATCCAGGGAACATATTTTGGCCATTTTATTGACTTTCTGTTCAGCAAGCCGTGTTCTGCTTTTAACCTACAGAATTAAAAATGTCCACTTCAGCATAATTTTTTCCTCATAATTTCATTCCATTGGTATAGCAAAAACCCCACAGTGTACCACCATCTGCAAATTCTGAGTACCAACCAGGTTAGGCCCCAGCAGGCTTCCAGCTGAGGAGCTCTGGTTCCTTGACAGGGGTGACACTCAGTCTCCAGGGTCGAGGCCATAGAAGGCACCTTAGGGAGACCTCCTGCTAGTGGTGAACCAACACTAGGAGGGTGAGAAGCAGCTGCAGCGAGAGCTGCTCGCCAGCCTGCCTGCTGGAGGTACGGGGCTATGGCAGCACAGAGCCAGTGTGGGGGAAAGCGGCAGAAGCGCGGTTCTTGCCAGGTTAGGGAATGTGTAACAGAGCAGCTGTTGGATATGCAGTGACAGTTACCACGACCACCATGGCTTTGCTGGCTGACAGCATGTCTCCCAAAGGGGGGTAAAGCATGGGCTACTCTAATCAGATGTTCATTCGGAGAAAAATGAACTTTCTGTCATTCAAGTCCTTGTGGGTACTGCAAAGAGAACAAAAGAATACAGTCATTAAAAAAAAAAGTCACTGGCTACTGACCTACCTGTCAATAAGCATTAAAGAAATGTGATGCTACTGCTGAGAAACTATCAAATTTGCTTTAAAGAGCAATGCTAATGTCAAATATGAAGTCAGAATCGGCGTTGATTTGTTACAATCATGCTGGAAACCAAGAGATGCTTTTGGTTTTATTGTGAAGGAAGAATCCTCCACAACAGATGATACTTGCGTTAACAAGGGAGAAAATCTGCTGCTGAAATAGGGAGAGAACAGAGGGGGAAAAAGGTAGTTTTTCATTCCAGGCACAGTTTGGATATAGTTTATTCCTCACAGTTCACAACAGCAATTAGGCTCTGTAAATTGGCAATAAACCCTGAGAAAGGGTGAACATATTGTCAGAATAGTGTTTTTTTTAAAGAGGTGCATTCAGTCTGACTCAGGGAGGAGCTGGAGTCTGTGGTAAAGGGAGAGTAGCAAGCACTAACATACTTCTAACTCATTGGAGTTAGAAACTGTGCTACTGTAAAACAACAATTTTTCTAGGAAGTATCTGCAAGACTCTCCTCAGAAGAAGACATGCACACACCAGTTCCATTTCTGCAGACTTAAATTCATATCCTGTTTCAGAAAAGAGAAAGAGCTTTGTGGTCTCACTTCAGCTTTTACTGTGTTTGATGTACATCAGAAATACCCTCCTAGCTTTTCACACACTATCAGTCAGAAGACTACTGTAATTCTCTAAGTGCTGTGCTGTTCTGGCAAGGTGGTTTTGCCATAAACTCTTCTTAGCACTTTTTCATTCAGTTTCTCTCTCCTCTGTCACTTACTTCAGACCACTTCTGACTTCTGCAGTAAAAAAACCCCAACTTGTAGTGTATATAAACATGAATGATACTTGCTTAAAACAAGTGGGTTTTTTTTACTTCTGTCCGTTCCATAGTCATGTATGAAGCTTCTACATTTTTCTTACATCTTGGTGCTTAATCGGAAGGCCATATAGACATTTGGGCCTTTGGGAGAGATTCTTCCTGCTTTTCATTTAAAAGCAGGTCACTGCTTTTATTGATTTCTGGGCTACCAGATATTGTATGTGTCAATGTCAAGTTTTAGGTCTCCTCTTGTGTTGGTATTGGTGATGAAGAATCCAATATTTGGGTTGTATGGGCACACACCTAGGTCATTTTACCATTAAAATTACCAGAGAACCAGAAATGCTCTCCTGTTTTCAACTAACAAATCTCAATGCTGTTCAAATATATTTAGAAAGTTCATTTGTATAATTGTTTTGGTTTTTTTTTTCTTTTGGCATTTCCAGCAAAAACTCAACAAAGCACTTCTTTTTTTCTTTTACTATTTTATAAGAACTAGGCTCATTCCTGGAATGTTAATATTAGTGTTACCCATCTTAGAGAAGAAAATGGAGATTAAGAGAGGGTGAGTTATTTTCTTGCAAAAATGATGATGAATGATGACAAAAATGTCCATGGGGAAATATGTAAAACTATTAAGGTGTGTAGGAATTAAATGGTGTTTAATTTAAGATTTGTATAATCTGTCTGAAATACAGAAAACTTTGAAGAATGTTGCCAAACTTTTAGCTAGAAATGTATGAATTTCTGTCCAGATCTTATTGTAAATGTTAAAATTAATTCTGACCCAGATTTGAAAGGAAAGATCTTATATTTTTCATATTAAAATTGTTGATATTTTAATATTACCAGGAAAATTTCTTGATAAAGCTTATAAAACTGAATGCCCATTTTGGCTGGGGAAACTATCTTCTCTCTGTCAAATAGCACTGGATATTTTGCAACATCCAGAAGTGCAGACCAACAGCAGTCTCTTTGAGGAGAGGATCTCAGAAGATTCAGATCCCTTAAAACTGCTCAAACCTTCCCATGAAACTTAGGAATACAAACCACAGAATAAAGTGGGTATGTTTATTAATGACAGTCTTTTTTTTCCCCCCTCTTCAATTCCACTGTCTGGAGACTGCAGCAGAAACCGTGTGACCAGATTAATTGCCTTTCAAATAAGTTCTTAAATTAACCTTCTGTACTTGAAAACATAAGCAAAACTAAGAATACCTTAAGCAACCCCAAACATTTCCAAATGTGTGCAGTGCATTTCGTGGGACAGGCATGTACTATTTCTTCTCAGCATAAATTAGTGTATTGCAAAAGGAAAAAGTAAACCTAATACTTGTATGTATAAATTAAAAAAGAAATCCTTGCAAGCAATCTAGGAACTGGTCATTCAGCTGACAAGGTTTTTGTGTGAAGTCTGCATATGAGGTGCAGTGTGTTGAATTTCCAGTCTGAAGTTCAGGCAGAAGAGAAACTACCTCAACAATTACATTCAGGTATGGAGAGAGAAATGGACACTTTCTTACTGACTTACTGAGCTTGGCTTTGAATTGGCTGGTTTCGGACTATAGGAGCAAACTTTCTCCACTTGTGCCATACTAGTTTACCGTGGCCCAGAGTTCCCTTTTTCCAGTAGAAATGGGATAAAGTTACCAATCAGGTACTCTGTAAGCCATCTTTATGTGGTTGAATTGATTCCTTTGTCATGTTAAGGCACCTTTCTGGACTGCTTGGGAAGGAGCTCTGACAACATCGTTGCTTTAAAAAGTCCAGCAACAGGGTAAACTCTGCCTACCTTTAGCAGCTGTTTTCTTTAGATTCTTTCATTCCCTCTTAAGCAGGGTCAGACTTTATTTGCCTCATGCCTGTGACCTACAGTACCCAGTGGTCTACTCTTTACAGTCACAGGCTTTGAAAAGTATCCCTAAATACTCACTGTGCTTGGTCTGTGCAGCTGTCCTGAGGCAGGTGGCTTAAGGGCAGCTATGATTATTTCAGAGTTTTCTGAAAATCTGAATTGGAACATTCTGGGCAGTTTTTCAACATAGTTTGCTTTTATGCTATATTATCTTTTAACAATAGCTGCCCATTTTTTTTGTCATCTTTCTGATGCACCTGTTCCATATTTGCCAAGGGTTGTCCTTCTTCAGCAGGAAATAAAAGTGGCCCTGTGAAGATGGGTTCTGTAATCTTCTTAACATTGTGAGTCTAGAGGACAAGAAAGAGAGGAATAGAGGAGGCATGTTCAGCAAGGAACGAGGAAGAGCAATAAATGACTTAAAGTTCACCAGAATATCAAACAGCTCTTGAGATAACTAAAAGGGCTACTACCAATCACTTTGAAGAAATCACGTGGAACCTATACCCCAGCAGTACTTACAGTGGCCAGACAGCTCTGGTTTTTGGTGTGGGAGCACTGATTTTTCCACCCATCCCAATCTAGCAAGGCAGTGTATTAGGCCTTCTACTCAGCTGGAGGGGAGAACAAAGACAATTGCTGTCCTGATCCAAACATTAGTGTTCAGCTGTTTTCATAGGCTGTTAAATGTCTCCTGGAAGTGTTCCTGTTTATTGCTGAAGTGTCTTATTTTGTGAAAGCAATGATATGTTTAGTTTGTTCTGCAAAAAACCCCTCTGAAACCCAAAATCTAGTATCCCCCACTAGATTTGTAAAATTTACCAGCAATTAATCGAAACTCTAGAACATGCCAAGGCCAGTGTATTGATGAAGTTGTAAAAACTAATATTAAGTGATGTGTTGCTTGACTATGTCATGTTGTCAGTGCTTTTAAGACCTCCCCTTCACAGTTCAGCACCTCAGTGTGCTCTGCCAGAATGACCAGGCAACCACTCTGTTTGTCCTGACAATGTGTCCCCCTCTCTTCCTGTACCTTCACAGATGCTCTAAACCCAAAGTGCATCAAGAACAAGGGGAGTATTTGTTCCAACTGCTGTGTCAGTCCACCAAACAAATATGCAATATGAAGTTACGGCATGGAGAGGAGTGATTTTAGGACTTTCTACTTCCCTGAGAGGAGGGCTAGTAGCCTGCAGAGCTTTGGGAAAACGTTCCAGAAGACAGTGGACCGGCCGGAGGAATAAGGGACACTTGAGAGAAGTACTCAGATAAAGGTTCTGGTTTTTGCTCTCAAGCCTCTTAATGTAAATAAGAACATGCTGTATTGTTAAGGAGAGCGAACATTTCATGCACTCTAGTGAGTTTAGACCATGGCTGTCTGTCAGCATAAATGCACTCATCATTTTTTCTAGTTTAACCCTATTTTGGTAATAGTTTCAGTTTGACTCATTATTACTCACGGGAGGACTTAAGGTGATGGAAACCTTCAGAGTTATGAGAGATGTTATGTAATCTCATTAATCATTTTGTGTTTGCAATGTATTCTATAACTTTAATTTTTAGTAATTTGAATTCTTTATAGTTAAATGGCCAAAGTATCTGGGCTTCCTATCAAAGTTTAATTGTAAATTGTTACAAAAATGAATAAGTTACATGAAGCTGATTAGCAAAGCTTGTGGAAAAAGCTTTTGGTGAGAGGGTAGCTTAGGATATATTTTATGGGCTTGTCCAGAGGTAGCATGTTTTTGGAAAAAAGATAATTAGGGTAATTAGGAAAACTGTAAGTAAGACAGGCTCTTTGTGTTGAGTAGCAGCACAGGAAAAAACGGTGTCTGGTGAAAGGTGGCACAATTTTTCTTCTTACTGAGCTTCCTTTTAATTGTATGAAACATTTTGGGTTTGTGTTGCCTCCAGATAAAAATGTAGGAGGCTGAGAGATTTTTCTTTGGTACAGGAGGAGAGAGGCAGAGAAAGGAAGAAAAGAATAGTGAAGACGTTGGCAGAAAATAATATTTGGCATCATAAAATCAGTAAGATATGAACCTCCTAGTTTGAATAAGCACACAATATTTTCACAGGTTTACAATTTCAAACGTTTGCATTTGAATGAGAATGACTTTTTATATTTATATAGTTATGTCTGGTCTTATTTTTTGACATGAAATATTTGTGTTGTATGTGCTATCTGAACTTTGGAAAGTATACCCAAAATACAGTGACAATGGTGGTTTTGTGAGGCTTGCTGAAATTACATAAGCTCTGTGCCCTTTGGATAAGATCATTTCTCATCTCATTTTTTGAATATTTGCTTGTTTTCCTAAAATACTGAACAGCCTGTGTCAAATTCTGGTTTTCAGTGCAACAATAGCACCCTGCTTTGGGACCACCGATTAGTCATGCAGTAGGGAGCAGAATTTGTTGCTCTGTGTTTGCTCTTCTGTTGCTGTTCCTTCATGTTCTCCATGATTTGTTTGGCAGCACATTAGGAAGAAGTCTTATCTAGTGGTTCATTTAAAAGAACAATGTACTTGAGTTTGTTGAGGAAATAACTACTACTTCTAATTTGAAGATCCTAACTGTCCCAAGATGAGTCCCCAACAGTTGGTTCCCTTACACAGTAATGTCCAGCGGAAGAAGAATCTGTGCTACAGATAGTTACCACATCAGAAATAATTCGAAGCCGCAAGAAAGAGAAAAATAAAAATAACTGAAGCTCCAGACAAATTGGCAGGCTGGGTTGTGTAAATAAAATGGCCAGCTAATTGTATTCCCTGGTGAATCCAGTCCAAATGGACCAGACGGGTTGAGTGCATAATAGAACACATGCACCACAGTTTGAAAATCTCTGGGAATACTGAGCTGTCTTGTGCCACCCCTGATGGAGCTGAAATTGTAGTGAACAGAATGCTGGAACCATGTTGTATTATCAGAGGACATGGAACCACTTATTTGAACTAAACACTTAGTGCTGTCATGCTGGTGTGACAGAAAATGGCACTAAAGCACAGCTGAGTGGCTATTTTTGTCTGGATAAATACTCCAGTTTGTCAAGCTCTGTCTTCAGATCCGCTAAAGCACAAAGGTAGAGTTCAAAATTAGACGTTAACAACTTTACTTTATGTTAGCTCAGGAAGAAGTATCACCTCCTTTTTTTTCTTTTTTCTTTTTTTTTTTTTCCTGTGTGCAATTCCAAATGCCTAATAAATTAAAGTAATGGGTCTCAGGTTATTCAAAGAGGATACTTAAGCCTATGTTTCATATTGTATTCCATAAAAGCAAACTTTGTATAAATTTACTTGTTACTTTATTTCAGTTCATCAGTTTCTGGTTTTGCTGGTGGTGGATGTAGTCTCCAGTTTAAAAAGTGTCCCTTGTAAGAGACGGTCTTCACTACATAAGTATGACCATAGTTCCCATTGATACAATTATGCCTACTGTGCTGGAGCACTTAGGGTATTTGTTTTTGTGTCCCAAAACTAACAGCAAACTATAAAAAAGATAGAGGTTACAGACATAAAGGTTAGAGTCTTAGTGGCTGAGCAGCCAGGCTTAGGATGTAAGTGGGAGTTAAGGGTTTCTGTTCTTGAACTAAAAGTCTAAATTTAATACTTGCTTAATAATTCTTTGGGGGCTTTTAATGGCTTTCAGCCATTAAACTTGGCTAAAGTTGGGGTTCAGGTAGATCAGGGAAAAATCGTAAATTTAGGGTTCATGATTTCTCTGAAGCATTTTCTGCAAGTGTGTAAAGAGGGACCATTATTCCAAGACCTTTTCATGGCACCTTGCAGCTGGAGAATGCTCTGTGGCAAGCTGAAGAGGACCAGTGTGAGGCTGTTGTCTAGTGTTGGGGTGAAGAGCCAATAAAGAGTAGATAGATGGTAGAGAAGTACTTCAGGCAAATCTCAAGGCACCCCAGGGGCATAGCTGTGAGGATACAAAACTGAAGAGAGAGCCTCAGTGTATGGGTACCCATACAGAAGGACTGTGCTTCTGTGCAGGAAATCTCCTGGCTTTCTGGCAGGACTGCTCAAGTGGAAATTTTTTGTTTGATCAATAATCAGAACTATAATTTTAAACTGAGGTAGTACGTAGAACTTAGAGAAAGGGCTCAATAATACTGCCCTGAGTATAGCTAATGGGTGTTCTTGCTAGGCTTGTGATTGAATGCCGCTGATATTGCCTTGAAGCCAGGAGCGCTATGCCCTGGGAGAGCAATGGGAAAAGATGAAAACAGCGTTTTTCCTCTCTGGTCCCCTAAAGGCAGCACTCTCGAACTTTCACTACCCTCTTCCTGCAAATGAAGAGAAAGTGGCTTGGTCAGTGAAGAGTAGTTCCCTCTTCCTCTTTGTTTTCTTTCTTTTCATTTGAACTTTTCTTGACCTGAAACTGATCTGTGTCATGTAAATAGTGGTATCCAAGATACCAAAGTTGAGATGAATATTGCTTTAAAAATATGGCTTATTCAAAACCCTTTACCCTTACAATTTTAAGAATTTTTATAACCCATTTTTAAACTCTCCATAATACTCATACTGATTCACAAGTGTTGTTTCTGAATTTTTAGGTCAAAGCATATTAAGAGGTAGAATATTTTCTGAAAAGTTTTGTTTGTGAATGAGGCATACATTGTACAGCCAGATTGTGCATGAGTATCTGTGGGGAAATTTTGACCTCTAGTCAGACCTGAGCAGACTTCTGGGAAATCTCCTCCTGCTCGTTGTCTGGTAAAAGTATTGCCAGGCAGAAATTAAATAAAATAAAAGTTCAAAATCAATAGATTTAATATATTAACATATTATCAGGGATCTAGGATGGATGAATTTTCTTCAGTTGTATTTCCCTGGTTTCACTGAAAATAGGATTAATAGCTAAGGCCAAGATCTGCCAAGTATTTTTAAGTGCATTTGGTTAAATCTTCTAGTCCTAATTATGAATTTTAAAATATATTAGCTGGGTATCTACCACGATTCTTGAATGTGACTACTCAGTGCAACACTGTTGGCCGTTCTAGTAGCTGGATAATGTACATACACAGAGAAATACTGAGTTATTACAGGGGTAGCATAATTTTTGTTCATGGCATTGCTTGTGGCGATGCTGAAAAAAAACCCAAGAAGCCAGGTCAAAGATAGGAAGGGAGCAAAGAGGAAGTGTGATAGAGAATCAAAATAGTTTCTGTCTATTTTAGTTGTCAGTATTTTTTAATGTTAAGAATTGGAAAGGAATTTTAAAAGTCACATGCATATTTGACATTAACAATGCCTGTTTTATAGTGATAGTTATAAATACCTTGATATATTTAGCTTATCAGAAAAAGAAGACTAAGATGAGGATTGGTCCTCACCAGCATGCAGTAGAATATTGGGAGAAAATATATGATGATTCATGCTGTATGCACCCGTTAGAGAAATACATTACAAGATTCAGAGGCTAGAAACGAAAGCAAGACAAATGAAAATGAGCAGCATGGTCCAGTTTTTAACAAGCTAAGTAATGGATTCAGTATCAGTCACTTTTCCAACCAAAATGTTTATTTTCCTGCTGAATATCCTGTAGCTCAAGCAGAAACTGTAGTCTTCTTTGCTCAGGAAGTCAGCCACAGTATTCAGAATGATTCCTTCAAAATATCTGTATAAATACATGCAACTAGTGGAACATGTGTATAATCTGTAATAGATTCATTACCCATCTAAATCAAGAGACCTTGACAACACTGGTGGAAGCAGCAGTGGATCTGCAAGAATGCCTAACTTGAGAATAATTGTACTCCTATCTCAAATATGCAATTTTTCACTTTTCTACATTGTATTTAGGCAAAATATTCTTTCTTTAATCTTTAACATTTATCCAGGTTAATACAGAAGTTATTTATATTACAGTCATAGCAGAAGTTCCATTGTGCTGTGTGCACTCTTCTTGTCACAGTGTAAATATGCTTACAGTTAGGATGGCCTAATATGCCTTTAGCTTTGAGATATAGGAAGCCATACGGTTTGAAATTCTTCCTAGTTGAAGTCTGCTTTGAGGCTAACTTTTTTAGAAAAGCAGCAAAACAAACAAAATCCATCTGTTTTCTGGAAAAAGACTAGGGAAAAATATGTTGTTTTCACTGTGTATTTGTTTGCTTAGCTGCTGCTTTGCTGAGAAATTCTGTTGCCTTAATGTTTTCAAACAGCACTTTGCAATTTTCAGACATTTTACTGTGTGCAAATCTGTTCAAGATTGATGGCATTTTAGTTGGTGCGTGCGTATAGGGAATGTATACTTTAAACAAATATGTCTTACCATTTTACTTTTTCCTGCACGTTCTATTTCCAAGAACCAGAGCGTTACTGAAATAAATTGGAGTCTTTCTGCCTGTGGGATATATTCACCCCTGGTTAAGCACACAGCTCCATTTGGTGCATGTCAGAAAACACAATGCAATTATTTGAGCAAATCGGAGTACAAGACCCTGATCAACTTAGCTTTGATGGATTCTTATGATGAGGTCAAAAGGGAGTGGTCTGAGACTATAGCATATGCACACCTAAAAAAGCAGGTTGAAAACCACTGATTTCATTATGGATTTTTTGTCCTGACCTGTAGTTTGAATATCTACATAACAACTTTGTTTTTCATTTATTCTGATAATGCAGTTGCTTATTTATTTTTAAGGAGAATCAAATGCTAATATTTTGAGGCAATTGACTTCTAAATATTTATTTAAGTTTTTGTTTTCGCCTTTGAACAGGAAATAGACTCCTCTGCTACTAGGCTGCATCTTGTAACTAGTAACACTGACAGATACCATGTCAGAATTACTGTATGTTCCTCAGGACAAACCCAAAGGAAGTGTAAACTTCATTATGTATTGTGCTCTGTACACAGTTTTACATAGCTTTTCCACAGGCTAGACAGACATTTCCAAATGAATTTGTTGAGATGGTTCACTCTTGAATTACATGATGCCAACCTAGAAAATTGACAGGAAGCAATTATTCAGATTCTTCTAAATATTTAATTTTTAAAGCACATTGTTATGTATTTCTCTACTAGGTAGGGTAAAGCATCTTCCTGGCAATGCTGGAATGCCCTGAGGATCCCCAAAAGCCTTCTAAATAATATTTTATTTACCGTGAGGAGGACTTGAGATAACCCTTTTAGGTGTCTGCAAGATTTGTAAAGTATGGTGAGAGCAGATTGGCAGTGGATGCCTTCATCTCAGACTTTACTGCGTAAGGTTTACTGTGTATGGTTTCAGGGTACTGGCAATACAATAAGCATTAAGAGTGCCTTTGTAACATTAGTGTTGATGACATGGGAGCTAGTATGCATGGCTGAGGCCGAGTCCTGTAGATGCTGATCTGTCCAAAACTCAGAAGTAAGTTTCTTTCTTTCTTCCTTCCCTTCTTCCTTCCCTTCTTCCTTCCTTTCTTCCTTCCTTTCTTCCTTCCTTTCTTCCTTCCCTCCTTCCTTCCCTCCTTCCTTCCTTCCTTCCTTCCTTCCTTCCTTCCTTCCTTCCTTCCTTCCTTCCTTCCTTCCTTCCTTCCTTCCTTCCTTCCTTCCTTCCTTCCTTCCTTCCTTCCTTCCTTCCTTCCTTCCTTTCCTGCTGCTCTGTGGTTCCCAACAGTCTTGTTTTACATACTAAATCCAGAGAAACAGGTGCTGGGCAAAGCCTTACTGTGGTGCTACTGGTTTGAAGAGGTGCCATGAATACAGTTTAGTTTTGTCTTTTTGATATTTGACGGGACAGACAGAACTTGTGGCAAAGCACTTCGTGTTTATTGTTTATTTGCAAACAAAAGTAAACTTGCTTTCAATTTATATCAGTAAGCAAATTGTCTTACCAGTGTCCAACCCTGGTGGCAGGTAGAAGAGGAAGAGTGAGGAAGAGTGTGGCAAAAGAGCTGTCTGAGTTGGCACAAGAAATGGGATTGAATCTGGGCATGCATACCATTGGAAATTAAAAGGTTTTTAACTTTAAGAGGAGCAAGCTCTGGAACAACCTGTTTAAAATATTAATGGAGAGAGCAAACTGGGTTGATTTAAAGATGACATTTCATCAGTTCATGAACAGGATTACAGGGCCCAGCTGCCTTCACCAGCAGGAGTCTGACATGAGTCATGAGTAACATAGGAAGACACTTTTGAGATCTGTGTGTTACCAGTTATTATAGTTCTGATTCTGCCCCGTCTGTTTTCTTCCAAATCTTCTGTTTTGGGGATCCCATTTCAGCTGAGCTAACTAAATGGTAGATCCACCACATTTGTGATCCCTATATAAATACATTTTCACAAAGGAACAAGTTCTGCACAGCAGGATCAGAGCAATTCTACTGTCCTCAGGTCTGTCAGCACAGAGCAGGTTTTTTTCTCTGGTTAATATGAAAACCCATAATTGAAGGGGTAGGCTGCTAATTAAGAATATTTGGCCAGGCAACAAAAACATAGTCATTCTGATTAAATGGCCTTCAGACCCATCAGACATGCTTTTGCTTCTGGTAGTTGAAGAAAGATTTTATGAAAAATACGGGGTTTGAGTAACAACTTAATACTGATCTCTCTTTTGTGAATGAGTAATGAAGTCAGAAGTTGATTGTGCCTTATGAAAGTATGGATTCATTCAGTTTAATCACAGGGTCATAGAAATGTTGTTTGGAAGGAACCTATGGAGGTCACCTAGTCCAGCATCCTGCTCAAAGTGGGATGATTGTCAATGCTAGAGCAGGTCAGCTGTGGTGTTGTCAAGTTAAGTCTTGAAAACATCCAAGGATGGAGATGCATAGCTTCTCTGAGTAACCTGTTCCAGAGCTACACTGCCCTGCTAATAAAGTCTTTCCTAATGTCTGTCATTAGCATTTTAAATAATACATGCATAGGTAGAAGTTAAGATTGAGAAAACTGCCTTTCAGACTTTTTGTTTCTGTCTGATTACTTTAAAAAGTAGGAAGGAATAATTT